>NW_020229781.1:317500-917500 GCF_003227725.1 Camponotus floridanus | reverse complement strand
CTAAAACCCAACATCCCTCGTTGCGTGCGAAGGTCCTAGCAACCCTTAAAGTACCATGGACCGCCGTCGCTGACGCCAACGCCGTATCTACCGCGGTATCCATAGCAACTGAGCACATGCGCGATGGGGTGATTCGGTCCATCCGCCGTTGAGCATACCAAGGGGGTGGTTTTTCGTGTTGCACACCCGGGCGGTTAGCTGGGCGGTGTCTGCGGCCTTCACTTTCCTCCCGAAAATCGAAGGCTACGGGGTAGCTGTTCCTTTTTCCTCTGCCTTTCCTCTTTGTCACCTTCGTTTTCCACCTTCTTTCTTCTTCTTCTTTATTAACTCTTTTATTTTCTTACCTACCGTTTTATTTTCCTTCGGTACGTCTATCCATCCTATTGTTATTATTTTCTTCACTTTCTCTTCTTATCGTTTTCGCGTCGTGTTGTATCTTTCCATCGAGCTCGTGTTGTCTAAAAGCCTCTTTTGGTAAGCGTCATGATACACGTGACAGCGGGACTTACGAGACTGTCATCATACATCCCTCGTAACAGTGCACGTGTCAAAACAAGAAAAAACAAGTGAAAGTGTCGCAGCATCGAAAAGATACGAGCGTCGAGCGTCTCGTGCATCCCTGGCAGGGAACAAGCTGGAATTTTAGTCGTCTATAGCTTTCGAAGACCCTCGAGAATCTTTAAAGGGTTCTCGAGCGATCTCGACGGTCGTTCGAGTTCAATTCTAACCGACGGTGTAAAGTGCATGGGAAAAGCCCCATCGTCAAAACCGAGAGATCGTACACCGCGTGGATGCGACGCGGATCAACCGAGCTTTTCCGCTGCGCCAGTGAAACTTCCTGATCACGTGAGCAGCGCGAGGATAGGTAGAAGAGTGAGAAGAGGGGAGGTGAGAGAATTGAGAGAGTGTGTTATAGTCAACGATACGACGAGAAGCGAGATACGTATTCCCGCGTGGAAAGCCGCCGATGGATCTCCCGATTCTCGTCTACTAACGAAAGCAGTTACGCCGATCGATTATCTGAACATTCGCAATTTCGAAAATCGCCGTCAATGTCCCAGGCGATGAGGTTTCGCGGCGTCGCCGATTCTCGAATCGATCATCGCCGTGCGTTGTCTTCGTCGACGAATTCTATCGTTAATAATTCGTGTAATACGTGAGACGTTTCAGTGAACTCGATTTTGTTATCATGAGCGCGAAGATAGGGCATGCGGCGGCAAAACAGCTGATGCGTGACAGCTCAACACGCGGCCCTTGTGACACAATTGACCGGCCAATAGCGCGGTGATTTAAATAGACGATTTATTCGTGTGCTTCTCTTGCGACTATTACTTGGACAAAGTGGCGAAAATCGGACCGGCCGTGCGTGTGCCGGTGTAGTATCCATCCTCGGTGGATTGTGCGATGCGTGGATGCGTCCAATTTTGATCGAAAATGACCTGATTTCATTTTCGGAATTGATCGTTCCTGGAAAAGAGAGAACAAAAAACGATTTCTCTCATCCTGCGTATTCGTCGCTGCTATTCCCTTGCAGATTCTGCAGGAATGTTATGGCACGTCCACAGAAATGGATCTTCGTGGATAATTACACCGCGGTCCGATACCACTGCCAGATCGATCAATGTCGTCAAGTAAATCGCGCGCGCTTCCATGTTATTTTAATAAAGGTATTATTCTACTTTGTTGATCTTTAGAAGATCATCGATCAGCGCGAAAACGGATGAGTATAATTAATCGCAAGTCAAAGTCTCGAATATCTTTTACTTTATTAAAAATTGAAAGTAATTTATTTAAAAATTTTCATCAAAGTACTTATGTCTATTTATATATTCTCAGTTATTATTTAGATAATTCGGAGAAATAGTAAAATTTTGAAAATATTAAAATATATTGTAGTTGTACATCGTAGTTTCTGTATTTTTCTTCTTTTTAATTTAATATAGCTTTAATTGCTATAGAAGTATCTTATTCACAATTCTTATTGTTTTATATAAGAGAAATATAAGTATAATTTAGAATCTAGAAATTATATATGTTAAATTACGATATTTTAATATTCAATTTAGTAATCTTGTTTATTAGAATATTAGTTATTTCAAATCTCCTTGATTATAGAAATTTCTCAACTTCAAGATTTACTTCTAAAGTTTACTTTTCGCTCGAGCTAATAATAATCACATAAAAGTTTGATCGTATTACTTCTTTTTTTTCTTTCTTCATGAAAATATTTGCAATGCAATTGTGATTCTTGCCAACACTCGGTTTTGCGACGATTCCATCCAAAATACCACATTTGCATGGTATACTTGCCAAGTACTGCAAACGCCGCGATATATAAATGTATGGACAATTTTCGTCATGTGTCGTCCAATATGTCTCGTGAGAAAACGATATTCATGCCATTTCTCTGATAATGCAACTGCTCTCATATGCATCGACATGTTACGCACGAATTAATTTCATCAGTTATTTCCATTGAAATTGACGTAACTCTACCAACACGCGTATCTCGTTATCTCATTCCCATAATGAATATTTCGATCTACACGTTGAGCATTCATAGCTTCGTCAAGTGATGCGTGAAATAACGACGACCATCTGCTTGCATAATACTGGTCGAAAATGCACTTCTACATCTGGACTTGACTCTTCTGCAAACGCGAAACTGCAGCCTTCCAGCATACATTACTTAACGAGAAGTTAATTAGAGGCTGCATCGATTAAGTCTTACCTAGAATCGAGCGAGTAAAAAAACATCCATTCTTAATAAGATGACATTCTTTACTTTCCTCTTTCTTACTCATTTCATTTCATTTTCGTTCTTGTATTATTGAGAACACGACATTACGTTCTGTTTACGATGTTGTGTTAAAATGACGTCAGCCTCATGCCATTTTCACAACGAATCTCATGCTACTCGTAACCGATCGTTGCGATGTATAGACGCGAGATTTATTGCTCCATTCGTATTGCGAACCGCTTAACGGTACGCTCTAGCAACGTTTCTTTCGTTATCGCATGCATTATTACTGCACGAGATATTGATTAACTGCCCTCCATTTACGAATATCTCTGATATATTTGAATTTAATAAAACGTAATGTACCTATCTCTCGTTTTTATTATTAATTTATGTTTCTCAATGAAAAAGGATTACGCTATATCTAATAGAATTAATTACATAATTGAAAAATGTAGAATTTTGAGATTATTATAGAGAAATACCAGTGATAAATATATTATAAAATATAGTTCCATATAAAAAAGACATATATTTCAAATAGATAACATAGATAAAAAATATTCGCAAATTATATAATTTTGTAATATTAATATAATTTTACGTCATACATATAATTTTATAATATTAATATTTTAAAGTCTTTAAAAAAAGGCTAAAATTAGTATAAAAAATTAGTATAAAAAATAAAATAAATGTGAAATAATTTATATAATATATTTTTCAGTAAAACTTATTTTATAAGTTACTTTATTAATGCATAAGTTACTTTATTATACTTTATTCTGTATTAATAATTGGATAATTATTAATACAGAAGCGATTAGAGAGCTAAACATAATTTTCCTGTATAAAGTTTGTTTATTGAATACGATTTATATCTCCTTTCCAAGCTTCGATTATTGGAACAACTTTTACCGCGTTAACAAGTACCTCGCACGAAGCCTGAATTAAACTAGCCGGAAAGCTGAAGGATGCTGTATGGTCTTAATAGCTGCCTTTATTTTTCGTTCGCCTCCTTTTTATTTTCTCTTCCTGCCTTTCACGAAATGGTAACTCTACACTTTGTTTTACGCTACAGGCAGTCTTGCGAGGTAATATAATGGTATCTTGTTATTTTTTTTACTTTATACAGAATTGTTTGTCTTACTTATTATATTGCTAAAATAAGAAAGATATTACTTACTACATTACGCGAATAAATTATATTTTAAACATCTCTAGAGAAAAAATGATTCTGTAACTTCACACAGACGATTATTATAGATAAAAATGTATCAAATATTTTCTTTTAATTTTTGTCAAATATTTATATTATTATCTCGTATTTAAAATAATAGTTTTATTATTATTATAGATACTTAGGAAAATGGCATCAAAGAAATTTTTTAAGGAATGTTACGTTAATTTTTTATTCTTTAGCATGCGTAGAAACACAAAGATTCAAAGATTTACTTACTTTTCCATAATATTGACTATATCTTCAAGTAAATCTTTTTATCTTTTGGATAATGAATAAATCTTAAACTATATTTTTATATTAATTAGATTTAATTTTCTTAGAATATTTTGTTTAAATTTTTATTTTAGTATTAGTTTCCTTTATTACAAAAGTTGTCCAAAAAAGCAAAAGCATAAGTTGAAAGCAAAAGAAATAATTAACTTTCAAAATTAAAAAACAAATACGTTCAAAAATTTACGAAAAATTATGTATCTGAGTCAAATTTACTTGCAATCAAGCGATTTAATTAATATGATATATGTATGAAACATAATTAATTAAAATTATTAACGAACTATTAAGCAATCAAATTTCATATAAAATTTGTAGTGTTCAAAATATTTTATAAAAATTTTATAGAATTAATTTTTAACTAAAATTGTATGCAATAACACACACACACACACACATCTGTATAGCCAGGATATAATATAGCATATATTTTTATAAGAACATAGGCATTCCTTGTTTGTCAAGAGAAAGATGCACAGCCAATGTTAAAAAAGCAATTCCAGATTGTGTCATCCTCGCATGATATATGATAGTTAAAACTAAACCTATTCTTTGTTCGTATTTTAATTTTCTTGTTGCTCTCTTCGGATTCATCTTTTTAAATTCTGTTCGCAATGTAATTATTGATTAGAGTTTATATTTACGTGCATGAACCACCTGTAGATAGTAAACATATTCAATCGTTTCAATTTTTACTTACGCATTATTTAAATTCGTGTGGTAATAATAAATAATACTTAATATAAAATACAAAAATGCTTTTATTTGATATATAATCTTTATACTTATAAAGATATACTACATCTGATATTAAAATATTAGTTAATAAATATATTAAATATGTTAGTTATTTGGATTCTTGAAAATAGAATTTCAGAAATATACTTTTTTCTTCATATTCTCAATAGATTCGTCAATAGAAATTTAAAACCATTTTTTATCTCTACAAATTATAAAATGATGCTGAATGTTACGATAGAAATCATACAATATAAGGCAACAAATTAAATATAACATTATTATGGTTTCAATAGTTGTGAGAAAAAAACACATGAAATAATATATCAATATGTTATATGAAAATATTAGATATAAAAAATATTGAATATAAAATTTTATTGTATTAATTGCATTTATAAAAATTTTTGATAAAATTGTTTTATTAAAATTGTTATCAAAATTATCAAAGTTTATTTGATTGAATGAATACTATAAAATATTTAATTGTTGAATAAAAATATTTAATTGTTCTTATTCATACTTTTACGACATCTAAATATATTAATATATACGAGAACTGTATATAATGCTATTAAAAATATAATTTAATGCTATTAATGTGAAAAATGTAATGTTTTATTCAAAATCTATGATAGTATTCAAAAACCTTATTTGCTTTATTTTTCTGGAATTTTCTGATTTTCTATGAATGATAAGTATGATATTTCGGTTTTCTGACTATATAAATTTTAGGATAAATTATTTACACATCGAAATAAAAAATTATTAATTAGTATATAATTATATATAATAATTAATATATTATATTTTGATATATATTCATTAATATATACATATATCATATATTGGAAACAGAGACTGATATACAATATATGTAGATAATGCTTTTATTTTATTTATGTATTATTTATATATTACCAGATAATCATGTAATTTAAATGCAAAGATATTATATATTAGTTTATAAATGTTCTGCTCTGGATTTCACACATGAAGCATACGGATAAGCAGATAGTTAAGCTACAATAATTGTAACAATAATTCCGCTTCAATTTCAAACTCGTGATAATTTCGAGGTACATTGAAATTATTGATAACCATATATATATAATCGTTGTGTAATCATATAATGTAAAAGATTTATAAACAAAACAAAGTTTTAATAACAAAAATCTTTTTTCCCCTTTAAAAAGCTGTGATTCACTTTGTTTTCTAAAAACGTTTTATAAAAAACATTTATAAAAACGTTGCGATTATAAAAAATAAATAATATTTTTAATATCTGCTTGTATGTTTAATAGCCATACATATACATATATTTACTTACATTGATTGCTATCTCGTATATTATAAAAAAAATAATTAAAATTGAAAAACTATCATTTGTGCCAATAATAAAAAATTGCTCTTTTGCATTAGAAATAAATTCTTAGAATGTATAATAGAATTTATAATGGAATTGGGCTTACAAAACTATTTATCTTATTAAAAATGGAACATGCGCATAACAATGTATTCTGTCATGCAAAATAGTCGAACAATTGCGAACGCAATTCAGCTGTTAATGACGAGAATTCCTGCCGATTATATCATATGATATTCTTTCAATTCGTTAAATTTAATTTCATGCGTTGGATTATGATTTAAAAAATCTGCTATCCCATGAAAATTGGTAAAAGAGATAAAAAATTAGTAAAAAGAGATAAAAAAGAAAATCGATACTTTGAGTCAACAAGCCGAACTGATGAAATCAAATTTTCGCTAATTCTATTTACACATTAAGATGTTGTTTATATTGTGCATGAAATTGGACGATTTATCTAGAGTGTGAGAGATATACAATTTTATTTTTTAAAGATTTTATACAGCAATTTATATTAATTCTAGTATGAATAATATTTTAGGATAAAAAAATTGTGATCTAAATAAAGCAATGTTCTTAACAGGAAAGATATTTTATTATTATTTTGAGTAATCTTAAAATTTTACATTATTAACTAATTATTATAAAGCTTCATCACGTATTATTATGCTAGACATTTATTATGCATAACATCAGAGAGAAAGACACGCGCTCTCTATATAGCTTCAATGACACTGTTCTCGCTTAATTATTCATATTTTGTTATGATGGAATACGGTTGGAATTAATTTTATTTTGAAATGACAAAATATTTGCTACTTTTATTTAAACCCGCTGCTGAAAAAAAAATATAAAATTGAAAGCTTTTTAATCATAAAAAATAAGCTACAATGTATAGCAATGGCTTTGGATCTAGACCAGAAAATGAAAATTTAATTAGAGCATGCTTCGCCGGATCCTTACACATTTTTCACTCACATTAAATTCAATTCTAACTTTTTAAGTTGGACAAAAGAGTAGCGATGAGGTAAATGAATAAAATTGAAATGTGAAAGATCACATTCAAGATAATGTAAATGAAAGAATTAAACATTTTTGACTGAATATATAAAAAGTTAAGAACGTAAAAATTAATTTTATGCTGATAAAATTTAAATGATTATTTTGATAAAGAGATAGATTAATAGATTAATAGTAAGATATGTATTAAATATAAAATTAATTAATTAAAAATAACGTATATAATAAAAAAAAAATATAAGATACATCTATAAATGTATGTGTGAGTATTATTATATTCTAAAAAATATTATTTCTATGATTAATTTTGTAACATTTTAAGATACTAAAATTTTACTGGAATTAAGTTGAAAAAAATTTAACAATTTTGATCATATCAAAAATTCAACGAAAAGTGTACAATTTTTAAATTTTACGTCATAAACATTTTAACCATTTTAAACTGTAATAAGGTTAATTTTCTGACAATCTGCGTTATTTTTTATAACACCTGAACAAAACGTTTATTAAAAAAAATTAATCGTCATAATTTAATATTATATTGGAATAAAATTGTTGTTGAATAAATTTGTTTAAAAAATTAATTAGAATTTGATCAGACCATTATTAATTAATGTTTTTTTTTTTATTTTTTTAATTTTATTATCGATTATGTTTGAACTTTTATAATATGTATAACACTTTCGATTAATTCAAAAAAATTTTTTCCAATAATAAAAAAGATGGAAATAGATATTGAAATAATTAAGCAGAAAACAGAAAAAATCGAAAGAAAAGAGATTGCTGCTTTGTGTATTAATAGGATAAAATTAAAAATTATATAAGGACATTAAAATAATAGCAGATATTTTTATGTTTGAAAAGCCATGATTAAATGGAAGAAAAATAATTTGAAATGCAACAAATTAGAATTGCCAACAAATAAGGATGGAATTAATATAGCTAATATTTGAAAAAGGATGGAATTAATATAACTAATATTTGAAAAAGTGATTAATATTTAAAATAAAAAAAATATCATAGCTTTTCTCTTTGATTACCTTTTTACTTTTTATAAAATTATTTCTATTCTATCTATTTTTAAAAATTTTATTGTGAATGACATATTGAAAAAAATTTAATTAAAAATTTAATTATATTGAAAAAAAATTTAATTAAAAATTTGATTAATTATCCCTAACTATGATAATTAGATATTTATAATAATGGATTTCATCCAATATTTATAATGATAGATATTATCTAGTGATAAATATTTAAAATATCAAATATTGGAAATATTGAAAATATCAAATTAAATCATATATCCTATTTTTTTAATAAGTAATACTCATTTTTTATAAATCTTTAATTTTTTTGACAATAACAGAACATTACTGCAATTTTTGCCAAATGTTCTATCTAACTTTAAAGTTCTTCAATAATGTTCTTTGAACTATATCTACCGTTTCAATTCCCTGTAATCTCGTGGTTCGATTTCTCTTTTTCCTATTTCGTTTTGTCGCACGACTTAAGATGAATCAGAAGAAGAAAAAAGGAAAGAAAGAGAGAAAAGGAAAGAGAAACTTATTTTTCGCTCTTAAGTCAAATAGTGAAGACAAATATGCTTTTGAGAGAATAACAACTACAGATCAGTTTTTATTATTAAAAGCATATATACATATAGTGCATTTTTCAATATAGTGCATCTTTCTTCTAATTCTTCTAAAAGAATGAAAGCAAGAATGAATTAAAGAAAATCATATTACAATGTTAGCTAGCAGTGTTTCTTTGTTTCAGTCTTCTGGTTTCTTTCGTAAAAATATATTATCAAAGAAAATACGGCGACTATGCGATTCTTTTGTGTGAATGAACATGTATGTGTTATGTTAAGAAATTATAAAAAAATTAAGTTTTAAATGTTTATAACTGCAATTATATGATATGGAATTGTAGATGTATTGTTTTCTTTTTATATAAAATATCAGAGATATATTGGATACAGAAAATAATATCAATATGGGAATGTATAAAAATATAGAATATATTATTTTATTATGCGATGCAAGGATGCAACAATTTATATATTCGTAAGCTTATTTTTTTATCTATTTCGAAATAAACGATTAATATGATTTTAATAATATAATTTTATATAGTATGATTTTTGTTCTTATATTCATCTCACATCAACACAAAAAACTAGATCTTCAAATATTCTTGTACAATTCTAAATTTTGTCACAGCGCGAGAACATCGATATTATGCGTATGTTATTAATACGAGTTCGTCTCCAATCTGTATCCCTCTATTTCCGTTCGTTTGAAGTCTCACTTCTATCAATAATTCTGACAGTACGTCGAAATGCGGAACGGTTTGCGCAGGTTGACATCGAATCGAGATCCTTATAGATAATGCTACCCGGATATTTCCATGAATCCTGTTATCGGCGATTTCCTCTTGGCATAAATAGCTCTAACTCGATACATCTTGAAACAACTTTGACAGTTATCTGGAATAGGACTGGAAATTATCGAGATATCTAGAATTTATTGAAAAATATTGCTATTCATGAAGAAAGAGAAAGTATGCTATTTAAAATAAAATATATAGAGACTGTTTTTTTAAGAATTTTATGTTTATTAATTCATTAATTAAAAAAATATATATATTAAGAAAATAATTATTAAGAAAACTATATCATGCTAATTTCTGAAAAAATCTCCAGAGAAAGATTATTTTTTAAGTGAACATCTTTTTTAAACAAGATTCATTACATGTCGTTGTGTGTGTGTGTGTGTAAGATTATAGGATTGAAAATCGATAGATAGACTTTTATCATATATAATTAATCAATGTCATGTAATACAATTTGATTCATATTGATATTTATTTGTTAAAATTATCCCTGCATAGTCCAGTTTTAGAATGACCTGTATTCAGCTAAAGATTCGAATTCTTATTCGTTTCTACAGTTTTATATATCAATATTTCATTGTCAGATATCTCTTAGCGAGTTTGTCAGATATCTTTTAGCAAATCTTTTATTGATCAATGTAAAATTATTGATTGTTAAACTTATTAAACTTTCCGTCGGTCATTTATATTCTTAGTTATGAGGTGTTTCGTAAATACATTGATATTTCAGGTAAAAGCCAAAACATCAATCGAAATCAATCAAATTATCATTGAAACTTGGGTTGAGAATACGTTCTATAAATTATGTTATCGGTATTTTTTTCTCATCTATTTGAGGAATATTCCATTTTAGAAATTAGAAAAATTGTATTTGCGGCGATTTACATCCAATGTGAAATTGCTGTAGCAATTTGTATCATCGATTACAATTTAATTAATTTAATTAATTTTTTCGGGATAAATGTAAAATATAAAATGCTTGATATAACATTTATATATCTAGCATTAGTTAAAAATATGTTTATTTATCTTCTCTTGCTATTTTATAGAGGTAATTTAAATAATTATATATGATTCATTCAGTGCAATAATTATCTGTTTGTTTTCTTTATTATCTAATAGATTTCTATTTATAATTAAAATTTAATTTAACATTTAGTATACTGTTAAGATCTTATTAAGCGCATTGTTCTTCGTAACTATGCAGCAGCAGGTTCTTGACTGTCATATAAATCTAATAGAATAAATCGCTGTTGTAGCTCTACGAGTTTCATGAATGAACTCTTGCAATATTATTTGAAACTCAAAGTTTGCTACGAAGATGGTCATCAGTTGCGGTATTTCCATTTCATGTGACTACGGTCTTTCCGAAGTACTTTCCGAAATCCAGAGTTTAATCGAAGTCGACATGACTATCTTCCTAAACTTTATCGATTTCCATCAGTGATACCACAACTTAACTTTCAAATTTGCCAAGAAATACGTTCCGAAATCCTGAAGTCTTATAGATGGCTTTTCATGTTAACGGCGATTTTCTATTGCGGAATGAGCGCAAGTTTGTTCATTACGCTTGATTTCGTTTGTCGCCTCTGTAAGATTAGTTTAGCTCATTGAATTAAACACGTTTACGAGTTTGTGTAGAATTAGAATTATATGATACTTGTATTTAATATTTCTATACCTTGAACTGTTCTATTTTATTGTACACTCGTAATATTTGGTTTAACACGACAAATAATCATATTTAATTTTAAATAATTTTGTGATATCGCGCATCTCTTTTATAAAAATTCGTACTTATTTTGTATATTTCAATATTCAAATTTTGCTCAGCTTTGCTTATATTACTGTTGATATATTTTGCTAAATATTTTTTATAAAAATTATAAAAGTGTAATAAATTAATAATATATATTATATAAATATGATAAAAATATAACATTTATATTTATATTAGATGTATTTAATGTTTTAATTAAATTCATTTACTCTACGTAAGCACCGCAATTTTAAAATATGAATCGGTGTATGTCTCTTTGAATTTATTTTATTTAAAAGATTTGAAATAAGATTTTAATATAAAATTGAATTTTTTAGAATTTTTTTATTTTTGCCAATTATGATAAAAATATAGCATTATTTATACATAGCATTTATTGTGAATAAAAGAAAATTATGTGTGATGACTATATTTTGATAGTTGAATTTTTATTAAATGAATTTTATTAAATGGATGATTGTTAGAGAATATTACAAAGAAAACAACATATTTGCGCATTTTACGAGCACATTTATATCACAAAATCTTAGATTTGATAAACTCAGTAGTTTATTTGGGATGAAATCCAAATTTTGCCCTTCTGCTGATAGTATATGTCATAATGCAAATTTTCGCTTATTACTTATATACAAATTTCATAAAGAATATTAATTTCCATAAATCTGATCAAAAATGTAATCCGGTTTTTCTCGCTTCTCACGTTTTTCCTACTTTTTATATTGCAAGAGCCAGCAATATGTTGTTCCACATTGTTTACATAAATGAGAGAATGTAGAAGTGAATGCAAACAATCGAAGCTTCGCCGATCAAATAACGTTTCCGTTGATTTCTATACTACATTCTATGACAGATAATAGATATATCGAAGGTAGAGAAAACAGATTCGTGATGGGGTATGCCACTGTGCCTCCATTCTTCATCGCGCTGTTGTTACTTGGATTTACAACACTATCCCCTCGTGTACGTTTTCACTTTATCGTACTATATCATATTGTCAGTAAAACTGATGAACGAGCGCGTTTGAGATGATAAAGAGACTTCGATTTCCTCTGAAAAATATTGCGCTAAACATATTTATCTATTAAAAACACATTTATCTAGATGCATTTAGTTATATTTTTACATTTTATTTGATGCATTTAGTTATATTTTTACATTTTATTGTACTTTAAATAAAAATGTATATATTCGTACTTTCGAAAAATACTAATAAAAGGAGAAGGAACCAGGAAAATTTTAAATAAATTGTAGTAAGTGCAATTAACATGAATAGATGTAAAATATTTGACTATTAATGTGGCTGTAATTTTTATTATGCGTAAAAAGAAAGAAAGAGAGAGAGAGAAAATTTTTCAAGCAAAAAACAGATACGTATACACAATTATCAAATGTAAATGTACGATATGCTGTCATAATTAGCGATTAATGTGGTATTACACGTCACGGAAGATAGCTTTCCATCAAGCGGATGAAAATTTCAATAATTGGCTCAGTTGCTCACATTGGTCCTGACGCTCCAGATCCTCGCGAAATTATCGAACTTATTAATTGAGAGCGTCGTAATTGCTTCCGGCCAATCTTGCTGGAGCTTGGCAAAAAATAATAATTGCAACAGCTGTGAATAGAAACTGTGAATAAAATATGGTTCAATTATCAGCATACAATGGAAACACGATTGTGTTTAATTTTTAACTTTGTTTCTTTATATTTACATACCAAATACATTTTAACAATTATTATTGTTGCAAAAATTTCCTAATCAATATTTTTATTAAAATAGATCGCAGAGAGATAGACAATCAATGAAATGAGAATATAAAGTTTTAAAATGTGAAAGTAAAATTGTGCTTATATTTTATATTTCAGATTTTTGCTAATAAAGTTCTTAAATTGCCATACATATACGATTGCAATTTAAATAAAATATTAAATCTTTTTTATGAAAAGCTAAAAAAGCATTCTTAATGCATTATGTTTCATGAAATATTACTAATTATGTAACATTATTAATTTATATATTAAATACTTTTAATTTAAAATTATTCAGTTATTTACATTTAGTAAAAAAAATTGATATATATTTCTTAAAAATGAGAAACTCAATCTTAAAGGGGATACGTATATTAGTTTTAAAAGAAATAAATTTCTTTTTTAAATAAATTTCAACAAATTTCTGTATTAATATAGTTTTAAATGACTTCGATTAAAAAAGATAAAATTGAATAATTATTACAGCAATTATTTAAACTGTCGACAATAATAGAAAATAAGAAGAATATAAATAAGATTTCCCAGTTTACAAGAAATATTGATAATTAATTTCTAATTTGTCTTTTTGTATATGCATCTATTATTTGTTGTACATAGGAAAATAATTATTTAATTAATTTTTTTGAATATTTTCTTAAATTGTGTTTTACTTCTCAAACATTTCTTTTATCTCTTCTTCATAGATTCTTCTATTTTATATTATATATGTTTTTATACTTGTATATTTTAATATATGATATATATGTTCATATATATTGTATATTAAAATATAAGAACGGATCTAATTCTTTGCTTCTTACTTTTTATTCTATATTGATGAAGAAACTCTATTAATATATAAATAAAGAAATAAAATGTTAACATACAAATTAACATACTAGTTGACAAATGCTAGAGAATAGAAAATTTTATTGCTTTACGAAAAATTATTGTCTAATAAATACCAATCAGCTTAGTTTATAGAAATACAAAAATGGCTTCTATGCTCCAAAATATATTTATTTTCTATGATTGTTTGTTTTTTATGATTTAAAAAAATAAGATCAATTCTTTCAAGAAATTACATGTACAGAGCGAAGTAAAACATTTGATTATTAAAAAGAAGAAAAAGAGAAAGAAAATTAAAATTAAATAATGTAATTAAATGCTGAAAATATCTATATTTATATATGTTCAATAATTAGAAAAGATTGTAGATTTAATTACTGAGATAAATGCATAAATTCTTAAGGAATAGGTGAAAACTTAGAAAAAGACTTTTAAACATTTTAAAAGTAAAGAACATATATAACTTAACCGTAATATATTCGAGACTTAACTTGCGATTATACAGATTATCTGTTTGGCATAGAAAAAAAAATCTCATTTATCTTTCAGCATCTTCCCAACTACTGACAACTTGATAGACCTCGATGCTTCATAAATTTTTCAATCTCTATGTCTATAATATCTTGCTGGTGAATCAAATTTTGTCTTCCTTCACTAAAGATAATATTATCGTGTGTTTAATTCATAAGAGATATATATTTACAGTTTTTAATGTTAAATAATTATATAAACGCTATTGAAAAAGGGTGTTGCTAAAGTGTCTTATCTCGTTGTGATATGTGTTTTTCATGATGCGCGTGTACGTTAATTAAATTTTAAAAATAAATGAAATATATATGTATATTAATATGTATATTAATATATATGTAATTAATTATAAATCACATACAACTATCACGTAATTAAATAAAATCTTCAAAAAGACTAGTAAGTAAAAAAGTCTAAGAAGTGTACTCGTGACAAGAAGATGTCTTACAACTTTTAAATGTGATATATAAATATTCAACAGTGACATAATGATGAGAACATACGAAAAAAACGTATAATAGTGACTAAAGTTAAAAGAGGGAGCAAAATATGTATCGTAAACAACTTAGATTGCGAAGTTGTTATTCAATGATTATGACAATGTACCTGACTTCAATCCAAAGTATGATGGTGAATATATTCTTGCAAAACTGGACATCAATCTCTTAAAGATATAATCTTTTAAAGTTATAATAAATCAAATTTGCGATTTAAAAAGGAATAACAATGCGCGACTTATATATTCTGTTGATGGTGGGCGTACTTGTCGTCTCGACAAGTACGAAATTGTCGATCGGTCAGACTGGTCATCAAGACTTAATCAAGATCATCAGCAATAGCTCATTGCAAAATCTCAACGTTGGCATGATAGTGCCACATAAGAATTTCGGAGCACGAGAATACAATAAGACCATCAACAATCTTATCTACAATCTGTACAAAGATCATGCCAGGACAAAGAAGTCGAAGTTCTCATTTCTAGACAAATATTGGCTGCAGGTTAACCATAGAATGATGAAGCTCACACCGAGTCCGACAGGTAAATATTTCCGTAACAGATTGAATTTTGAAGAAAAAAGGATTTTTTATTTTCTTATTAGATATATATATAATGGCTAATATTATATATATCTTATATTTTTTTATTATATAATTTATTACATAGATATAGAGAGAGTTCGATGTTTATTTAAAGTATATAATTTTATTTCAAAATGTTTTCATTAAAAAGAATATGCGCGCGTTATTGTTTACGATATAAATTTCTTAATATTTATATCCTGTTCTTAAAATAGATTTTTATATTTTCTTTATTTTCTTAATAACTACTTAATAACTTATTTTTATTTGCAATGTAAAATATATTATAGAATATAAACTTATATAATGTAATAAAATCTAAAAAAAAACATTATATATATAATTTTCTGCAATTAATAACTTTATATTTTAATTATATTTTAATGATGTGAATATTCATTTCATACTTTGAGGTTGAGATTAAAAGATATATATTAATTCTCACTACAGCTTACAGCGATTTATGAGAGCTTTTGCTAAGAATCTAATACGTAAATAAACATCTACATGAAATCGAGAGAAAATAGTTGTTTGCTCTCTCAATATAACTGATGCTTGTATTTTTCGATTAATATTTGAGATGATAAGGTGAATGAAGCGAAATTTACCTTTGCAACCATATTTTTTTCATTAACATTGACAGTATGACATAATATTATGATGATATTACAAAGTTATATAACAGAATTATAAAGTTTGCATTATGTATATTTTTGCAGCCAAATTTTTATCAATGTGCAAAATTTCCACAGCTGAGAGTAAATCTACTAGAAACAAGATTATTTTCAATTGTTCATTTTGTGATATGTCTTTTTGTTATTCGGTAGTATTTGAAGTTGTATGAACATCACCAAGCAAACACGACTGTATGCGAACTCTCTTGTAATTTCCCGTCCGACAACATTGGCCAGGAAGATTTCGCCGCGGGAAATATTTCTCTACGCGCTGTGTTTCCCTGTGATGCACGATCTGTCGGAATTAACATTGGCGCGATGCATTTCTCCCTCATCCGAAAGATATCCTGACATCCCGATATTTCAGGTTTAACTCACACATTGACAATGGGGGATAGATGTCAGTGTGTTTACGCATTTGCTGTCATCCGGTGTATGATTTCCGCAGAAAATGTGATATTGGACAGCATGTGATATTTGGACAGCATGTTAGCTGTTCTAATTTCGTTGTTTACAATATCGCAACTGCGATCATACCATTTTATAGTAATAATGACGCTGTGAACTTTTAACTACCTTTTTTCCGCTGATATAAAAAAAGAAAGACAATAACAAAAAATGATTGCCTTATTAGCTCTTAAGGAGTCATAAAGTAGAATTTTTTCAACATTCTTTGAGATTACAAAAAGTATACTAAATATAACCATATAAAATTATGTGGGATTAAATCTTATTTTGTTGTAGTTTAATTTTATTTCTTTGAAATAATTATAATTAATAATTATACCAAAAATAAGAAATAATTATACCAAATATAAAAAATAGTCAAATTGATATAGTATGGATCTAAATATGTATATTTGAGATTAAACAATTTAATTTATTTTGTGTAAGTAACAAGTTTGAAGAACATTAAGCAACTATCGATCAAACTCGTATTGTTTTACCATATTAAACTGCTGGGTATTAACTTTCATTATAGTCCTATTTACGGAAGCTCTATTATAGTCTACACAAGCTAGATTTAGATATTTACTCACTTCCAGTGTGCATTCAATTAAACTTGCGTCCTTAATTTGTGTCTTACAGTGAGAATATTTGTAAGCCATGTTTTATACTCCAAGTTTTTGAATTTTGTCGTAACGTAATGCCGAATTTTCCTAGACGGATTTTAATGAAGATAAACTTGAAAATTTGTAATTGATAGTAAACTGTTACGTATTAAACACGCATAAAAAATGCTCTGGCTAAATACGACAGAATAATTAAACAAACAAATACAATTTTTCTTTCATTTTCTTCAATTTAATAAATGATCAACAGTGCAATTAAGTGTAATTAAATATATGTAATAGAATCATTGCTTAATGATAGCATAATGCGAATGTATTATATTATATTAAACAATTATGCGGCATAAGCAATTATTTTATATGATATAGTATGTTAACTTTCTTCAAAACAATATTTATTTTACAATATTTATTTTCTATATGATGTATATTTTATATAAAATTTTCTCTATTATATTATTATTAGTATAATCTGAAAGAAAAAAATAAAAAATTATATATCTTATTATTTTCTATATTTTCAAGTATATTTTGAGAAAATAAAATAATCATTATCTTATTATCTCATTAAATTTTGCTAATTGTTCGCTAATGCATTAAAAATATTATATGATGTTGAATGTGCCAACTGTGTAAGAAAAGTAATACTGTAATTGTTTCTTCCTACAATCATACCTAATTTCTTCGTGAATTCTCATTTAATGAATCAAATAAAGTTACAATTTGTTGAATAATATATAGCTCTAAAAATGAATAAATACAGTTAATCGAATTAATAGAAATTTGCGCCTAATTGCAGAATATTTATTCAGCAGAATATCTATTGCTAGTAAAAAAAAATAACATTATATATAGTCAGACATGATAAATAAAAGAGTTATGCTCTTATAAGCAGAAAAAAGAAAGCGAATTATCTAGTTGTATTTATTCTGGAAGGCAAACATCGATCAACTTTAGGAACATATAGTTATAGAAATCTATTTTCCATACGTTCAATTGGCTGATTAATTAATAGTGCGGCTAAGTTGGTTATTGATATACAAACGTTGAGCCACAATACTCAAGGCAGCATTTCCAAGCTAATGTTTCCGATTATGGCAGAGTGATCATTATTAATTATTGGCGAAATATTTTTGTAGGTAAATTTGATATATCAGGATTATCGTTATTGGCATCAATAATTGTTGGTTAAAATAAATGCAACCAATTTCTGGTTCACCGATGCAGATGTGTATTATTAATAGCTCGGAATTAGTGAAATCCTATTAGGTTGTTCACATGTATTATGTTTACAATAGAATAACATCGGAAATGCAATTGCATGAAAGAAAATAATCTTGATGGATTATATATTTAATTATATTCACTGAATTTAATAGATTAATTACGTTGTCGTAGATTAATAAATTACATTAGATTGCATTTTCTAACGCAATATTTATTAGTGCATTGCAGAAAGAAATTTATAATTTGCCAACGTACAAAAATAATTGAACGCCGCTATAGAATTGAATAAGAACAATATATCATTTATTTGACAGTCATCAAGTGAGACGACAACAGAGTTCACAAATTTGCTAATTTCATTGCATCCAATTTAAATGCCGTATGCTGTTGTATGCAAAAATCCCTCCCTTTCTTCTGACATTTTATCAGGAATTATTAATTTTCGCGAAACACGCAAAGTCGTAAATAACCCATTTATCGTTTAAACCGAACACCAACGGGATCGTAAATAATCTGCTCGTTAATAATACTTGACGAGAGTTTAAAACAAGCGGCTTTGGCCTGTCGAGTTCGTTGCCCATTCTGCATTTTTATCGTTTTCAGAAATATGAGTATTGATAGATTTCAAAACAAACAAAATATTTTAAAATATTTTTTACTAGTTGTTATATATATATGAAATTTTTTAATGGACGAATGAATAAGATCCTTTTTTTTACTTGGATGCTACTAATTTTTTAAAGGCTAATAAAATGTGCAAAAAATCTGAAATAAATATTCCATATTGAAATATTTGTAATGTTTAAAATGATACTAAGAAAATAAAGATTTATGAAAGTACTATTTGTATATAACAATTATTTGCAACTAATTTTATTGCGACTAACAAATAATAAGTATATAATAATACTTAACGAATGTAAGTATATAATTTTAATATATAACATTAATCTCTTTCTTAATTAATAATACTTGTAACATTAATTCATTTGAATTAATAATAATAAATTTTATTTTAATTATAAACACTTATAAAATGCATCACATATTTGCTTGTTTTCATTATACTAAATTTATTTGGCATTAGTTTATCTTAGCAGACTACACGTTCTCAACAAATTACGAACGCATGGTTGGTAAAGCATTATAGCACATCTCAGATACGGGATAGTTTCTGATCAAAGGAATTACCTTAATCGATTTGTTGTTCCTTGGTACAGATTTAGCTACTACATTTTCATTAAGTCGAAACTATACTATATATACTATAACATACGTGTAATACATTGTAACATTTAAAGAAAGTAAACTATTTATATATATTTATTGGTTTAATTTAATGTAAAGATTCTAGAAATATTTTGCAGATAGCTATATATATGAATTATGATTATATAAGGTGTCCCAAAACTCATAATCAATCTTTCAAAGACAGATTCCTGGAATCATTTGGAGACAATTTTTCCTCAGCGATAATGTCGATGAAGGCCATGTTTGAAGGTCATTTTTTGCATGTTCCCGATTTTTGTCATTATATATCTTTGCAATTAAGCCTTAAATTAAAGCTCAAGTAAAGTAAACTCTATTTAAAATTAATAAAAGAATGTGGTTTTGTTAATATTTTATTTCTACAAAGCTTAGTTTACGAAAAATCCTTTATTTCCAATCACTTATAATTCGAAAATTGTTAGTGCCTCGACATTTTCATTGAGGACAAATCGTCTTCAGATCCCAGGAATCTGTCTTTGAAAGATTGATTATGAGTTTCGGGACACCCTGTATATATATATTTATATATTGTAAAAATTATTTTAAAAAAGAAAGAGAGATAACATGTATTTGATAACATATTTCATCATTTCGCTTTTATTTTTTTTAAAAGCAAAAAATGGCAAATTACATTTGTTGATAATATTGTGTGGCATATGGTATGGCTAATTTTACCTTTGGTGCTATTTCATTTTGGCAAGGTAATGAATATTATTTCATTATAGCTGTTATGGCTTTGTTGATGATAATACGATACGCAAATGTATACAGTTTTGATTATGCTGAAATAATGCTGGTTAGTAATTATATTACAAATCAAATTAGTTAATGGTGTATTTTCAGTCTTGATATCAAAAGTACAAATAAGTTATCACTATACGTATTTTATTTGCTTTTAATAATTATTTATTTTTATTTAGCAATTATATTAATTTGTTGAGAAAAATATGGGGAACGTAAAAAATGACATAAATTAATGATGATACTGATGTATTAAATTAAATTAATTATATTAACGTTTTATAATAGTAACAATAATTATTTCGATAAATTACCAATTGCATAAAATTTGAACATTATTAATGTACGAAAATGAACGCACAATATATTTAAATCATACCTTATTTTTAGTTTGTTCTTAAAGTAAATTTTGTGCAAAAGCATTTAAACATATAAAATAGTAATAGACAAGAAGATTTCGCAAAAGTAAATACAGAACATTTAAAAGTGGAATATGATCACATGTGATTAAAAACTGCAAAGAAGTGTTTATTCGGGAGCATAGAAATTTATGAACTTTTATATTAAAATATTTATTCGCAAATTTTGATAATCTTCTAATCTATAAGTATTATTAAACTCAAATAAAGTAATATAGATATAAAAAAACGCGTATATTTTTTAAATATGTCTGAACATTCTTAAATTGTGTATTTATGTAAATATCATATATTCAAACCATAATTCCTACAAGATGTTTGAAAATTCGAAATCCATTGTGTGTAGACTATATCGATCATCGGACAAGACCAGTCAACTTTTTCATAAACAATCTTTTTTAAAGTATTTGAAAGTAGGAGAGCATTCATATTTCATGAAACAACATTATATATCATGTGAGTGTTTTCGAAAGAATGTTTTCAATCATGTGTAAATGCGACTATTAAATGAGAATTGTGAAATTCGAATTGCGCGACTTTAGCACATGCAAAATCGTTTCCGACCACTGTCAACAAACAAATTTATTAAAATTATTTATTAAAATTATATCACCATTCCGTAAATTACAAAATTTCAATCTGCTTCTCTTTTATGAAAATCAATACAATATTTAGTTCTATGAATACATTTAGTTTAATAAATAGTTGGTGAATTTCATTTGAGTTTAACAACATATATCTATATTCTATATGATTTTTACTTTTACTCTTGGAGCAGAAGTTATTTGCATAAGTTAAACTAAATAATACAATTTTATTTTAACACGATAAAATAAACCACATACAAAATATAAAATTAGTATTCTTTTTACGAAAAAATCAAAGTACTATTAGTTTTCGAGACAAAATCAATGAGAAAAATTAAAAAATTTTTAAAGAATATGATTGAATATAATTGAAAACATTAGTGTTTGCCTAAATTTAAATAAAATAACTCGGGGAAAGATGCTGTACCTAATTTTGAAAAGTAATATTTTTGTAATTATTAATAATGAATAAAAGAAAATAAAAAAAAATAATGTCATATTATATTTATATCTCATTGTCAGTTATAAATATAATATAAAAGAATGATTGCACATTGTCGTTTCATTATCTACACTAAATACAAGTTAAGTATAAAGATTAGTATATACCTTTTATCGATCAATTTAAAAACCTAAAAATAACGATCGGAAAAATGACATCTTATCTAATGTAGCATCTTCTCTCTCAGTTATTTTATATTATTTTTCTGGAAGTTTAATTCACTCTCGTAATTTCTATGCTCTATATCTATATTCAATTAATAAAGAAAGCAAATAGAGTTATCGTGTGACGTATAAAAACTCGTTAAACTTAAAATTTCAAGTTAGTTTGCATCGGGGAACAATAGAATAGAATGAAAACGAGGTCAGTTCCTCAAGCAACTCGCTGCGTGAAGCAAGTCGGACTACATTTGTGGCCCGAATAACGCTTTTCAACGTTATTTTATTCCTCATTTTTTTGAGAAATATAGATGTGCGCGTAATAAAAACGCGGAAATATATTTAATGGAAAAGAATAACGTATGAATGCGGTACTGAGAAAAAATTTAAACTGCATCTTCACTTCATCCTCGTAGCTAAACGATAATGTATTCGACATAAAAATGATGATCTTAACAATCTTAATGAAAAATTCATATGAGTCATTCAGTTATAATTTGCAAAGCATAATAATACCTGTCATTTATCGATAGTTAATTGATTGTTTGATTATTAATCAAAAATATCTTGAATAATGAAGATTAAAAAGAAATATTGAGCTGTATGTGCATAGACGACCAATATATAAATTGCTATTTCTGTTAATATGTATTAACCGTTAAAATAATTGACACAAATTTATTTATCAATTGACATAAATTGACATTAATCATTTGAATAATTAAGAATTATTAATGCATAGTTGTGTCAAGCAGTAATTCGAATCTTATTTTAATATTAAATTAATATAAATATTTCTGAAAATCTTTTTAATATGAGGCAATAAATATTTTTTATTATTAAAATTATTACTAATCACAATGGAATTTATGTTGCAGCTATTTTAGATTCGCTCTGCAAAGAATTTCTCTCGGTGAATGTATCGGCCATCTTATATCTTATGAATTACGAGCAATACGGACGTAGCACAGCCAGTGCTCAATACTTTCTCCAATTGGCCGGTTACCTTGGAATCCCTGTGATCGCATGGAACGCCGATAACTCTGGTCTCGAAAGAGTGAGTATAACAATTGAAATAAAAAGTAAAAGAATTTACACGGATTTACGTTTCTGTCGGATATGTAAACAGTTATCCGTTCACGAGAAATTTTTATGATGTTAAAGAATTTTTCAAGTTATATTAAAATAAATGGGATCAAACGAATGGCATAGTTGCAATAACATGAGTTTTTGTTATTTACTTTGAAAGTATTTTTCGTAATATAATAAAACTGAAATTAAATTCGAACGGAAATATATCGTCTGCGCGTGTTTCGTCGACATTTGCAAAACATGACGGAAGTTTGTTGGTTTTAGCGGGCATCGCAGAGCAGCTTACAGCTGCAACTGGCACCGTCACTAGAACATCAGACCGCGGCGATGCTGAGTATCCTGGAGAGATACAAGTGGCATCAGTTTAGTGTCGTCACGTCGCAAATAGCTGGTCACGATGACTTCATACAGGCGGTCAGGGAGAGAATCTCTGACATGCAGGACACATTCAAGTTTACCATACTAAGCGCCATTCTGGTCACTGACCCACACGATCTCCAGGAGCTCGTAAATAGCGAATCCCGAGTGATGCTGCTGTATTCAACCAGGGAGGAGGCAATTCATATCCTGACTGCTGCCAGAGAGTACAAAATTACTGGCGAGAATTACGTGTGGGTTGTCACGCAGAGTGTTATCGAAAATTTGCAAACCCCCAGTCAGTTCCCGGTCGGAATGTTAGGTGAGTAGCAAAATTATTTGCATCCACATATTTGCGGTCCAGATCCAGAAATTTATACAAACTCAAAACATTGTTCCTAGTTCATGAATTCCTGGCTTTATCAAATTAGCATAAACTATGATCTGCATCTCGCATACAGTATACTTGTATAAATACTTGTATAATTAATTTTAATTAAATTTACAAAGTTGTGATTTTCACTAAAAGTTACTATAATACTTTTATATTTTAAAAATCATGTGTTTAATTAAAAGTTATGCATTTAAAATTAATAAATAAAGAATATTAAAATATACGCATATTTATAACTCAAAAAAAGAATTAAAAAACGTTAAATATATTCATATTGTAGTAAAGATAAATATAAAATACTTTCATTATTTAAAATAAGACATTACACATAAAGAAAGAGCAAAATGGAAGCAATTTTCTTGAATTATTGAAGTAGAATTCGTTTAAAGAATATATGTATTATTTTATACTTCTCTTTTGAACGGGAATCAAGCCAAAAGCGTATTTACACATCCGTTACACATGTGTTAACATTCAGAATATGTCTTTTATCGGAAAGAATGCACGGACTCTCAAGTGGATAGACAGAAGAATTATTCACACCGTGACCAGAATCACGGAGACGGAAAATTGATTTCTTTCTCCAGCTTCTCCCGAGAATATCCTTGAGAGAAAAATAAATTCATCGGATTCCATCCTGTGAGCTACGTACGTAAAATACATAACTCGAGTTGAATCTCTCACGTCTGAATTTTCACAAACTAAAACTGGCGCGTAAACTCACTCTGTGTATAGAACGCAAATACTTTGTGTTCTTAAACGCGATCGCTATGAATCAAGCAGAACAAATGTTGCTTAGGTTCAATATCATTTTCTAATATTGCTATATCTTTTGGAGTCACATTTGTTTCAAATAATAAGGAAAAATGAGAATTTTGAATATTTTATAAAAAAATGTGTATTGTATAAATTTATAGTTCTGTGAAATTACGAGAAACGTGTCTTACTCGAATGGAATTCGAGGAATTTTTAATATTTTCTATGCAAATATCTCGTTGAGTATTTAATCAATGTGTGAATACTCAAGAATATATCCATACAACGCAAATATTATTGATTTGAATCTTTTCGCTTGCTTTAGCTAAACACAAAAAATGAAAGTGCTTTGGCGATTTTTGTATAAGTCACGTCGAAGTTTCTAAGTTTTTGATACATCGATTTATTTATATTTTTCATATCTCGTTGACACTTCCGATATTTATGGAAATGCAGCTGGCACATCGTGTCGCACAAAAATCTGGTCGAATGAAGCATCTTGCGATGTGTAAATTTTCCGTGAAGATTCTTTTCAAAAAGAAATATATGTTTCATATATATTGCGAAGCAAAACGATTTCTTAGAAATAAATCGTAAAGTAAAATTGACAGCAGAATTTATGCGTCCTTTAAAAAAATGTATAAAATTGAAGACTTTTTATTATTTATATTATTTTTTTTCGATTTATTGCATTCGTAGAATTTATTTTTTATTTCTTATATTTAAAGATGTGAATATCTAACATTTTAACGTTCAAAATTCAAAACTCAAGAAAATCTCAAAAGAAGAAATTCTGTTTCAGAAAAATGATGAAATTATATTTTATTGATTATTTTTCTAAAACAATTTTTTAATGCAAACAAAATCATGATTTATTCAAAAATAAATGAACAAAATCAGAGTACGAACTAAAGCTCAGTTATTTCAAGAATCCAATTTCTATAAATGTTCACGGATTCGAGGACAAAATTGCGAGTATCAAGAGGACGAGTAATAATCCCTGTATTGAGAAATAAAATCCGTGCTTCATGAATTATTTACAAGTTCGCTTAGTCTCGTTCATTTCTATCTGATTATTATCGGCGAAAAGAGAAAGGTGAAAATTACAAAAAAATGTACGATATAATTGAATCAGCCTTCATACAAGCCAATATAAATCTCGTCAATAATGAAATCAGTTTAACGAGTTCGCTCGACCATTTTTCTCTTGCAGGTGTGCATTTCGATACGAGTAGCAAAAGCTTGGTAAGCGAGATCACGACGGCAATCAAGGTCTATGCGTATGGGGTCGAGGACTTTGTCAATGATCCGAAAAATAAGAATCGCAGTCTGAACACTCAATTGAGCTGCGAAGGTGCCGGTGAAGCACGATGGAGTACGGGGGATCTGTTTTTCAAGTAATTTCTAATAGAATTTTCTAAAATGATGATAAATTTATTTGTCGCGTATTTGAACAAAGTTTTCTCTGAATCACAGCAGAATTTTGCTTCGAGTAATTTCATTGGAATTTTCTCTCTATTTCGTAGATTTACAGAATTTTGCAAATTGAGAAAATTTATATATATATATATATATATATATATATATATTGCGTATATGTATATGTATATATATATATATATATATATATATACATACTATATATATATATATATATATATATATATATATACTTGTGTGTATATATATATATATATATATATATATATGAGTTTCTATTAAATAAATATGAGAATGTTATGTATTAATTTTATATACTAGTGCTTTCACATTTATTTTTATTTTTATATCTTTAATTATAATTTTTATAAAATATTTACTTTTACATTACATATAATACATAATATATTATAACGCGTTCTATTATGTCCTTTTTTCTAGATATTTGAAGAACGTTTCCGTTGAAGGTGATCAAGGAAAGCCGAACGTGGAGTTTACTCAAGATGGTGTATTAAAGGCAGCAGAGTTGAAAATTATGAACCTTCGGCCGGGAGTTAGCAAGCAGCTCGTCTGGGAGGAGGTAAACCTAAATCATTTTGCATGTGTGTGTATGTATGTGTGCACTTTACCTTTCGAAACTTTACCTTTTGAAAGTTATTGCTAGTCACGCCAAAGAGTACATAAACACAGCTTTGAGCATTTACAAATAAACTATATAAAGACACATGAATAATTAAAACATTGAAGGGGATCATTAGAATCTCGACATCATTATTTCAATACTAAATTTTTATTTATGTAATTTCTATTTATGTAATTATATACGTATTTGCATAATTTGCATATTGTATTTGTATAACAAATAGAAAGAATTTTTAATATTAAAAATTCCTAAAACTATGCAATGTAAACAAAAAATAAAACATAGATAATAATAATTATAACACTAAAAATTTCTTTTATTTGTAATCAACGTATAATTATTGCATAAACTTACTAAAATTTTATATAAAGAATTAAAAAAGAATGTATTATATTGATATATTAAAAAATGAATATATAGTAGTATATATGTGTATATATATGTGTATATATATACATATGGAGAACATGTTCTGTTAGTTCATATAAAATAAAAAGTACCATAAAATAAACTCATAACTAAAATAAATTCATAACAATTAACTCAATTCGTTACAATTAAATTTTTAGAGAAGAAAGTTCTTATAAAAATATGCAATGGACCAGAAAATTTTTTCCATCCTCGCGCATGAAATCGTTTCGTGCTGAAGAGCTGTTATCGAGCAAAAGAGCAGAATTTATCGCCCTCGATGTCGAAAAGGCTCAAAGGGAACGCGCTATATATAACACCGCGATCGTCTCTTTCGTTACGTCGGATTTACGGCACTGAGCCGCAGAATCGCAGTAAACTGCAACTTCCTTTTGCGTTTGGCGATATCCCTCTTGAAAATGCATTTGCAAGTGAACGAGAATCACAAACGAAGTGCTCCTTTATTAATCGGCAAAGCGATCTTATTTTAATCCGCATCCTGTTTTCATAGTACAGCACCAGATGATCCATTATAATAAATTAATGCGATAGCAAAGACTTCTTGGAGTTCGTCAAGTTTTCAGCGAAAACACGCCCAATGATTCGCCACGCCAATGGTTTCTAGAAATTGTCAGGCTTAGTCGAACGATTCATAATCGTATTATGAATTGCTATATGAGATATGCAAAGTGCTATTGCCAGCGGAACCGGTGGCAACACAATTGTCACGTACGCAATAGTCGAGAGAATATTACGTGGTGCTTCGCCACGGATGATATTACTATGGTATCCTGTAACGCGCACTATGGAAATTTCCAACAAGGAAGATATCTTAGAAAAATTCTTTTCTCGAGCTCGTGGCATGAGTTTTGCATAAAGTTGCGTACTAAAAAATCCGTACATAGTTTTCAAGCGATTTTCAATTTTTATCAATATGTGAAATTATAAAATACACTATGTAAGTGTTTATTTTTTAACAGATATTTTATCATTTAGAATTCTATTATTTTATTCTGAGATTTTTTTTCTATAGAATGTACAATGGCATATTATATTTTCATACATATATATAATATTAGATAAATAATTACACAAATAAATTATATCTCTTATACGACACTACTATATTGTTTTACAAGATAAATAAATATAATAATGTACAAGTAAATATGCATTTATAAAAACAGGAAAGATGAAATAAAATTTATTTGCACTGTGTAAATTAGTTAGAAATTATTATTTATTTTTTATAATCGCTATATAATATATATATATATATATATATATATATATATATATATATATTTAAACGTATTTTCGCTTGTGATAAAAATCCAATCAACCGAAGCTTAAGAAGCCTTTGTTATTACATTAATTTACCATAACGGTTCGCTACTGCACTATAAAAGCGATAAAGGAAACAAATTATAATGAGATTGTTCTGCTAATTAATAAGGGCGCTTAAAAATTTCGTTTGTAATTTTCGTTTACTTACAAATATATACATTACTGTGATCATAAAGTATCGGGACTAATTTTAATTTAAATTAACTATTTCGAAAAATCTTTTTTTTTTTAGATTTGACTGTTTCTGACATTTATCGACAATTTCACTTCATTACCATTGTTAGTTTACAAACCATTGTTTTGTGATTGAAAAAAAATATTTCTGGCAAATTTCAACATTTTCGAATTTTGCTGAATAAAAATTTGCATAGAATTCTGTCTTCGGGATGAAATTTCGTGCACAGAAACAATGGAAATAATTGGAATTCATGAAATTTACTCACTTTACATTTCTGTTCTTATTCGTCATTTTTTGATCGAAAATTCAATGAATTCTCCATTCTACAAGCTCCATATTCGCCTAATATAGCATTATGTGACTTTTTCCTATTCCCTTGGCTAAAATTATAGCTTCATAGACATCGTTTGAGTCGCTAAAAAAGAATTCGCTGTGTGTTCTAAAGATTATATCTAAATCAATTATAAAAAATGTTTCCAGAATTAAAAAACATTGGCATAAGTACATTGCAGTCGGAGGGCATTATTTTGAAAGGGACGAAATAAATTTGGATGAATAAATTCATAGTTTACTTTTTATTGAACTAATCCTAATACTTTTTAATCACAATGGTATATATATTTCAGATTTTACGCATCTTATCTATGTATAAGCTTTTTTTGATATTATTGATATTGTCATGTTTTAATATATTATTAAAGATCCATCAAAAATTTTTACTATTGTTTTAACAGTAGTATTAAGTTTTATAAAATTGATGGGAATTCCATCAAGAATGTTAATACAAAGTTTAACTTCATTTTTTGATGTTCTGTTCGTGACATAAACTCATCTTTGTTCGACCAATTTATTCGAGAAATTCTTTCGTCATCTCATTAAAGTTTAAAACGCTCGCATCGTAGGAACAACGACGTTTCGACATAAGCAAAAATTTACCATTTATCCGCTTCTTTAAGTTCGTTTGGAGGTTGAGTTTATCGCCGAAATAGATTTCTTTTTTGAATACGGCGATAAAACTCTTAGATTTGCTCAAGTTATTTATAATATATTATAATTCATATCTGCGATACTTTTTATATAGTTTATACTCTAATAAAATATTTCTAATATTTCTGTGCTCATCTTAGAAGTTCTTTTTGCGTGTAATGTATTATTTTATGTTAACATAATTACATAAATCTAGAAATCTATAATTATGTTTTGTAAAAAAATGACAACTTAATATTACACAAATATTACATATTTCTCTTTTTTTGTTTAAGACATTTATAATATATTTTCTGCTTGCTAAATTAGACAAATCATTTTTTGAAGTTCTTTTTCTAAAATCGTTTTTACACTTTTAAGATGTTAATTTACAATAAAATTAGAAAAACTATGCGTTAAGATATATATATATATATATATATATATATATATATATATATATAAGTTTAAATGTCTCTCTTGAATGAAAAAGATGTGATTACGCTTTTATCAAAATCTAACATTTTTCGTACATGAGCCATTTATCCACGTTTATTTTTGCAAAGCTATAATTAAAACGCTATTAATCTAGCTCTTCACGTAATGAAAGCTATGCTAAAATTTCATTAACTATCCTGCAACTGACGCAACGGGATGCGAAACTTTGTTACCTCGACAGCCGTGCGACCGTCTCGATTCTAACAATTTGCGCGCAAGTCACAATTTTAATTATTTCTTTTAATTTGAAAGAAGACGATCGTCTCTTTGACGAAGTTTTCGCACTATGCTAGTCTCGACATCTCGTTTCTAATTATATCTTTCGTTCATATCATGTCGGTACGAATCATTGTGACTTCAAAGAATATCGAGATCCCGTATTCCCATTTATTCCCTTGACAGTGACGTTCTTTCGTTTCATTGCTAGAAATAATTAACCAGAGATATTGAAGGCGATCTTGGTATTTCCTGCGTAAGATCGAGCTGACAAGTTGATAAGGACGAACAGCGTATTGCATGTACGAATATAGAAGAAAATGCATTTTTTTAAATTAAAATATGATGAACTCGGAATTTTTTCAACTTTATTTTCTTAAAGAGAAATAATCGTTAAAAGCAAGTAGACGGTGAAGCTATCTTTTCATAGAAAATAATAAATCTAGAATGTTGATGAGTCTATGTAAAGTATATATACATATATCAGAATAACATAAATAAAGTTATTGAATGTAGACTGTTTCAGTTATTACGAGTTTATTAAAGGCTCAAAGGCAACGAAACGTTCAGCATTTTTATAGCAGCTATATAATTAAATTCAACTATCATTTAAATTTCAAAAGAATTAACGTTCTGACAATATTACTATTTTATAATAATTTATTTGTATAATTGTATAATTATATATAAATATATATTTACATAAAAATATTACGTTAACATATAATTATTTATAATAATATTTTTTATCATATATGATAGCGCTTTTCTCCTACAAAAAAATTAAATTTCATGTTTGTTTATCATATCTTTTTAATAAATGTCGTCGATTATTTTTTTTTTGCAAGGAATGCCTTTTATCCAATTTGCAAAGATATAATTTAGAAAAAAATTGAATCTTCTCTCGACATACTTATACATCTCTTCTTAGTTTTCTCATAATTCTCATAGATAATGAATACTTAATATTCATGGTAAAATTTCAACGATACTATAATGCATTATTTTCGTGCCGTATGCATGTTTTCCGCACATTTCGCTACCAAATTGCCTTTGCAAAATAAGCGGATTATCGGGTCAAAATCCGATCGTGGTCCAGCATCGTCGAGCGGCATCGTTGAAACGCGTCGATCGACTAATCATGTTAGGTATATATATATGTGCTAAATACCAATTTCCGATTCAAGAATCGCCAAACTCGCATCGGAATGCAGTTTAATTCGCGCCCTCGCTGTAATTCGCGCAATCGTGCGAAATTAGGTCGTCACTTAGGAAGCTGTAGCTAGAATTAATTAGTGTACACGCGTTTCTCACTCGTCGACAGGATAACGTGTGCGACTCTGACAATCAACTGAACACAACATGAATGTACATATGACGGACACTCGCAACTAGTCGATGTTTCAAACATGCCTTTCTTGCTTATAGAGTGAGATAAATCGCACTACATGATATACACGAGGAAATAATCATTATAAATATCGTCATTTTCATTATCAATCTTAAGCGTAATTTGCTAATTATTTTTCATTAGTTTGACATTTACAAAATAATTTAATTGATTGATTTTACGTTTATTTATTTATTGTGAAAATTTCTCATTAATTTCAATCAACTGTAAAAGTCTCTCTCATAATCTCTCTCATGCTCATATATAATTTTTTATTCATTTATTTCATACATGTCATCAATGTTGAAAACTACATAACCAAAATAAATAAGAAGATAAAAATTGCTTTATTTAAATATATAAAAGTACAAAAGTATAAATTATTATATACAATTGCATATAAAATTAATAAGATATTTTTGCATCTGTAATTATTATAATTTATGATGCTTTCTTCAGAAGCATTCAATAATTTGATCTTCTTCAGAAGCATTCAATAATTTGATTGAATAATTGTTTCATGTAATCTGCAGCTTGATAAAATATTAATTAATAATTCTTTACTTTAATAATTCTTTTACATTTATGAGCAAATTTATATATGTATATTAATAATATTAATTTACAATTATAAAATATATAAATAGTTACAATTCTGAATGTTCGAAAAATTAATTTTATTATGACGTATAAAAATATATCGGGAAGCAACTGGTGCAATTAATTAAAGTGTAATTAAAGTATATAAAAATACAATTATTTTCAGATAATTATTTAATATTAATGGATCAATTTATATGATAAACTTTAGATATAATAAATTGGATATTTAATAATATATATATAATATATCAAATATATGAAATAAAGTGACATAAAATCGAATATCGATAAGTATATTAACAGCTTAAAGGATTGTAGCGTTAGTGAAATGTTGACGGTAAAATTTCACTATCCGTGATAATTATTACCCGTTCCATTTGCAACAGCAGTCAAGTTATTTCGAAACGTTTCGTTTTTTCATAGCACGTAAATTATAAGTTCACGATAACTTCAATTTTACGTCAATGTAGCGTTTTATTTTTGGCATCGCAGTCATATCGATTTTTTCGTCCTATATTTCTTCAAATAAATTCCAGGAATCCTCGGCAATCCGAAAGCAAAATAACAAGAATGATGGAGAAAAATTCAATTAAGATAGGATAGCCTGTCGAACTCAAGAAAAATGACAAACATTCTTATTATATATAAATGAAATATCTATTTAACTGCTCAAATATCTTTTAATTAAGCAAGTCATTCTTGACTTGTTTAATTAAAAAATATTTGAGCAGTTAAATATATATATATATATATATATATATATATATATATAAATTAGTTAATTAATATTACATAAATCAATATATATTATATGTTCGTACTATTTATACCATTTAAAAGAATATTTTGCCTATATTAATTAATCCCAGTTTGTTTTTTGATATTCGTACGCGTTATAATAAAGATGATTAACAATTAATAATCTATAATATGCACGTAAGATAAAATGCAACAAATTAATAATAAAAAGATTGATAAACAATACCGGATATATATTTATATTGAGAAGAATTATCGAAGATTACATTGATATTTATTTTTTCCAAGCATTTTATTTCAATAAGCTAATTATGTAAAGAATGAAATGAATTGTAAAAGAAAAAGATGCATAGATTTTAATACAAAATATTAAAAATGTTAATTGCTTTTATCGACAACTATACAATGATTTGCGATATGTTGCTTTCATCAACAGGTGATGATGTGTTTTAAAGATATATATATATATATATATATATATATATATATATATTTTTTATAATAAATATATATACATAATAATACACATAGTAACAATTAATAACTCTAAAATTTATCTTTGTAAGTAAAACTTGTAGCAAATGGTGTTGATTGCGTGTAAATTGTTAGTTATATAATCACGAGGAGAGTAATTAGCCAATTATCAGAGAAACAGGCATGCAAGCCTGGCTTCGGAATTAATCATCTGACCCAATACACATCGTGGTCACTTGAAGCTTTTCGATACCTGACATATGGTGTACATATGCAATGATGCACGAGTATTCTATCAAGACACGCACAGTGCGTACGAGGCTAATTAGCGAAATTGCTCGAATAGCGAATAGTTACGCTTCCATTTACTCGTCAATGGCATTAATTGCTGTGAGATAGAATAGGAAAATTGATATAATTAACATGTTTGCTTACATGAAATGGTTTGTAATTATAGTATTGGCTATATTGCGTTATAAATAAAATATTTATGATGCATATTTTTGAATTTGTATAAGTACCGAGAGAAAATTTTGAACGAATATTTCTGATTTAATGAATATGATTTAATTAATATGATTTATGATCTATTTTTCTGTTGCATTAAATTTATATTATTTATTAGATTAACAACGGAGACACAAAATTTGTATATTTTATGTAGAATTATTCACTGTCGAATTATTTTAAACTACTTATTAATTACAAAAAGTTAAAGAATATTGTCACTTTCTGTTATATATTGAACATCACTTCGAACTGTAAGTTTTAATATGTTTTTATATGTAATTATGCGATTCCTCTGTTTTGTGATTGTTAAGTTCTGTAATTATTGATACATTTTATATTTAATTTCTCTTTTTTTCTCGATCAAGAAAATTATCATGTTCTTAATTAATTAATGTGTGATTCAATGAAATACACATATAATCAAATACATACATACAAATATAATCTCGTAAGACAAGAAAGATAGAAAATCCCATCATACATATATAATCTGTGGCATTCTGTCATTTTATTTGCTAGCAAAAATTGGCAATTCAATGTGCAATAATTCTCAAAACTTCTGAAAACAACATCGGGAGATGTACATATGCTGCGTATACGTTTTCTCCGTCAAGTTGCTCGAGTTACGTCTTTTTCCATTCACCTCTTGGATTCTTGGTCCTCAGAAAGCTGGTTCCTAAACGAGCTTGAAAGTTATCCCTTTTCTAGGTCGATATTCTTAGAAGAAAATTTATGCTGGAAGTTTTGCAGATTAGAGGGCAGTCCAACGGGACTGCCTGGAATCGTGCCAAATACCGTGGGATGTATCGCAAACGATTCCAGTAAAACCGGTGGACAATGTACAGCGTACAGTGTAATCCCCGTTTCCCTTTACCTAACCGGGCTTATCGAGGAGACAGCCATTGTGGTGGCTTTATGTCGCGGTCGAAATCCTTATGGGGCAATTAACTCTTCTATTCGAGGCTTTTTTCGATAAATTTCTGAATCCTATAAGTAGTTTTTCATGTCACACACTATAAAATTGTTAAATATATCCGGATATCGTAACCGAGGAAAGGAGCTGAAACATTCATAAAATTATATTAGTTTTTCAACACTTAGATTGAAAAATTAAGTACTATCCATGATAAATGAAAAATGTTCTTTTGGGAGAAGTGTAAGAAAATATCTTCTTATCTCTAAATCATAAAAAAGAATTACTCTTATAAATCTTTTATGTGTTAAGGAATCTTTTCTTCTAACTTCTAATTCCGCATTATTTTGTAATCTTTCTGTTGATTTGTTTATAAACTAATAAATAAAAATAAATAGTAACTATTTTTTATGTCATATATTATTATGTGAATTATCGAATTAAGTTTTCAAATCAATTATTTTTTCTATTTTCTTATAAAAATAGCAATATACATTCATTTGATTAATAAATACATTTAAAGTTATGTTAACGTACAGTGAATAATATTAATTGTTCAGATGACCTTCATGTACACTCGATATATCAGTCTATAATGGCTCTTAACTATAATTATTGTGGTTATTATACTAGAAAGTTTATGTTTCGCTATGGAGCAATAAACTGGTTAACAAGATGTAACTGCTAACATGCCACGAACTAAACAGGCGGTGGAACTTATAATTAGCAAACGCGATGCGCTAACGAGACTGCTATAATTAGGAGATTCCATGAGATTTTACAGTACATTCACGTTGATATCGCGTCAAAAGAGTATTTGCGATTGCCTTAACAATAAATATGATAGAGTATATCAACATCAAGGAACGCGTTATGGCATATCACGCGACGCGGCATTGTTATAATCTCGAGTCCGCGTAATGAACGTGTAACCTGTTTATTAATTCATAGCATGTTAATCTAGTCATTAATTTATCACCGGCGCTTTGTAGCGCCGGCACCATTTCGCGAGATATTTCTCAGCAAAAATTTAATTTCCGACTGTTTATTGCGATTTACCGATACGCGTTATATTGTACCATCCGTTATTTAAATTAATTAAATAATGAACAAAGAAGAAAATAATATGTGTGTGTACATATTAATTTAATTATCAATATTAAAATAAATGTAATACGAAGATCTGGATAAATGCGCGAAAATAAAAATATGAGAATTAGCGTAAAATGTTCTTTCATGTGTTTGTAATATTAATAAATATGAATTATTAAAATCAGATATTAAGATTATTATTTTTTAATTATTATTTTCTATATTTTCTATATTTAAGTTCTATATATTCTATAAAAAATCTCGATTTAAGTAATATGTACATATACGATATTTATTCACACACTCTGTTTGATGTTACTTTCATTAATCTTGTTCGGATTTCGCGTAAACATGCGTTAACATATAAATGCAATATAAATGCGCTTTATAATTCCAGTATAAAGTAAGAATCCTTTGAGCGAAATGCACACAATATGGTAGCTGTATTAATTTACAGACATAGAATTAAGTTAATAAAAACAAAAAAGTAGAAAATATATATGGAATCAATTTTTTAAATGCGCAAATATATATCTCTTAGATCTTTAATCTTTCAAAAAGGTATTAATAAGAGATCCAGCATTCTGTTTTTTGTCCCTCCGTAATTCTAAGAATGAGAAGTGAACGACTATGTTGCCATATATGAATTGGCTTGTGCATGAATTTTCATGACGACACGCTTGGTGCAACTCTACTCTTCCGTGCAGTATCGGTTTCTAATATGTAGATGTCTCGTTCGCATCGAAATGGATTGCCGGTGAAGGCTCTACATATTCAAAAGTTAAGCGACGCTTATGCCGGAGCAATGCAATTTCGTTTTATTGGCCCTAGGAAGTTGCTGTGTACTCTGCGCGAGGAACCACCTATTTTATTTGCTAGTGTACATGACTGTCAAATAAAGTTTGACGGCTGACGGGAAAAGGCTGCCGACGAAATGAGCAATACTATCAAAAAAATAACAGTAATTAACAGCATGAATGTTATGTTGGCTATGTGTGTACAAATAAACTGTCCTTCGATTTCTTGTTCACATCGCCGTAAAATTACCTCTTTATCAGACATTTTGTGATGCATAGAATAAATCAACTCGCGTTCGAATACACTGAATTAAATGCGCCATACAAACATTGATGGATAGTTGGTGAAGTGTAACGGAAAAAGGTGACACACTCTGTTTAGATTTTAAAATTATATTATACGTAATTGAAAAAAAAAATATAATTAAATATAAATATAATAATACAAGTGTGTAAAATTTCTTCGGAGAAGAGAAAGCAAGGAAAAAATCAGAATTAAAAATATTTTATATAAAAACTAAAAATTTTTTATAAAGAGAGGAAGAAATACAAATTATATAAATTTAAATTTAACATTAATGCAACTTCATGATTTTTTATTGAAAATGTATACATTATAATTCATTATAATTTATTACATTATAATTTCTATTGAATTTCAATAATGTTAATTACGCGAAACAATTTTTGTCCCGTTTATTCCAAATACATTGAATAAATCGATTCTCGATAACATGTAATAAGAATAAAAAATTGATATTACTTTTTACAGAATTCAAATTAACAGATAATTTCATGCGCGGACTTTGTTCTAGCTCTTTCTTTATAGTAAAGAAATATCATTTTTGATATAAGCTCGAAAATTTATTTTAAATTTATCGCTAATATAAATCACATCAAAATTTTCTACAATTTTATTTTATTTTTTAAGTATTATTATCATGATAATAAATTTAGGATACGTGTAACAATAACTAAATAATGAATTTTATTTTTTGACATATGTAGTTTTCAAGAATATAATGTGAAAAAGATGCCGAAAAGCAAATATAAGTGCACTTTTAATATTATCCACATGAGTTGCTGACGTAATGATCACATATTTTTACTTGGGTAAGCTGGGTCGACTATAAGTTTTAACATATGGAAATGTCCAGTGTGTGCAAATGGTTTTAATGGCTACTATAAATTATGTCCACATTATTTTCATATTTTGTTGATTCATTTGATTTTAAATTGTTATGTGAAACTTTAATAACGCTCTTAAAATATTGTAGGAATAATATTATAATTGAAATTTAATGAATTATTTATTTAACTGATATCTTTTAATAAATTTTGATAATTATATAAATTGTAACGGAATTGGAATGAAATTTTTCCCAATTAATCCCGTTGATTATTTTCAAATAACTATATAATATTCTCATTTATTTAAGCATATCAATAATATCTATTTTTACTTCTGACATTCACTGAGGATATTTTATAAATACATTTTCTTTTTAAAATGTAAATAAATAATGTAATTAAATTTAAACATATCTCTATCCTATTTTACAAGTGACTTAAGTTATTTAAGTTATACCAATTATAATCGCAATGATAAATTTTCTAAGATTATAGAGTCAGCGAATGATAGATATATGATTCTAAAATTTTCATCGACGTTGACTAATGACGCTTCATTACCGAGCACAGTTTCACCTGAATAGGAAGTAAATTGCACGTCCGATAGTAGGAGACGATATGCGTGGGAAGCGATTGAAGTACATGACGAATTTCAGATTACATCGATGCACCTAACTCTACCTTCGTATTAAATCGTCAGAAAGCGATTCAGGAAAGTGTCGGAAAAACTTCGTAATTCGATCTCCGTTTTGCGTCATATTTTTATTGCTGACGTTTTCTTTCTTATTGAAAACAATTTTATATGTAATCAAGTATAAAGAGTTAGCGATGCAAAATTTAAAACAATTAAACTAAAGCTACAGCGTTCAACAAATATTTGAATAAAACTTTTAAGTACTGTAAATTGCAAGAAACTTGATTATGATTTTTTAAAATTTTACTGTTGTTTTTAAAAATTACTCAAATCTTACTATTATTCTTAGAAGTCACAGAAACAAGAAAAAGAGAGTAAAACTATCAACTCATCAAATAAACCATAAACAGAGAGAATGAATAATTACAAGAATGGATAATTACAAGAAAATCCAGAGAATTCTTCTAAAACTTTCATATTCGATGTGTTAATAAATTGATGTCGAACTTCTTCATCTATTATTCTTTGTTCTTTTTACTCTTTTATATGATTAATATTTATTTAACTAAAATATTAAAGATATAATCTTTTCCTTATAATAACAACATGACACTAAGAAAAGATTCATTAAAATTGCTATCATGTTTGATCATATTTTTTATCTGCTTATCTACAGATCGGCGTCTGGAAGTCCTGGGAAAAGGAGGGTCTGGATATCAAAGATATCGTCTGGCCAGGCAATAGCCATACTCCTCCGCAAGGCGTGCCAGAGAAGTTCTACCTTAAAATAACTTTTCTGGAGGAGCCGCCCTACATCAATCTTGCACCGCCTGATCCTGTGACCGGAAAATGCTTGGTGGATCGCGGTGTTCATTGTCGAGTGGCCAAGGACTCCGATATGATTGAGTAAGTTTGAGAAATTGGAATTTTTTGTTAGAGAAATATAGATCTGTCCAAACTTATTAATATTTCATACGTGTGACATTTGCAAACTTGCGATTCTAAATATTATATATATATATATATATATATATATATATATCTTTTATTAATATAATTTTTAGGCCTGAGAAATAAATGCTTCTTTTCATAGACTTATATTATGCTTTATATTTTTATACTTCATATTTATATGAAATAATAAATAATTCGTATTCTGTATGGAAAATATTTTATTTTCGTTAAAATTTAGTTTTTATTAATAATAATTAAAAACGTTTTAATATTGAAAATTAATAAGAAGTATGTACAATGATCATACATCGATTTTAATTATTGTAAACAAATGTAATTGCTTATAGTTTAAGCTGTTATTCACCATGTTGATAAACTGTTTTATATGTTTATACAGATTTAAAAGACATAATATGTATATAGTGAACTATAGGGCCTATTATATTGCCTAAGTGATTAAAAGATTAAGCGTCGCGATGATAAAATAACTCGACTGATCACAAGGGAATAAAGTACTCAGAAACAACGTCTAGCTATATACGAATCATTACTACTTAATGTCAGTGCTTCGTGTATTTCGCTTCGTAAAATTTTTAGAACTATTTCAACTTATTATATACTGTCACTTTTCGATGAAATAACACAATAATAACAATAAAAAGTAATAATTATGCAAATTTAAAAAATTTTATAAATTATTTATTTCTATTCACTTCATTTTATATTATTTTACTTTATTTCATTTTATATTATTTTACTTTATTTCTCTACAATTTATAATTTAACCGTTACTAAAATAAGCTACAGTAAAATTTAATCAACGTTAGTACTAATGATTTACATAAATAATGTTAATGTGATATAGTAAACGTTACATATGCTTTAGTTCATGACATGCCGCGAAAATCAGGATTCATTCAATTCTGATAAATTCTCGGCGTTGCTCTTAAATAAAAACTGAATGTTAGCCCGAAAGTCATGTTATACTGCACATTTATTTCATTTGCAAGATACATGTGTCGCTTCTATATCAAGTTAGAAAGAATCTTGCAATTAAAGAGCCGGCCTTTAATTTTACATCGAAACTAAACTAATACTTGCGCTTCATAAGAGTGAAAAGTTGGCATTTAAGTGATACATAATAACATTTATCATGCGATAAATTCATTGGCAATCACTTTGCAATGTGCTTTCAGTAAATTCTTCAAGTTCGAGTTTGTAGTATTCATATAACGGCAAAGCGTAAAAAAATTAATTGCAATCGTTACAGTGATTTGATTTAATAGTCCAATACGATGCTATTTTTATCGGATATTTGTATCGACCTTCGCGTTGCACGCGAGCTAAATTGTTGAAATTTATCGAGCGTATTCTCGATGTTGTTATCCAATTTGAAGTGCCATCGATGTCGTTTGGGGTTACAATTCCCAGCAGACATTCTCTGCATATAACAGTATTTATTTACATGAAACGGGGTCACGCAATATACGTTAAAAACTTGTTTCCGCTCGAATAGTATGTGCATGCGACAGCTGTTGCAGCACACGTTTTCGGTGTAAATTCGAAGATCCGCAGGAGAATCTATTTTTATGTAAAACAATACAGCATTTTACCGAAAACAGTACAAGATAAAATGACTCTCTATATATATTTGCTATATTTTTCTTCTACAAGAAAAAAATTAGATCAACGATATCATTATAATTAGGAATTATTGAGAGCGAAAGGATTAAAAAATGAATATCGATGCAGGATATTTTCAAATAATAGTGAGCATGATTTTTAACAAATTTTTATGTTAATTCGAATAATTTTCAATTTCTCTTCTAATTTTCTTTACTCATTCGCTTTTGTCTTTCCATTTCATAAATACTCTATTACAATTATTATAGTTATTACAGTTAGTACATTGTTACAGATTATTTATAATATTTTTTTTCCGAATCTTATTTAATTATTCTTATAAGATCCTTGAATATATAAAAAAAAATCATTTTATTAAAACACACAAGAGCGGAAAAATAAGAATGACGATTTAATTTATATTTATGTATATCAGGGAACTCTGATGTGAATCGCATCTCGGAAATAGCACGCCGACAAATTTTCTAAAGATATCTGTCTGCGAAAATAATAGTGTGGAAGTAATTGAAACTCTTTTTCCTTTCTTTCTCTTTCCTCCCTTGCATGCGCGCCAAGGAGCGTTAGGAAATTATCTCGCAGAAAAGGGTAGAAAGTAGAGAAAGAGAGAGAAAAAGAGAAAAATCAATTTTCTGTTTCAATTGTCGATGTCACAACAATTGGTTCTATGAGAAATTTCAAAAAGAACAAACCAGATATTCGGATAAACTGAATTTTATATATAATGTGAAAATATAAAAACATTTATTTATATTAAAATGTTACACATTATTTTAATTTGAGTAATATGCATTTTATTAAATTTTTATGAAATTATCAATTCTAAGAATATCGTTCACAATGTCTCTACTTATTGTTTTATAATTTATCACGAATTTTATTAATAACTATTTTTTGTTAATACCCATGTATAATTAAATCGCTTATATATACGAGTAATTTAACGTTAGATCAAAGTTTTATTTATAGAAAGAGTTTAAAAAGTAAATTTCTTTTTAAACGTTAGATTATAAAAATATTTTAAAGAGTATCTGAAATAATTAATCTTAAATTAATTAAACAAACAATTGCATTACGCTTGAAATACGTTGTTTACTCATATTCTCTTCGGTAAAGCTTTGATAGCGAGAATTAATTCTTATCACGCTTCCTCCGAGTAAACATATTTCGAAAAAGGTATAATTAAAAACTTTGTGACAAATTGTCACACGAAAACTGTCAGTGTAAAATAACATTATTCTTCTTTTAAATAAATTTCAGAACTACCGAATATATAGCTTTATTTTTAAATTTACAGATATAAACATAACTATTATAATATAAAAAATAATGATTATATGTAATAATAATGTGCAATTTCAATAATAAAAAATTAGTTAATTTATATTTAGTTAATAGTTTTATTATATAATTTGTGTTGTATGTAATTTATTGTTTTATTTGTAACGAATTATACTCTATTATAAAGTTCTCGCCTATTATGTTTATTTTAATAATAATATACGATATAAATTTTTAAATCGTTAGTATAATAAATTATTGAAAATATATTAAATTAAATATATATTTCATCCATTGTAATGATTTGTACAGATTATTCGTAATATTAAAAAACACATAAATATTGAACAAAACACATACATATTTTTTATTGGAGAACGCGAAGCGTATTCGATTCTTATTTCACTAACAAAATAATGTTTTTTATTTTAATAAACTGATTTAATGAATTTTTTTGTACCGAAATATATGCGCGATGGCAGCTGCACGAGAGATGCATACTTAAATAAGAATATGGAACTGAAAAAATTAAACCATTAGTTAAAATATGATACACTATATTACATTTTTATGAAAAGTGTAAACTAATTGTTGCTAATAAAAAATAAAAATCGTATTCCATTAATTGTCAGAGGAAAAGTGGAAAGAATTATCTAATTACTAATTGTGTGCAGCCTGAAAGAAGTACGTTATTCTCCCTTAACGAATTGATATTAGCGCTATAAGAAACTTGCGAAGGTACTACTACTCACAGTACAGAATAATTGGCAATAAATTACACCTAACGTAATGCTTCACCCGTAATATACCGTCTGTACAATGCCAATTTGTCCATGTTATATTTTGAAATCTTTTTTCCAGCTGAAGATCACATTCCTATCTAATTAAGCTAGTATTACGAAGGAGATAATAAATATTATCTCGCCAGGATTACATTTTTGAGAAAGAAAAATGTGCTTGGTTTTAATGAATTTATTATAATTTATTATAAGATAAAGTTTTTTCTCTAAAAAAAAAATACGCTGCACGAATGCTTTTCTGATATACATACATGTTTTATATATATTAGAGAAGTTTTCATATATAAAAAATCTCACGTTGAATAGTTGACGAACTCGGACAAAGCTGTGAGATTGTGTATTAATATGCAAATCGTTTTAGATTAATTAGTGTCCTTTACTGGAAGTGTCTGAGACTTGCAAATAGTAAAGATTGAATCCTTATCTTGAACAGAGAATGTGAATGTGTTATTACAAAGACTTTCTCATTTGGAATGCTGCCGAATTGCGAATTAAAAGCGGGAATTGCATTACATATTCTTATGCGAAACCATATTAATTTTGAGATATCTAATTTGATTTCAAGATTTATTACGCGATTTATAAATGTGTATTCAAGATATCTTTTAATGCGGGTAATAATTTCACGAGTAATTTAGTACGTAAAAGTAATAGAGAATAATACGTAAAAGTAATGAGAAATAAAACAAAAAGTTCATATGAACTTTCGTTATTATTTCTGTATGTACTAAACTCATTTTTGAAGTTATGCTCATATATTACAGCACTCGCTGCACATAGTATGTGAATCAGAATATTATATTCTCTCATATTAATAAAGGAGTATCGCTTATCTGAAACTTTTGTACATGATAGACAACTGAGTCGCTTACTAGGTTGAACTCGAAAGTATCATAATTAATGATGATGAACTATTATAGACAACATCCATTTTGCAAGACAATATTAACCAATAGCTTCATTGAGAAAATACATGTGAATAGAAACACCGAAAATTGCTAAAGTATTTTTTGTTATAATTGTAATATAATTGATTATAAATAACAATTTTAATACATTTAATTAAAGTATAATAAATGTACTTGCACAATTACCTCTTTATTATATCATTTAAAGTATCTCTAATCGTATACTTTGACATGTATATACGTATCGAATATCTCATTAATCCAATCAAGTCGAGCTCTCTTAATTATTAAAATTTTCGATTATATTCGGATACGTGAAATGCTATAATCTACAGTTTATAGCGCATTGTCATAAAATAAGGATTAAATTTCATGATTCAAATATTCTCAGCAATTTCTATCATGTTAACCTGCGAAATCCATAGGCCATGCGAACATATTGCGTAAACGAATGCTCGCGGATAAAGACCCGGATGCCACGTAAGCGAAATGTCGATACGAGAAATAGCTCTCCGACAAAACTCTTATGTAATGCCTCTTGGAAATAACAACGAAAAACTTCTCTTTGTAACTTAAGCTAAACCGTCTTTTATAGCAATCTTTTACTTTCGTATGATTGAGACTTTATTTTTCGCAGACTAATATCCTTGACAAATCACTGAGTAATTCGATAAAATTTAATTCAAAATAGCCTACAAAATTTATTCTAAAAAAGTTAATTTTTTTAGAGGACTACTATTTTTTTTATGAAACGGACAAATATTTATAACTTTTCTTCAAATTTGTATTAAAATGTATTAAATAAAATTTATATTCATTATATTCATTATATTCATTATATTTATAAATTTGTATTTTATATATTTGTTAAGAGAGAAAGAGAGAAAGGAAGGGAAATGTTACTATATCTCAAACAAATATCTACAAAGTACGTTATTTTTTTATAAAAGAAATATGACAATCTTTTGTTGGCAGTAAATGTGTATGAAAATGAATAAAATAAAACTATTTTTTGCTTTTAGTGAATTTTAATTTAATTTAATGAATTTTAATATTATTGAATTTTAATTTATCATTTTTATTTAAATTATCAAATATATCATAATTTTTGCGCAGTTGTACAAATGTACAGATTACAAGAGTAATTGAACATGAGTGACAACATTATGAAAGATATTTCGTTAAAAAAAAACTCGATCAAAGGGAGTTAATCGCGTATTCATATGCGGTAATATCAAAGAGAGTCACTTAATCTTCCCAAAATGATTTATTTGTCAATTAGTCACAATACCGCAGAAAGCTATTATTCATTTTTCACGTTTCTGATATGTACAGCAAAATAGATTCACGTTGATAATCGTCTATTGTAATAAATCACTCTTGTTGCATCGATCCAAAGTGCGAATTTAAAATGCATTTTTGTGGCTTTTGCACAACTGCGACAATTAAAAAAGAAATAATGAAAATATTTGAAACGGAGAGTCAGTTCTCTCTGCATTATCGAAAATGAGAGTGATTTAATATTAATTGCAGCTGTGTGTGGGTATGAAACTAAATAAATTATGCGCCTCTAAGAATATCAACATCAAAATTGACTAAAACAGAGTTGAAAATTACGCGCGATAAAATTCGTGACTAATATGGAACATATTTTATATAAAGCATATATGCTAATTTAACCTTGTATTATGCAATCGCAATAACATGTTATTGTCAGACAAACATGTTCGTGACTTCGAGTGCACTTTATGACAATCAACTGGGGAAATTTCGTATGTCGTGTATTCATAATATAAGTCAAAAGTATACGCATTTATTTTTGAATAGATGGAATAATTTAATTTTTGCAATTAGATTTTATTAAAAAATCGGTTATTTTGTTATTTATTATCATAACATTACATAAAAAAAATGTTAATATATAAGTGAATATATAATATAATATGCAAATTATATATATACAAAATATATTAATATACAAAACATATTAATATACAAAATATAAAAAACCGACCATAAAATTTGTCAATACGATTATTTTTAAAAGTATATAAAATATTTTTTTACACAATATTTATTTGATATAAATAACTCAACTTTATTTTGAAGTGGACAGTTTTTCATAAAATCAACATTACTTAAAATAAAAATGTGCTTTAATGAAGATTTGAGTTTGCTTATATAAAATTTTGAAGATAAAATAAATCTTTCTTATATATTATTTTTTTATTAATAAAATCATAATAATTATATAATAATAATAATAAAATAATAATAATAAAAATTATTCTTAATGAATTTAAAATAAGAATCTTTAAACCAATTTAAGGCACAGTTGGGATAATTGATAGAAAAATAAATAAAGTTACAATAAAATATTACATAATTTAATATTGCCTGCCAAAATATTATATCCAAGTAATTTATCAATTACCACAATAAATGTGTGTTGAAATTATTAGAAATTTCATGTAAAATTAGTTTATTTTAATAATTTGCATCAAAAGGTAATTGTGTACTATAACTATGAATATGGAGACATTTGATTTCAGATACATCAGCATACTAATACTAGCGATTCGTGTATATTAAATTTCAGGATTACTATACTGTTACTTTAAAGAATTATTATTGCACGGAGCAGGAAAATCATTTCTGTTCGTCCAGAAGCGACTGATTGATTTTATCATTATAAATGTATCGAAATTCTAATAAAAAAATAGAAGATGCATACATACACATAGAAATTATTCCATATCTTTAATTATTGGTTGTATATATTTCCGTTAAAACCGATACTCGACATCATCGATTGGTAAAACACAATAACAAAAGTGCGAACAGTTTCATTGATCCTGGGTATCGAGAATAATTTATAACACAGAACTATCATCGTTCCATCATCCATAATTTTAAATGCTCTTATGAATGAGCTATTATATATTTACATTAGAAATAGTGAATATAAAACTTAATTAACTAATTGCTTTAAAATAATCTAATTATATATTGAAAAATATAACTCTAATTATAATAAACTCATTATTATAAGTTCGTTTTTTTGTAAATCTTAATGTTTCTTTAAAAATGTTAAGCTTTACGAATAAAATGTTGAAAAATACATGTATATCTATTCTTTCGAAGAATAAAAAATATGATTTAATTTATCTAATTAAGCTCTCTTTAATTAACATTATAAATATAGCAGTATCATAAACGCATTTTTTAAATATCATGTTTTTAAACTGCTTTTTAATCAACAGTAAAACGTGAAATTACTAAAAGTATATAGGTTCATTACGTATCTACAACAAATTGTTACACGAAACGTCGTATTATGTCAGACAATATCGTAAAGATTCATATATTAAAAACGTCAAAAACTATGAAGTGTAGTATTAAAGTTCTCGCTCTCGAGCCGACATGTTACGCGACTGCAACTAAAGAGATGAAAGCATTTCTCGCTTTTAATGCGACGTTACATTTTTCTTAATAGCAACAGCAGGCACGCTCTCGTTCAAAATTGTGAGCGTCTTTTATACGTGCCGCTGCGAGAGATAAAGAGAGAAAGAGAGAGAGCAGCAATAAACGTCACTGTGTGCTCTTTATAGCTGTGTCTCCGCCATGATATTTTTCTGGACATTGTCGCCAAGTTGACCTACAAATATGTATTCGATTTTTATCACCGCCCCGCAATTCCGGCATATGCTTCCATTGGGACCTCTCGCCTTTTCTGCCTTTTTACTTACTCCTTTCTATCCTCCGTCACAAAATATATTTGCCTCCTATCTGCTTTATTGCGCTTTACGCAATGTTTCGTTTTTATACTCTCTTCTTCTTGACAAATATTACCATTCGAGAAAAAAAGAATACCCTATTGTACGTTTACGAGTATCTCAGTAGTTAAAGTACGTTTATAATCAGACATATATATCTTTATTACGTTATATTCAAATCTTCCGTGAGTGAATAGAGTTTTAATTGATATAATTAGAACCTCATTATTAAAATTATTAGAATTTTTCTGTCAAAATAAATTTTTTCCATATAAAAGTTAAATTATATAAAAATATTACGTACATATACCTATATATATATATATATATATATATATATATGTATTGGTATATGTACTAATATATATATTTTTGCATGTAATTTTCAAAATCTAGAATGATATGAAAGAGCATGTGATAGCATAAAATATAAAATTTTATTCACGAATGTATTGAAATCCGATATTTGTATACATATCAGCATCAGCATATTGATAAAAATTCTTTTTTCGACACTGTAAATAATGAAAAAATCTGCCGAATACAGATATTTATTTCTTTTATGGCAGGCGCATATTCATTTCGCTTTTATTTTTTTTATTGCAGAAGGTTTTTCATGTTTCAGAAAAGTATTATTGTTGATCGACATTAATTATTATCATATTTTTATGTTGTATATTGAGATGACAAAAATAAAACAATTATTCTGATTGAAATTAGAAAGAAATTTATGAGAGTTTATTATATATATATTTATTATATATATATATTATATATATATATATATATATATATATATATATTACTTATAATTGGCAATTAAAGTAATGCTTCAGTGAAATCGGTTACATTCATTCAGCCTCAAATAAAATACGTTGAAACAACGTTCGAAGCAATTACTATTTGCCACCGCCAAATTGTGCAATTTAATATCGGAAGATGCGATCAATATATTATTAATTTGATGTACGACACATAATTGTTGTGTTAATTTAATTGTGATATTATACGAATTATAAATATGTAGATTTTTTGTACGAAATTAAAATTTTTAATTATATATCATGCATTAAAAATAATTTCGATGAAAATTAAATCTCTTATAAATAATTTACATTATTTTTTTTTATTATATCAGCAGATTTATTCCAAGTTTCGAAGTTTTAATAAGCACGGTTTATAGAAACATTTATTGCAATTGTTGAATAAAACGAAAATGTAATATGAAATTTTTTTCACATTTGGCTATTAACATTACTAGTATTACTATAGATATAATTGTTATTTATAAGATTGATACGTATATATTGTAAAAATTGTAATATTTTCCTTTCTCTACCTTCTTTTTTCATATAATGATTAATGCGTATTTTATTATTTATCAAACGGATTCTTTCGCGTTTTTAATAATTTAACTATTATTTAAACATTATTAATAATAATATTTTCTTATATATATATAATTAATAAAATATAAAATTATTTTTATTTTTTCTTACACATTAAAATTAAAAAAATTAATAATTTCTTGTGTAAAAGTTATTAATATTTAAAATAATGTCTTAAAGTATTATTAAATTACAAAGTTCATACCAAATTTAATTGTTTTTAAATAAGCGCAAAATTTTATTGCATTAAGAGCCAGTAAAATTCATTTACCTGTAATATTTTTAATTTTGACTTGCTATTTTTATATTTGTATTTTAATTATTTTAATAGTATTGTAGTATTGTAAATGTATCAACATTTACCATTATGATTTAGACTTTGTGTCCAAAAGAATTTAATGTTACTCTCAGAGCGAATCTTGTTAGCTGAACACGTCAAATGCATAAAAGGACTTTATTCCGAAGGGTGATTTTCTCAAAAGAACGGCCAACAATGGCTGTCAGTTCTTGCTGCGACATCTGGTTCGAATGGCACGGCCATGGTAAATTTAATTGTGCCTTGCTTATACCGAGATAAAGAGTCTACCAGGCCTGCATAAGAGAACGATTAAATGTAAAAATTCTTGGGGTAGACAATCAGAATTATTGTGGAAATCTTTTAAGAAATGTCTCATTAGTGTGTTGACCTAACTTCAGAAATTTCTCTTCTTTAAAAATGCAAAAACTATAACGTTGCTAAATATATTCAATATTGATAGAAAATGCGCTCTATTTAGAATTTCTTCTATTACGTGATTAACATAGAAATAAAATAATGACTAATAACTGAATAACTTGTAAACAATAGTTGTTAGGGAATAATTGCTTAAATAAATATAATGGAGAATAGAATGCAAACTAAATATTATGTCATCACGCCACTATTCTATATTTCTATATTAATCTATCAGTTTTTTTAAATGGAACTCTAAGTTTATTATATATATATATATATATATATATATATATAAATTGATATATATATATATATATATATATCAATTTCTCACAATATTAAAGGGATAGGATTTATATAAAATGTATCATAAACATAACTATTCAATATTTGGCCATCTTATTTTTATAACCTTTTATACTGAATATTGTAAGAAATCGATATATATTCGATATATATATATATAATCGATATATATATATATATATATATATATATATATAAATTAAGGTATATTTCATTTTAGAAAAACTAATTGTAAATCGAATAGATGTCGCCGAAATATAAAATAATGGGATGATGATGGTATAATTTCCAGATGGTAATTTTCAGATTGCCTCATATATATCCAACAACTTTTATTTGAACAAGTATTTCTTAACACCTGCTGTTTACGAGTTATTCAGAGATATTATTTTATTTCGGATACTCAATATATATATAAATGATCCTAAATAAAGTTTCCATATATTTATTCATTTTTTTAAATATATATTCATTTTTAAATATAATTATTAAAAAATATTATATATTTTTTTCTCTAAGATATTGGCAGAAAATTATATACGAGCCGCACATAATACAAAAATATGTCAAAATCTTCCTTTTAAAAATCTTTTTCATAATATATTATATTTATTTCTCTTCCGAAAAATTTGTATCAGCAAATATAAAATATACAATATCTCGTATTGGATGCAATTCGTGCAATTTACAAACGTCCGTTTTGTTGCAGAATGGATATTCAGTCAGCACAAAAGAATGAGAGCTTTTATCAGTGCTGTAGCGGATTTTGCATCGATCTGCTACAGAAGTTTTCCGAAGAAATCGGCTTCACTTACGAGCTTGTAAGAGTGGAGGATGGCAAGTGGGGCACTTTAGAGGTGAGTACGAGCAAAATTCATGAAAAGCAATGTTTACGTCGTACGGAAGATAAATGTGTTTTCTAATGTAACAAGAGAAAAAACTAAATACGAAGTATTTACCACATTTGCATTGGAGCTCTTATTTCCTCTTTTTAAATGTTTAACATTTCTATCTTGTCGTGTTTTTTGAAAACGATTATATTGCCAAAAAATAATGCGGTTTGTGATTGAATATTTCAAGCTATTACATTTAATAAATTTGTCAAAAAATAACGAGAAAATTATGTGTTCTCTACAAGCTTAGAATTCTATAGAATTAATTGCATAATATAAAAACCAAGTTATCTGATGACAATCTCGTCAGGCACGTACGTTGAATTAACTATTGACTCTGATTATGAAATGTATGCATGAATGCGCTTTTAACACATTTAATTTCCGTTGTAGAAAAGTCATTTCCGATGATGCGATATTACATCTGTATTTTAGCAACATTTTAAATGGCCTAGAAACATAATTTTCCTCTTATCATGCATTTTAATCACATTATAATATTATCATCGTTTGCATTTCTCTCTCGCAATAACATATATTAAATTAACATCAAAATAATAAGAACAAATCTTATTTATTTTAATTTTGCAAGAAAGAATGTGAATTTATTTTCAATTTTATTTTATTTTATATTTATTAAACAATTTGTAAAAACGCGTATGAGTATTTATAAAACTTTGCATTCTATTAAGTATATCTTTTTAAAATCCGATAAAATTTTACAAATAGAAGTCAGTCTTTGTTATCATAATTGATACATCTAACAAATAGAATTTATGGTGCACGATTGTAACTATTGTGCACAGAACGGGAAATGGAATGGGCTTATAGCTGATCTAGTCAACCGGAAGACCGACATGGTGATGACCTCATTAATGATCAACTCGGAAAGGGAAGCAGTGGTCGATTTCACCGTACCTTATATGGAAACTGGTATCGCTATAGTCGTAGCGAAAAGGACAGGCATAATATCTCCCACCGCGTTTTTAGGTAAGAATTATTTCCATAGAGATAACTCTCTCTCTAAAAAAAATATATAACGTTTTAAAATTAAACTAATATCTTTAAAAAAGCACGTATATTATTACTTTTACTATAGATAAATAATTAAATGCATATAAATTATAGAATATTCGTACTAGTATTATTACGAAATATTAATATTATTATATTAAAAGTATAGCATAATTTAAACACTAATAGGAAGCTATTTTAAACGTGATTTTTAGAACCGTTTGATACGGCTTCGTGGATGCTGGTGGGCATTGTTGCCATACATGCCGCGACTGTAATGATACTACTTTTCGAATGGGCATCGCCTTCTGGTTTCGACATGAAGGTAAACCCTTCAGGCGCTGCGCAAAAACTGGTATCTTTTATTTCGCTTTTTAATCAACTATATATGTTTTCTCGTACTCATATATATTTGCACCTTTAACTCTCAACGCACAGATTACATAATATTACATGATTAAAACGATTTGATTCATTATTTAATTTTAATGCATGTTTGGGTGTCGGTGTAGTAATCAAAGATAATTTATATTCTTGAAAATGATAATTGTATATTTGTACAATATTATCTAAACCTTATTTAAGCACTTCATTTTTACTTTTGCAAGGAATTATCTTTTTTATCTAAATCTTTCTTTATGTGAACTCTTTCACTCTTTTCTCTTCAGTATTATACATCATTATTCGTTGCACGCATATTTGTTTAATTGTTACTTTGTAAAAGTCGTTTTCTATATATATATATATATATATATATATATATATATATATATATATAATATTATTAATCAAGATATATGATTATAGTTATGAAATTAAATTTTTATTGGAAGAAGGAAATAACACAATATATTCAATTTTCTTTATGTACATATCGATTTTCTCAAAATATATATGTACCTAAGCAGTTTGAAGTTCTGCTTGTACTATTATTCCCGTAAAATATTTCTCATTTTAATACGATATCGATGTGTTTCTGTAGAAGAATCCATCGACAAACCATCGGTTTTCTTTCTGCCGTACGTATTGGCTGGTCTGGGCTGTATTATTTCAAGCTGCCGTCCATATCGACTCTCCCAGAGGATTTACAGCCAGGTCAGTGAAAAGAATCTTTGCTCCTGACGTTTTCCGACGAATTTTAATTATTGATCGAGATAGAACTCGAGAAATTAGTCTTTCACCTCCTTACTTCATTCGAGATAGGTCGCTATGCATAAATGTAAGGCAAATGTTCGTGAGCAAACATCCGTTTGCGACAACCGTTGCAAAATGTAAATTACTTTAACTGCTTTATGAATCACACCGAGAATTCACTTCAAATAAATTATGTACTTTCGTTGACGCAGTTGACTCCAATTTTGATTTAATTAATTTGGATCTTTTAATTAAAATTAAATTTGATTTAAATAATATAATCTTTTAAATTAAGAATATCACAATTAAAAGATAATAGTTTAATAAAATTAAAAGTATATTTTAGATAAAGGTTGCAGATACAATTCTGTTAAATATTATATGTATATCATTGAAGATAGCACAGATAATACATAATGAGAGAATTTCCAGATAATCATGAAAGTACACAAAATTATATACACTAAAGTGTTATTTAATAAACAATTATTTTGTCGAATAAATAACATACTTTTTTAATCTTTATAAAGATTGCAAAATACTATTTGTAATGATATTCTGCACTTTCGTTATTTATTGATTTGGATAAAAAATATTTGCAATATTTGCTAACAAAAGATCGATATTATCTACATAGATTTATGACGAACGTGTGGGCATTATTCGCCGTGGTCTTTCTCGCCATTTACACTGCCAATCTGGCTGCCTTCATGATTACGCGGGAAGAATTCCACGAATTCAGCGGCGTAGATGATCACAGGCTCGCTAAACCATTTTCTCATAAGCCCATGTTCAAATTTGGCACCATACCGTGGAGCCACACAGACAGTACACTGGCAAAGTATTTTAAAGAGATGCATTCCTACATGAAAGCCTTCAACAAAAGCAGCGTAACGGAAGGCATCGAAGCAGTCGTTACTGGGTGAGTGGGTCCACTAAGCATATTTTTGAATTTATTTTTCAATATTTATCGATTATAATGTTTTCGTATTTCTGATAATCAGACAATAATATCAATAAAATCGATAAATAATTATATTATCATAATCAAAGAAAGAGAATAAGACATATAAAAGACTTAATTAGTACTATTATTAAATATGGAAATAAAATATATAAAATATATAATATAATCAGGAGCTCTACATTGCATTAAAAAATGTTCTGTAATTTTATATAAATAATTAAGATATAAAAATATCTTTTTAGCAAAAATAAGTTTTTGAATTTATTACTTTACAAATGCAAAATTTTCGCGTTAATATAAGGTATTTTATATAGATTGAAAGCTTTTAGTACAATTAAAATACTGAAATAAAATTTGAAATTTTCATTTAATTCATAATCTCATCTTATACTTGAATCTAATTCGTTGAGTAGTCTAAGATAAAGAAATCAGCTTAAAATTGATAGAATTAAAATAGAAAACCATTTTCATGTGGGGCATTTAATTAATTTAATTTAATTTAATTTAATTTTATATGTATGTGTACGTGTGTGTGTGTGTGTGTGTGTGTGTGTGTGTATGTGCATGCGATATAATGCAAAACTCTGTAACATTATTTCGCGATGTAAAGCCGATTTAAAATATTTTTACGGAAATATAATGAGGCAAAAAAATCTTATTATAACTTCTACAGAGATATGGATGCATTCATTTATGATGGCACAGTCCTGGACTATTTAGTCGCACAGGACGAGGATTGTCGATTGTTGACGGTTGGATCATGGTACGCGATGACAGGATATGGTCTCGCATTCTCTAGGAACTCGAAGTATCTACAAATGTTTAACAAACGGCTGTTGGATTATAGAGATAATGGTACTCTCATGCTCTCTAAGTTTTTTGAAAGACTTGTTAAACAATATTTTTTATACCTAAAAGATTTTTTCTCTATTTTTTTAAATATAAATAAATATATAACTTTAATTAAATTTTTTTTAGTTTTTCTTGATGAATTTATCGTTACATTTCCATGGCATGTTATTAATTCTAGGAGATCTGGAGCGATTGAGAAGATACTGGATGACAGGAACATGCAAGCCTGGAAAAGAAGTACAAAAAAGTAGTGATCCTCTGGCATTAGAGCAATTCTTGAGCGCGTTTCTCTTGCTGATGATGGGTATTCTTCTGGCGGCAGTATTCCTGCTTTTGGAACATTTGTACTTCAAATATATCAGACAACATCTGGCAAAAAGCGACGATGGTGGCACGTGCGCTATTTTCAGTCTAGTAAGCATTGAAGATTTTAATATTGCAAGAATATCGTTGTAATTTCCTATGCTATCTCTGAAACTGGACCATTTCTTTACTTTATTATTAAAATCATGTAGAAAGCAGTTTAAAGCATATAAATATTAAAATTAAACAATAGATTTCAGAGAATGTGATTGATCATTTGAATTGATCATTTTTTAATATTATAATATTGGTATATTTTTGAACGAAAATCTTAATCAAAATAATTTATCAATACTTAATATGATAATATTATAATGCGAGATACATTTTTATGATATATTGAAAGATAGTAATAGAAAATAGCAAATGTGTGCATAGCAATTATTTTATAATCAAAAATATGTGTATATAATACATTCTTTATTACTAATATTAGCAAACTTTTATGTATATTTTTATTTTGTCATATTTTTGATAATATCGGAAAAATCTATATATTCTGGGAAATTAAAAAAAGTTCTAAAAGAAAATAGAAACATTTCAAAAGATAATCGTGAATAAATGGCACATTTTATTTAAAGAGCGTAGGGAAATCCCTGACCTTCCGTGGCGCGGTCTACGAGGCACAGGATATCCTGAGGCACCACAGATGCAAGGACCCGATCTGCGACACCCACTTGTGGAAAGTCAAACATGAGCTCGACATGGCCAAGATTAGGATACGACAGCTCGAGAAGGATCTCGAGGCCCACGGAATAAAGCCGACTCAAACCAAGTACGCTTCACCCTCTTCCTGATAGTCTAATTCCGCGTATCAAGCTATGAAAGTACTCGACTACGCCTGCTATTTGCAATGCGATCAAGCGAGGAACCGGGTTGATCAACAATCAGTTGAACTGTATAATTTACGAAGATAGAAACTTTTCCAAGCGATTAGTCGTGCTTTTCGATTGGCTTCAATCGCTCGATCGTTTAATATCTGATCATTTCTTTGTGAGTGGTTTTATTTTACTGATTTTCTTTTTCTGTTTGATCGGTTTTATTTCTTCTTATTAAAATAGAAAGATTTCACGGATTTCATGAGTGAGTCGCTTTGACATTTCGAAAATCTGTTAGTAACGTTTCCCGATATGATTAATCTTTTAATGTCAGAATTTTATCTAAATCGGTATAACATCATTGTATGATGAGAAAATAAAAAATTCAGATTATGAATTATTAATATTGAGAATCTGTGAGCAATCAATATAAAAAAAATATTGTGATATTTGCAACAGTGTACAGATTGAAAATGAAAGTCATATCAATAATGCATATCTGACTAATTAATAACTTTTTCCAATTTTCACGTAATGTACATATGCGCGCGCAATAAAAATTAAATTAATTCATATTTTACATTCAATTTAACTCTAATCAATATTTCATGATATTATGAAAATATAATTCTTTTATATATACTTTATATACTTTATATATAAAAATTTGAAGTGATTAAGAAAATATGAAGAACCTATATTTTAAATATTATAGAGAAATATTTCAAAAAATTTTTTTAATACTTATCTCAATATATAGAATGTTTGGCAATAGAGAGATTAAAATTTGAGGGATGATTCTTTATGATAAAATAAAACGAAAATCAAGAATAAAAAAATTTCGATAGAGACTTCCTTTTTTAGTAGAGTCGCTGTCAAAATACATCGTGACATATAAGTACACAGAAGCTTATTTCGTAACAGCTGATGTAAAAATCGATATTCGGAGCAATAGGTTTGCAGATTTTACATCAGCTGCTACGAGATAAGCTTCTGTACTTATGTATCACGATATTTGACAACGACTTGACGTAACTAACGCACGCCCAAAATCGGCGAATTGCCGTGCTTGAGGCGCCTTTTATACGAATTTTCAAACATTTATAACTAAAAAGAAGCCTCTGTCGAAATTTTCTTATTCTTGATTTTCTTATTTTATCACGAAGAATCTCTTAAATTTTGATTCCTCTGTTGCCGAACATTCTGTATATAAAACAGTAATAAATATGTCACAGATTTAAGTTCTAATGCAGACGACATTAAAAGATTAATTGAAGTAATTTTTTATCGAATACAAATTTCCCATGGGAGAAAACGGTACTTTCCGCCTGACACTATTCCTTTGGATCTTGATTACGCTTTCATGAACCGTACTTTTCGCAGAATGTTGTCGCTTGTTTCCTATTTCCAAGCCTTTGTTCTAAGAAACTTTCTTTTGAGTCTCTTCATCCCTCCACACTCTTCGCTCTTATCTAAAAGTTTTATTCCTCAAAGCGGAAGTGGATCCGTAATAAAAGTCTACGCATGCAGTTGCATATAATTATTCTACTTGTCTTTTGTATTTTGAATAAACTTACGCTCGGTTCTTCTTGTAAATATTTATGTTAAAGTTTAATTATTACGAAAATTATTGTTGTACGGATAGCAACATTGAAGCCGCGTGTCTCGAAGGATGAATAATTCGCAGGCCGAGCTTAAGTGTAGTAACCTACTTTCTAAAGTCACTTGGAGTCTTGTTCGCACAGCATGCACCTGTCTAATAATATATACGGCAAAACGTGCGTTTTCGATGGAGCGTCAAATGCATATCGACGTTTCTTAATATCATATAAAAACGTTATCACGTTTTTGTTGTTGATGAGATCTCTTTATGAAATATTGCAAGTCGTACTATATAGAAATAATATACATATATATGATGCAATATTAAATGAATATAAATGCACCCAAAAACAATTATTAAAGTCATTAGCAGTTTTATGTTTTAGCATAATTTATAGAAAGTTAACATCGTATAATTTTTTTTATATTATTTATAATATATTTTTTTATTATTACCATATGAATATTTTATTTCGATAATAATATTTAGAGAGATATAGAAAATTCTTTAAAAGAGAACTTTTTCAGATAATAGAATTTTTTGATGAATTTTACTCATACATTTACGATTCATGGACTTCAAATATTTTGTATTTATTTCAATATTTTAGCAATATTAAATTTACACGCTTTTCGCAACGAGGAAAATTATAATACAATAGAGATACACACACAGCATATTTTATATCTGTATCCTACAATACTTAAAATAATATTACAATACATAGCATAGATATTCTTTTGAAAACGCACGTTTTATCTTTTTTATTCACTTTCGGTAAATTGTATAATATTATATATACATCGTGTACATATTTACGCTTTCGTACATTAATATCGTATCGATTAGCGCACTTGATTTTTTTATTGTCCGTCTTTACGGCATATATATTACATATTTACTAATAGATATTGGAAACCTTATTCTTATTCCGTGACAAGTGAATCTATCTGTGCGTCGCGTTTGAAAATTAATGAAAAGTACTTTACCACGAAAGTGGAGCGTTATATATTGGGTATCACCTCGAGCGAACGGATAAAGGATGGATTTATTTGGGCGATGTTATTTGCGATAATTGGTGGTTCGACGGTGAGAAGGAAGCCTTGGCACATATCCACGTCGGCTTTTTTAAAGGAGGAAAACCGGAAGTCTCGGCTGGTGGCGAGGATGCTTCCAAAGCTCGGACCGCTATTCACAACCGGAACCATTGGCGGTAGAAGCTCCGCATCCGCTACCGCCATACTTCGATTCGTAAGTCCTCAACGCCAAACCACACGTAAGAACATTCAGTGACGTAGGAATTTTTTGACGAAAATACTCTTCTGTTAAAGTTCTCCATACATAACATAAAAAAATTTTTTTTCGTTATGTACAATATACTTAAATGTATTTAATAAATTACAAATTGCGTTTGAAATAAAAGAAGCTGACAGTACCACTTTTGTCACCTCTTCTATATCTTTAATAATGATAATAATATATTCATATACATATCTAACATCATTTACAAGAAATATATGAGTACATCGTTCATTTGCTATCACCAACTACTACTTGTAAAGTTATTTTTTTTTAATTTATCTGAAATTCTATCGCAAAATATGTCGCGTTGCTGATGCATCGTTGGGGAACTGTGACAATATTCTTCCGCCCTATTTCAAACATTAAAAGCACTAAAGCTTCGTATACATAATTTCACACGAAGCCATCACTTACTCTTTGAATGTGAGGCTCACTCACACTTTTAAATTCAATAATATAATATGTTCCTACGTCACTGCACTTCATCAAAATGATGTAGAGAAAGATCAGAAATCGATTTCGACGATACATATTGCGATACACGATTCGCGCGATTTCGCGAGACTCTGCTGTTTCGTAGACTCGCGTGATCTCCGTTGACTTCTCATTTCCTATAATGAAGAGAAAACGAAATACGTACAGATACACATATACACATACAGAAAAAATAAGGAGACGTTGAGCGTCACGCGGATCGACGATGGCATGCTTCGTCTAAAGAAATCTACTCGCATATACAGAATAACAGAGATGTAGAAGAAGAATAGGTATAGTCGCTTCGCTTCTGTAGATCAGTAGATCGTTTGCATAAATTATGCATCAAGTATATCTCTATCGCACATTTTATTTTTCGTTATTATTCTTATCATCACGGATTTCTTTTAATGTGTTCGAGAGCATGGCATGCGAATTGACAAGGAAGTCGATTGATGACTTATGTTTATCGATGCCTATAATGTGCACATTATAGGTAATTACTTGGTGGTAGCAGCTTGTGGCGATTAATCGATTAATTACCTATAATGTCTGATGACAACGCGGAGAGAAAATTGATTGGGGCATGGGAATATTGAAGGAAAGCGTCGTGACCGGGGGCGAAAACGTGGAGGACGAAAACGAAAAGCATGATAAAATTTACTTTATATACGTGTATAGGGGATTTTCATGATTTTCCTGTTACGATGACGATAACATGATCCGCGAATCGTTTATATATTCAGGTATATCGACGCCGTTGAGGTTGCCCGTCCAAGGGACATGAGCAGAAACCATGTGGTCAGCACAGAATATGCTGAGAGGTTCTTACCCACGGAGATTTATAGGTGAGAGCGACGCGGAATTTATGCAACATTGAATTAAAAAGCGCCGTTGCTTAAATCGCAATTATATTTTACCACGGAAAATACAAGAAGTTTTTAATATAATATTTTCTATTAATATTTTCTATTGATATTTCTATTAATATTTTATATTGATATTTTTTATTAATTTTTTAGTTATTTTATTTACCTTCTCTTTATGTATATTAAATGTGTATTAAACTTATGATTTCTTGCTTCTACAATTTTAATAAACGATACACATTATATAATACAATAAAAGTTATAAAATATACATTTTTATATTTTTGATATATAATTCTTTAAATTTTTAAAATATATAATATTTGTCTTTTACTTTCTTATTTTCCGATAACAAAAAAATAATTTGTCTTTTACTTTCTTATTTTCCGATAACAAAAAAAATAATGTATCCATATATTTGTACAGTGTTTTCTATATCACATTCCGAAGAAATTGTAAGTATAATGATCTTACTGTGTTTTAATTTATTTCACCCACGAATCTTCTTACAAATTTTGTATTTCTTAATTTTACATCGCGAATTATTTACTGTGTACTTTAGAGATATGTTAAATTTGTGCGAAATTATTTTGCAAGAATAAGTTATTATCTGTCGTAGGATCCCGGATGATGGCACAACTAGGACAGAAATCGCTGAAATGGAGACAGTTCTGTGATCGTAAGAGGATCGCCTTCAGTCGTCCGATCGCACAGCGCCGGAAGCGAAAAAGCGTGGACGGACTGGCGGGCTTCTGAAGACTCCGGAAGTGACGCGATATAAAAATCACGTCATGCTGTTTCTGCCTCGAGAATAACGAGTCCCATCCACATCAACCTCTCGTTCGATCAAAGAGGCTAATCCGATGATATATTGATTCTCAGATGTCATCGCACGCGCGACGAAACAACGAGAGAAAGAAAGTCGTCAGTGCCTGTCGATGATCGAGAGTCGATCAAGAAGGCTGCGATTCAAGGATGTTTTATAATTCGAGGAAGTGCTCGTTGTTGACATTTGCGTTATACCCTCGAAACATGCATCCTTTGTGTCCTTCGAAGTAAGTGTATTGAAAGGAAATGCATTCGAATGGCAATTGTATTCGCGCGATAGTGATTGTTGCGAGAGAAACGTTTTTAGAAACTGCTGAATCTTTGTAACGCTCGAAGGAACACTCGATAATCGAGCCGAATTTCGAGTCTTCGAATTCGATGGAATTTGTTTTTAATGCACACTCGACGAATTGTATCATCGATGTACCCACGTAGTAGTGTCTACGTGCAAAGATTCCTTTCGAAATTTCAACCTGTGCCTACAATCATCTGGACGCAGCTCGCAATTTAAGATCTACGAGTTGATTGATCGATCAGGCGCCTTGAAGTATAGTTAAAACATTTCGATAGAAGCAAAGTGAAATTTAAAATCTTTTGATACGCGATTATCTTTCATCGTGATAATTAGTTTTTATTTAATTTTTTAAATTAAATATTCATGCATTTTTATAATTAAAACAAATCATTAACAGACAAAATCTCAACAAAATTAAAAAATAAATATTATACATTCTATACGGGTATTCATCAATAGGATTTCTATAATATAAAAGCTAAAAAAACAACTAGAACATCATATTTTCTATAAAGTTTTTTCATATCTTCTCTTCTTTCTAGTTGTCTCTATCTAATCTAATTCTAATTTCTTATTGATTTATATATATTTTTGTTTAATGTTATTTATATTTTGATTACTTCGGATTATTTTATTGTCTATTTAATGTTTATTTTATTATCTCTTTAATTTTTTGAAGTAATTTTATCCTATTTTTTTATTAAGCAAAATCAAGTTTGTACTTTAATTTCTAATTTATTAAATAATTATACAATGTCTTTCTATATGAATTTATTTTGTGAGCATTTGTATATACAAAAAAATGTTTGTATACATTATCAATTTTTTTTCTTAATTTTTAATATTTTTCTAATATTGATGTTTTATATATAAATTTATAATTATTTAAAAAGAATCGCTAATGTGTGAAAAATACAGAAATTGCAATGAAAAATTATAAGATAATTGGAACCAAGATAAAACACGGAAAGAAAGGCACACGTTTATTCAGGCACCAGCAATGCAATAGATAGTTATGAAATTCCTAAATCTTTTAAAAAGAATACATTAAACTTTGTACGAACTCATGCTAATTTCCAAAAAAATGTCATATGTCGATATGTCGATACGAATTGTCGACGTCGGCGACGAAAGAATCCAAAAAAATACTGAAAAATCTAATCGATATCTTGGTGGAAAATGTCAATGTGTACCATATGAAATACTTACATGATACTAAGCATGTGTGTCGGATAAAGTTAGTGTAAATGAGTTGGTAAAACTATAAATGTAGTATGATATAACATATATACATACATACATACATACATACATACATACATACATATATATATATATATATATATATATATATAAACATATATACATATATATATATGTATATATGTATATATGTATATATGCATGTATGTATATATGATTAACAATGAAATATTCTAAAAAAAAGAAACCTACTTTGAAGACGTGAATATGCTCAAACAGGAAATAATGTATAAATATGAGGTCAATCGAGCCATAATGCGCGCGTATCGCGGAGTGTCAGGACTCGTTACTTGAAGACAAGGAAGATATATGAAATAAATAAAGATAATCAACAATAAAAATACAAGCAACATAAATGCAACAAATCAAAAATATCACATATGAGAAATTGATGAATGTGAAATATTTATGTACTGTTGTTACGGTGCCTGAAATTACGATTTATATCGAATATGCAGCGATCAATTGATTACAATTATTATTCTTATATCTTTTTCAAATATTTTTAGAATTTATATATACGTAAATTTTTGTGAATTACGTAAGAATCTTTAATATTTTGAAAAAAGATACAATGTCATTGCAATCTTTGACACAACGTCCTGGCAATCCGCAATGAGTCACGATTATTCGAGGTAACGAATCGAACCCCGCGAGCAAAGTCAAGTTTCACGTGCGCATCGAATTCGAGAATTAGAATTAAGATTTTAACATTTATGTCGCTGTACATAATCGCATTGATTCGTATAAGCTATAAAGTGCATTGCAGCCTATAGTATTTTCTTTTTACTATATAAAATGTATTCTCGTGTTGTATACAGGATAAATTTATTTAATACACATATATCACATATATTAATTCTCTAAATTGTTCTAAATTTAAATTATATAATTTTTAAATTAATATTTTTAATATTTAATTTTTATTTTTCCAAATCTATATAAATGTTTATAGAAATGTTTTTATGTTTTAATAAATATTTATTAAAATTCTTTGATAAATTCACTTTTTAAATATTTAATACATTATTATATATTAATTCTACAAAAATAGATAGACATTAATTTTACAAAAGATCAGTTTATTTATGTTAGATTATTTATGTTGATTATAAATTCAAATATTCTTAGAAAAAAATTTACAACATATTTAAAAATTTTGCATCGTTTGCTACTTTTATACATAAAATTATGCTCCCCATCAGGTTTGCAATGCACATCAAATTGTAGACGGAGAATATAAAAATCGGAGCATGTTTCGAACCTACGCGAGAATTTCAAGATGCTCACGATCAACTCCGCTTCATCTCATTTGTTCTTATGAAGTCATTAATTATTCGTACTAATTACCGTGCAATGTGCGTGCAATGTGCGTGTGTGAATGAGTTAGGAGACGAATTCTCGTCATCCGGACAATTTTAAGAAATACGTTGCTATCAGAGGAAATCCTATTGTTATTGTTGTTGTTAAAGATAAAAGGAAATGTTACGTTGTTAAGTCGAGATAATTATTCTCAGAGAATATTAGCACGATGTATTCGAATCGTGATAATAATGGAGCCGGCAGGGTCGCTCGAGTTTCTATGTGCTCGGACATTCGTACAATTGATGATCCTAAATATTGATATATATTTGAACGTTTGATATATTAAGTATATCAAAAAAATATTTGCGCATATAAATTTTCTTGTAAAAATGTTTATTTCTCGTTATACACGAAAAATTACTCTAATTGTAATGTTTTTATTATTTGCTTAATTTGATTAAAACTTTACATATATATAATAATAATTTATGAAAAATTATTTTTTATATTTTTTTACATTTTATAATCATTTTAATATCATGTATCATTTCTCAGTTTTAATTAAGTTTTCTTTTTAAGAGCATTAAAATTATATTTTTATAGATATTTTTATAGGTTTTTTAAAAGATTTTATATGAAGAGAGAGTGAGAGAGAGAGAGAGAGAGAGAAAGAGAGAGAGCAGAAAAACACCCAGACGATGTTCGAGCCATTTAATAAATTATAAATGTAAATATGCAAAAGATATTTGAGTATTTTAATTAACTGATTATACCAATATATACTGCCAGCTCCAAGCTCTCATATACACCATACAATTATAATTAAGCTTCTAAAGATAAAACTCTTGTATACATCAACTTTTTATCACACAAGCTTTCATTCTTACGTCGAAAGCTTCCTTGTGTGAGCGTGTGGAATGAATTCAATCCTCTCACATGGATTTAGAATAGAACGTGAAGATTTATGGCAAGGATTTCAGATCCTGGTATATAATACTTCAGAGTCCATTCGTGTATGCGATTCCATATGTAGGATCTTTCCACACGCGCAACTCTTTCTCGCTTTATACAGCGAAACATTCGTCTCCGTTATAAATTCGCACTAGTAAGTGCTTTTGCGTATGCATTCCAAGCTTGCCTCCCTTTTCCTTCCCACGATTATGTTAATTCGAGCGACCATATCTTTTCACAAACGCAAGTGTCTCGCATTTGGTCCTTTCCTATCGTAGAGTGTGCGCACTCACAATCCATCGCGAGCTCGAACTTGCGAATTGTTCGAATTTATCTTGCGAATGAAAAAGCTTTTTACATATGTTTATGTCGACAATAGCTTTCTTGTACTCATAAGTGCGCTATTACGGAGCACCGTCATTTACGTCGGCGCCACAATTAGCGACTTATTATCTTAATCAGTTAATAAGATCAATGAAATGAAATAATCGTACGATTCGATTCATCGATATTAATGATTATTAAACGTCAATGAAATATGTCGAGAATCAATGTGAGTGTAATGGAAATTAATCTTATGAAAAAAATTGTAACATATGTTCTTTGTCGCTTCTTTCAATATCATCCAGTGAATCGGAGTGTAATTAACTTGAGCGTCTATTGAAACGGTAAACGCCACGCGCGTTACGGATTTAATCAATTGATTTTATATGTGAATATATAGATATACCGTGGGCCTTTATATATCGAATGTGATGTTAAAGCAGTCAGTACTCATCATCGAGCGACGTATATTCCTCAAACACTGCCTAACTTTGAGCTGGTTTTTATCGATGGCGAGGCAGCATATGAATTGCAAAAAAGGATTTAAATCGACAAGACGATACGGATCAATTCGCATTTATCAGAAGTTTTCCCTTTATTTCATCTCGCGAATAATATAACTAAAAATTATAAATGTAGAGAATAACATTTCTGCGCAAAAAAACTTCTCACGATCTCATATTATTAAATCAGTAAAAATGAGAGCACTATAAGCAAATTATGTTGCATTGCATAACAGTATAGATATAAAAATTGTAATATCATTTAATATATTAGAGAAGAGAGAAAGATAATTCATTTATTAACTTCAATTTTATATTATCCTTATTTTTTTCATGTTATCATTTTTATCAATTAACTTTTATATGCTGAATATATAGAATAAATTTAAGAGCATTTTTATTGTGGTGTAATGTTACTGCTATTGCAATTTATATTCATTTACATAGTATTGCATTGACACATAAATTTGTGTCATTTGCGATATTTTATTGAAAATGAATAATTGCGAAACATATACAAATTTGCAATTTTCTAGAGCTTATTTGTTGCGTTAATTCACATAACTAAGCACAAAAATTACTTTAATTAATTTAATTAAATAATTTATTAGTTACTGGGAAATTCAATATTTAATATAGATGACAAAAGAGCGGTGCTTGTAATTACATTAAATCTATCATCAACAACGATTCGTCAATCAAAGAGATTGCGAAGCCCCGAAAAAATCACTGTGCGCACACACGAAATAGCGGCCTTAATAATTTCTAGTATAGTAGATGCTGCGAATTCCTCATACTTGTAACTAGTAGATGTATGCTGAATTTTTTCGAACTTATAGTATAGATGGCGATTTCCTTTCATAATCTTTTCAGACTCAAATTCCTCGCCTTCCAAAAACCTTCTATTGCTGGCCGAAACTCTTTCGATCACGATCTATAAGGTGAATTGTTTAAATAAAAATATTCTGTTATCGGGAGAGAACCAGCTGAACATTATTTACTTAAATAAAAAATAGTCTTTAGAGAAATTCATTTTATGGCAGACAAAATCATATCAATTACTCTGATTAATTAGTTGTTTAGCCGAAAACGTTAATAATATTACAATATAAATATAATATAAATCATATATGCAGTAAGTTTCTATGGTAAACTGGGATATATATACCTTAATTAATATCTCATTAAACTAATCAAAAATTTTTAAAGTATAAATTATACAGAATTTTAAAGTATAAAATATTCATACAAATATGTCAAAAAAATACTGATGCTACTTTTTTATTATTTTTTATTATTTTTTGTGGTTTTACTTATGTTACATCCTGCGAAAATCGATACAACGAATAAGAAAACGCCATTTTTTAGCAACTTATGATCCACAAAATTATTTTATTTAAGATTCAAGAATCATATAAGTAATAAGATTTTTAATCATAATTTTAAAGTACAATTAATATTTTGTTGTTATCAATAAAAAATTTATATTTATTTATAAAATTTCAAAAATATTTTAAAAATATATATGTACATATTTTATTATTATATTAAAATTATATAAATTATATAATATTTTAAAAAATTTTAAAAGTATTTTAAGGAATTACATCTTTATGTTAATTATGGCATATTTATCGATAAAATGGTATATTTGTCCATATTGTTTTTACTTACATAGAGGAAGTATTTTCAGAAAACGTACTCGCGCGAATCAATGAAAGACTTAATGATCGAAATCACCCGATCGCTACATCGAAATGGTTACGGCTACGCTCTCGGAGCGCATTATCGTAAAAAAAAGGAATTTTAACCCTTAGATTAGATACTACGAAACCACCAAAGGCGTTGTACTTAAGGGTCGCGCCGTTTTGTGCCAACCGAAAAGATTGCTGTGACATCACAATTAGAGGTATTATATGAGTATGTGTATATATACCAAAGGTATATGAACTCGTGTGTTGTATGTCGTACTCGTCGGTGTACTTGTACCATAAAGGAAGATTTTCCTCCGCTCGAATCCTCTCGTCCTTACTCTCGGTCTTCGTCGTCGAAGATTAGGATTAATGAATAGAGAATCTCTCTTAGAATTAGCTCTTTAGTCAGCGTGGTTTGGAAATGAAACCTTGCGATCGGGACTCATGTATGTAATATATAATAAGAGTTCCTTCTTCCCTTCTTTTCGTCCCCTTCTGTCTCTTTTGGGGAAAATTGTACTCACGTCTTTAATCCAAGAGAGAAAAGCAGAAAGATTTTCGATATTTAAAAGCAAAACTTTAATCCGATCAGAACGACGACGTTCGTAAGTTTTGCGGCGAGGCGAAAGGACGAGGGTGAAAACTCGAACGGGATGAATGGAATTGCTCCACTTGAAGCGTTTCTATCTGTAGCATGCACGCCTTGACAGAACGTGCGAACGATAAGGGCTTATAAGGAACATACGTGGCACGTGATTGTATGTTGTTTCCAATAAAACATTGTTGTTTTGTATATTATTGCTCCTGGTTTTTAATTAAAACCAAACGTTATCTTTTTTCGTTCTACTCCTTTTCATATGAAATTGGACCAATACAAAACAGCATAATATGATAATATATGTAGCAAATATCGTATATGTTAGACAGAAACTGTAGTGGACTAGAATTTGTTCAAGTAAATTAAAGTAACAAAAATAACATCAAAATTAAACAAACGCTTAATATAATAAATTACCTAACATAATTTACATAAACCTAACATAATTTATTTAAAAATATGAATATATAAATAAAATTTTCTCCCTCCTTTTCTCTCTCTCTCTCCCTCTTTCTCTCGAATTGTGTTATAATCCTTTTGTTTTGCACATTAATTTTATTTTATTTCTTCACTAATACACTTTTATATTTGTAAACAATTATTTTATATTATCCATATACTTATATTTTTTAATATTTTACATATGATTTATGAATGTTTTACATTTGATTTATAAATATTTTTAATATAAATTTTCGATATATTTATCTTTAAATTATAATTATCAATAGTAGAAATTGGAGATACGCAGATTGCTTGATTCATCGATTGCTGATAAAGGAGAGAAAAGAAAACAAGAGTTAATGTTTGGTGAATTTGTAGAAATTTTTTTTAAAAGCTGTTGAAATAATATAAATAATTAAGTGCATTATAAAATATTATGTATTATCTTTAAATAAATGTATATATATTGATTTTAATATTTCATATAAATGTCAAATCTTTATTTTTATGAATGTTCCGATTAATTATTAAAATAAATTTCTATTTAAATTATAAATAATGTATTAAATAAAAAATAAATCTAGAGAGAAAACAACTCGCATTATATATATATCTTACATATATATTTATATTTGTATATATCTTTTCACTTTTTAATCAAATGAATTATATGTGAATAAAATATAAAAATTGCTATTTTCATATTATATAAAAAATTCACATTAATTTCCTTGCTTTATGGCTCTTTATTTTCAGTTTTTTATATACAATTATTTATATTTCTTATATTTTTAATCCAAAATCAATAAATCAAGCTTACATAAAAAATGGTTCATAAAATATTTTCACTCAATGATATATATCATCATAATCAAAATGATTGCAATTTATGCGAGGAAAAAAAATAATATATTATTAAAATAATAATTTTATTATAAAAATAACAATATATTATAAAAATGTATTATTTTGTAATTTGTCAAATTTAAAAATAACGTGCAATTTTCTTTTAATTCGTGCCATATTGCCGCGAATAGTTTCGCGATTGTAATGGCATCGAGGTAAAACTACGAGAGAATCGCGCAATGGTCCTCCGATAAAAATCTCAAAACTTGGCCACACCGATATAACAGATGCATGCTAAAGATTTCATGTGCATTGTATCGTATTACGATAGGTCTGTGTAAAGGACAAGAACTGCTCCTCTGTCGCATTGTATTGTATGCGCATTGTTACATACCGTACGCTGCGTTTACGGCCCCCCACGGAATACCCTGCCGCTTCTCCAACGAATCTGCATTTATTGCTATCTAAATAAAGTTCCGTAGCATAAATTCCTTGTTATAGCGTACCGGTTCAACCGACTCGCACAAATAAAATGAATCTAAATATATTCTAAATTTAAGGCGCGTCTTGCATTCCTTTTTATTCCTTTTATCGCTCATATTCGTGTAAAACAGCTGAACGAAAGACGAAGCACATTCTCTAACAATGAGAATAAAGCTACATAAAATACGAAAAACATTTATCCGGTTCGTGTACAATTATGTTGTGAGACATTGTTACATATACTTGTGAACTCCATGAAAAATAGACGAATTGAAAAAGAATTTATATTATCTTTATAATTATACAGAGAATAATTGTACAGAGAATTTATTTTACATCACGAAATGAGTGCTTTTTTGCTGTATTTATTTTGATTTATCTATTTTATTGTATGCTCCTTTATGCAAATGCTCTCTGAAAATTTTACTACATAATCATTAATCATGATATATATAATGCACTTTCCCGAGCACTGCAACGTAACTTTACCTTAAGAAATTGCAGAATTCACGACGAAATTTATTTTACTCGATTATGGCAACATCTTATGTAACGTTATAGCTATATATCTACAATGCACGATTCTCGTTACCGACCCTTCTCTACTCTCCAGATATCCAACGACTCTTTCAACCCCTTCCATTTTCTTCTCCCTTCAATTCGTTCTCCTCCACTTTGCTCTCGACACTGTTGTTTCCCAGAGATGGGAAAAATCGACAGAACTACTAATTGGTTCTGTCAATCTAGATGAGAAAAGGAAACGAGACATCCAGGTGGGAACAGAATTCTGTCGGAAATGCTGAAGCATGACTCATGTCAACCAGAAAAATTCATTACGCGACGATAGCAACATTGTTTTGCAATTTTTATCAAAGCAACACCAATGTTCCTTTTCTTTCTTGTCAATTAATAAGATGTAATATTAATAATGAAAATGCTACGATAGTTTTATATAATTTTTTAATATAATATATTTTTAATATAAAAGCTATTTTTTTAAATATAGACAAAATTAATCTCTTAAATGTTAAGAGAGATATATAAAATCTAAACTTTCAAAATTTTCTTATTTTTCTACGGCAGGAAACATATTTTTCTATTGCCACAATTTTTTAAATATTTAATTTTTTGTAATAAATTTAAATACATTTTCTTTTCTTGATAAAAAAGATTAAATTAAAAACAATAAAGATACATTTCTCTAAATAATTGTAGAGTGTATTCTCACATTTAATGAATGTATTACAAAAAGATTAATTAAATATAAAATAATATCAGAAAAAAATGTATAATTTATAAAGAGATAGAAAAGAGAGGAAAGACAGAAAACTAAAAATACGTAATCAGATAAATCATTAAGATTATTAAAATATTGATCTCTTTTCCTTTTTGATAATAAATGTGAAATGTAATAACATACTTTATGTGTGTCATTTCCAATTCTCGCATATCCATTATAAATAATTTACGAACAAACGATATTTTACTAAAATAATTTTGAAAATGAAATAATAATAATTAGTATGGAATTTATCAGAAAATGAATAAATTAATTAATTGAGATACTCATGATACACAATTCAAAGTCAATTTTTACAAATTATTTAATGTTAAAATGCGTGTATGCTTTCGATTCTTTATTAATAAAACATATGGAAAAGATTTTGCGATTTTGATCATTGGAACTTTAATAATATATTGTAATGAACAGTAAAACAGTGAAAAGCTTGCACACAAAGAATACGTAGGAACGTATCAGAGCATAATTTTGATTTTATTATTTAGTGCTAAATAATGCCATGTACAACACCGTACTCTGACATTTATGGGAAATATATATAATAAACTCTCGTTTCATTTACTACAACGACTAACTATTATTCATGCGGAATCTATTACGATGCTTATTTATACCGCCATTTAATTAACGCAAATCGCGACCGTTATGTTATCGAACAAACTATATTTTTATTCATTTATATGTGTAATTCGTTTACATTTATGATAATAAGTATTTGAGATTTATGCATTAATATAGTCAAAAATTTCAAATTATAAAATATAAAATTTAAATTTGTTCTTTAAGTTACGTGTGAGGAGCTCAAAATGCAAACATGTATAAATATTAGTACTAAAGATGCTCCTAAAAATTCAAAAATTTAAAAAGTTAGCAACTCAAATCTCGAGAAAGCATAAAAACGTGATTTTACATTTATATAATTATAATTTTAAAACATCTAGATTTCACAGAATTATGATTAGGTATAAATTAAAAATATACAAAAGGTTTTAAGTTCCTTATCTAGAATTTTAAAATCCGAAAATCTATAAAGATAATAATATGTGAAACCGATCATCTAAAATGATCCAATAATCCAAATTATATTGTTGAATGTTAAGATTATCAAGATAATAACGATGTCGCAATTGCTGTTTATTAAAGATGTGTTTTGTAAAAGAATCTCTATAATGAATGTACATATCATAAGTATCTAAATGATTGCATTTTTCAATATCAGAATGCATTACAGCATCACTAGAATCTTTTGGTTTATTCGTACTAATAACAATATTATACTCGCAGCAAGTCACTATATATTGTAACTTACTTATATATATATATACAAAATTCACATATATCCCATTTATATACATACATATGTTATTTATAGTATTGATATAAGAAACAAGCAACTAAAATATAGTGAAGTTTCACATACACTTGTGAAATGAGCATGTTATAAGAAATTGTTTGATTTAACTACTTCGTGCATAAATTGGTGAATTGAGTCCATCACTATCTTAATTGCTAAATAATTGCCTAATTTTTGATTCAATATTAAAAATATATGCAACATATATATAATATGTACGATCAAAATTATTTTTTACGTTTATTGATCGTTAATTCATCCTGCAATTACGACGCTTTTAATATCTATGATATACATGTTAATTAATCTATATTTTGTTGGAGAATTAATTAATCAATATATAGTATCACCATACGTCAAAAACTTTCAGATTTGCTGCAATCGAAGAACCTATACAAGAATCTTCTTGCATAGAGATAATGATTTGAATAATAATTAGCACATAATTAATCAAGACATAATATAATTTATAACAGCAATATACTTACATTTAATAATGCCTATTTTAATTTAATTTTTATTTATTTAAAATACATATAATAAAAGAACGATATCTAAAGTTATATCATGAAGTTATGTTAATTGATCGATTTTTCGATTGCAATAAAGATTTCATGCAGTATGTTTGTCGGTGAAAGAATTTGAAAGAATTTTATAAGCAGTGTCATTATATTTTAGAAATGTTGATAAATATATGGTCATCTTAAGAGTCTCCTAATCCTATAAAATATTCTCTTTTTACACAAACACCGGTTATTCAAATTATTTTCCACTAGAATATATACAAATACAAAAAAATTCTTTGATATTTATGATTTTTAAAAACTCTGATATTTATATATGTTTTTTAATAAAAATAATAAAAATATATATTATATAATTATCCTTTTAAATTCAACATAAGATCTTTCGCAAGAACTCCGAAGTATAGTGCATATAATCGAATATCCGTCTAAAACCGTTTCTGTACAAAAGATGAACAAATTGTTTTTATCGTCCGACACTGCGGATTTATCTGACGCTCGGTCTGTCGCCTGGTGATACGGAAAGAACTGACTGAACCGTATGTCGTTTCGCGCACACGTAAATGCCGGATACGCGAACGTGACAACTGTAGCGACCGGCTAATCGCACGTAGTTTTCAGTCCAAGCGCACATGTCACATTTGAAGTTTCTCTGTCTCTCTTTTCTTTCCCCTCCTCTCTCTTTCTCTTCCTCTCTTTATTTCTCTTTCACACTTACTAAGTCCGCCAAAACAAACGGATGACCAACGTCACACTTTCTCGAGAATCATTCTGAAAACACGCCACGAGATGCACGAATACTCACTCGCACGTGTAGTTTCCCCCCGTCCTTTACCTTTCGCACAAACTCATCATTGCACTTCACAGACGAAGAAAGTCTCGAAGCTGCAGGGGCTATCGTTCCATTTGAGACCTTTGCCATCCCTATTCCAGAGCTCCAAGCAATGCTCTTCCTCACCATTCTCATATCTAAACACGAGAGAGAGAGAGTAAGAACATTAAATTAAGTTTGTGCAGTATTTTTTTACTAAGTCATAAGAGGTAAATCGAATAATAATATATACTGTGATTAATTCTGGCTAAGAATTAATGCATCTCCTTAAAATTTACTTAAAACATTTTTAATAAAATTTAAAATTCTCTCTTAGAACATAAAATTCGTAATTATAATAGTTTTAAACGCGTATGCTTATATGTGTATACACACACACATATATATTTCATAAAATGTAATTGTATTATTTTTTCTTTAATATGTATTTTTATCAAAAAAATATAATAAAATTTTATATTACATAAATATACTTTATCATTAAATATATAAATATTAAAAATATTGCAAAAATTAATGTCTGGTCTAAATTCAATAAAATCAATTTTTTTCAGAGTACATTGTCGTCGATAAGAACAAGAGAATGAATTTCTATCGGAAACGAGCTGTAATATTCGATTTAAGTCAATTATATCGCAATAAAATTGCGGTCGATATCAGAAGGAATATAAATTGTCTCAATCAAAACATTCTTACCGGAAATTATTTGGTTCGCCGACGTTCCAATTCTCGAACGTGATCGGCCTGCCGTTAGCCATCCAGAAAAACGTTCCTTCTTCAGCCTGATCGGTACCGGATGTCCAAAAATGTTCATGACCAAGACCGAAATCCTTGATATGCTTCTCGAGCCTATCGTTTTCCTCCTGCGAAGCTATACTCGCCAAATGCATCCCATGATAACGGCAGTATTGCGAAGCTCTGTACCAATTTGCCTGCGATAAGAGAAAAGGTAAAGTTTATGACATTTATGACTCTGTAGAATACATTGAAAATTAATGCATTATCGTAGCAATTTGTTAGTATTTCTCGCAAATAATGATATTGAGTATTAATTAATATCCAACGTGTTATACAAACAATTTATAAATAATTTATAATGCTAAATAATAGGCTAAATCACTATAAATAGTTATTATGTAAAACGGATAATCGTGAGAGAGAAGTGTTAATATAAACCGTATTATTCATTAATAATTATAATAATTATGATAAAGAGAAACGATGGAGCTATTAGTAAATTATGTGTAAGTAAATTATAGTGTTTAGATAAGCTATCCTTAATGCTCACATGTAACAACGTGTTTGTCGTTTACTGCAACAGATTGATCGGCATTAATAACTAACAGCATGTACATTGTGTGGGCGCACATTAATATTCACACTAAGGTTACATAATCACCATTCTGATATCGATTACGGGAGATCATATTCGAGAACAATGTTTGGAATATTACTGATATGTTATGAAATCTACTATCCAACATGTTAATAATTCAGAGTATTACAGCACATCAAATTATGATACGAAAATGCAAATGTAGAACAAAGTTTCTAGCAATGTGAATCGAAATTTATTTTTTCGTGAATAATCAAATATAGTTCAATCGTTAAATACCATGATATATTTTCGACATTGAATTACTATTAATTCGGTTGATATAAGAAAATAAATATTAAGATTGATTTTCTTGAGTCATAAATTCTTTATCTAATTTCAATGTATCGTGAATATTTCAATTCACTTCAGGAAGGAGTGATATTAATTAATGCCAGATCATGCACATCGTAAAAGCCTCAAATACTAACAAAAACAAATATCACCAATAACAACATTTGTGACGCAAACATAATGTTATATTAGAATTTAAATATTATTAATAGAAGATGAGATCTCTTTTCTCTTAATATTAAAAAATGAACAAAACTTTTTCACACAAATAGAAAGTTTCAAACTTCTTTCCAAAGATTTTGGATCTAAGCTTCTTTCTTTTTATTTTTTTATTACTATTTCGTTAAAACTATATATTTTTTCTTTAAGATTGGCATTATTTAAAAAATTATCAATGCTATTTAAATTGCTTGAGGTTATAATGACACAGATATTAATAACTTGTATATTGCAATATTTTATTGCGCTTAAAAAAATCCAACAGTGATAACGGCACGCAAATATGCAATATTTCAGTATTTCAATATTGCATATTATGCGGGCGCCACGTATCGATTATTGTAGGTAACTTGGGTCATTTACGCTATATTATGTGTTTTTTACGATGGCAGCAGAAGCGCGAGGATCGCTGGTTTCGCAGGAAAATAGTCCTTTACGACCATTAAAAACTTTTCAACAGCATGGAATCGTATAGTAGCATTCGCACTTAGCTACTGCGAACGATTTAAGTGCAAAGTTGCCATCGCACAACACGTACTTATTATGCATAAATTTACAGAATTCTTAATAAAACCATATTTTATCGTGATAATAACTGATGATGACACAAAATCACGCAATGAAAAGTCGCAGAAGCAGTTCAAGTTATGCAGCTATTTGTGATCTTCGAAGAGTTTCTTATCTGCATAATTAGGATGCATAATGCATGCTTACTTAGAGACTAGATTATCCGCTTGAAATTCCGTGGGATCGTGGGAACAACAAGCAGCTTATGAAACACGTTTATGCGGCAACTGCACCACGCATTCTACTAGACATATTATAACTAGCGACTTTTCATATATTCTGGATCTTTTGATAACCCTGCAAAATTATCGTATTGTTTCAGACAAAATTTCGCAATAATATTATTATGTTAATTAACTCAAACTTGTCGACTATTGCCGACTCAAATACGTTATTATTATTAATAAAATTATTATTTATTTTAGAAAAGTATTATTTAAATAAATAACATCTGATTATAATAAACATAACATTTACTACGATCCAATGAAATTCTTATTTTCTTAAATATAGAGAATATTTAGATAAAGTAATTATCGCAATTCAGAAAATATTTTATATCTTTTATATATATTTTATGGAACCTTCTGCTAATTTTAATGGATTTATATACTAGGTTGAGTTAACATCATTAGCAATTAATATTGTAAATAAATTTATATAAATTATTTATCTTAACTGTTAGCTCTCAATCTCTGTTTGACATAATTTAAATTAAAGTTGTTAATTCTATATATATATTTTTTGAAATTAGTTTGGTTCAATAAATCTGAAATTGTGTATAAAACTTATAACATTATAGCTATAATATTTAATCCCAAAATTGTCATTGCAATTATAACAATTTTCTTTTCCAATATTTTTCTAATTATTTATTGTAATGACATTCGTTGTATTCATTATATTATAATATATATTATGTATATATCTTTTGCTTAGTTTTTTTCATTCGAAAAGGAATGATTATCCTGAATTTATTCAGGAATATAGTAAATATTATCTTTCGAATCTTTCGTATTTTAATGGTGCTAAATTTCATCATTATTTTCTTGACACTCTTCTTCGGTTATTTGGCCGAAGGCACTTATATAGGACAGAATAGAAGGAATGAGAAGGATGCAAAAAATCGAACGTAACTCGTCGGGAATGCAAATAAAGCGCAATAAATAGAGCATTGTCGCGATTGCACTAATATTGCATTTCCTCTCTGTATTTACATCGGCACGAAACTATCGTTACTCATGCATGACAAACTCAGTTCATGTTTCCTAATCAAAATAACAAGTGTGTAACACTCGCGATGGCAAGCTATACATAGATATGTCAGAACTGAGAAATCTACGTGCACACGATACGAACTGTATATTGTTGCGATTGAAGATGAGAATCTAATGATTAAAAATAAAGAAATATATTTTGTCTAAATTACAGCACATTATTTCTTGGTAAAAAAGTAAAAAAAATTTGAAATTAACTGATTAAATTTATATATATTGTAACTGATCTGTAAACGCTAATGTAGAGCATTTCTAATTCTTTACCTGCTACTTCCAAAATTATAGCAGAGTTTAAACTCTAACTTGAGAATTTTTAGAGTACAAGTAGAAAATACGTGATCTAAAAACTTGATTTTCACCTTGCAACCACTACCTTTTCTTAAATAAGTTTTCTACCGAGAAACAAAGGAAGCAACATTCTGTAAGAGAAAATTCGCTATCTTTCGTCAATTTACTCAAAAAGTTGATTACTGCACGAGTAGAATTGTTTTGCAAGGTCTCGATTAATAGCCGAGGTGTTGGAAAACATTATTTATTTTGGAAACAAAGAGAACTCGTTCTCTTAAAAGAGAACGCCAATTAAAAGAGAGAGACGCCACTTGTTTTCTTCTCTCTGCTTTTATCATGAGCTCGTTTAAACGTCTTTACGCCATCCACTTTCAGCAAGATCGCAGCGAAGCCGGATTTGCAATGGCGGAATTGCATGGAAATCCATGTTAATAGCGCGCGTGAGTCAATAAAAGCGTTGAGATTATCCGAGAAGCCGTAATAAGGGTGAGCCTAATCGATACGATTGTATTCGAGCGTGAAAGGACATGTCAGAACCAGGAATGTCGCTCTGAAAGATTTGCATGATATCACGCATCAATATTAATAATAATCATCGAGATTTCACTTGCCTCCATAGTATCGCAAATTTAAAAAAACTTGAGAAATAAATTATAATTAAAAGTTAAAATATAAAAAGAAAGCTATAACTAATTACTGTCTCTGTGAAAATTTGTAAACAGTATCATTTAACATTAGAGATTAAGAAGAAAAATTTTGTGAATATCAAATTGAAGAAAAAAAATGTTGAATGTGTTATATATAACTAGAAAATTTCTTCATAATAGTAAGTTTGACGTTTAAAACCTGAAACCGCTTTTGCTAGGAACTCCTTCAATTTTCTTTTACGTGCCACATACGTCGTTTTTTTTACGACGTGTTTCATTCTCTTTCTCTTATCACGCGAGCTTCTTTGCTGTGTCGTAACCAACACAGGGTCACTGTTATCCGGAAAGACCTTTACTACGCTGGTTCCCGGCATTCGATGCACCGTAAAACCGTCCGTGACGGTAAAGCCGGAAAGTTACGAGCTCGGAAATAATTTGATAAAGTCCGAGAAGGAAAAAGAGAGAAAGAGAGAGGGGAAGGAAGAAGGAGAGAGAGAGAGAGAGAGAGAGAGAAAGTTGGATCGAGTCGACAGTTCGGTCAGATAAATCAGCGTAACTGGCAGAAGCGATACCTTGAAGAAGATCCCCAGATAGTACCTCTTCTCGCCCAGCTTCAGCAGGGGCATCGTCCATCTTGAAGCCGCCAAACTACCACTGTGCTCATCCACGCAATTTGGACAGTCATCTAAAAAGATGAAGAGGCTATTAATATCGATAAGTGCGTTTCAGAATGGATGATAAAAGAAATGGAGTACTCTTGTCTATATACATATATGTCATATAAGAATACACTGAAAAAATTGTATTCTCAACTTAAGAATATGCCACTTATCTTTAGAATATATACTAAAATAGGAGATCTTTAGAATATATACTAAAAGAGGAGATCCTCTTGGCACCTATTTTAATATATATTCTAAAGATAAGTGGCATATTCTTAAGTTGAGAATACAATTTTTTCAGTGTATAACAATATGGAAAAATTCATAAATGTGCGCAATCTCTCAATATGTGTGAAATAAAAGTTGAAAGAAAATGCAAAAACAGATACATCCATCAAATATTGATTGTGCTTAATGACAAGTAGTGGGAAACTTGGAAAGAAAGTGTTTGCAAATCCAAAAATTGTTCAGAGATAAAAAAGGTAGTACATGAAAATGTAATTTATAATAATAGCAATGTGTGCTAATTTATTTCAATAAAATAATAATTATAAAAATGTTTTGTATATATAAGCTTATAATTTCCTTCAAAATTTGTAGTTTTTATAACAAAAAATAATCATATTATATTTTTTTTATTTTTTTCTAACTATTAAATTGATTATATATATATATCGTAATGCAAAGACTTTGATTTATCATACATTTCACAGCGTGCCAGTTTTTTACAAATAGTTCTTTTATATATTCATAATAAAAATTTACTCGTAGTTTCTTGTGATTTATTGTCATTCTTCTTCAAAAATGTCTACTTTAAAAATTTATTGAAATATATTGGTTCTTTCTCATACATTTCGACTCATCGCCAACAAAACTAACCAACGAGATATATTTTTTGCAATCCAATAAAGAGAAATTTATTCGCTTGTATTGCACAAGTAATCACATCATGCTCGTTTTTTTGCAAATAATTTAAAAATTTTTGCAATTTTTTATAGCCCGCAGATCGAAAAATTAATATTTGCACATTTGCTTAAGATAATACAATATTCATTTCGCAACAACGAAAGTATAATCCGTTACCAGACTTAGTCAATCGAATTTGCAAATATAGAAAAAATCGTAATTACAGAACAAAATTAAATTGCTCAAAGCCCCATAAAAACCCCGTTTTTTTCGATTGTTGTTAATATCTTTTTAATCTTTAGTATAATCAGTTTCTCCGACCATGTGCGTACTAGAAAAACACGACGACTACACTCAGGTGACCGAGGATTTTGCCAATTGCAATTACGCAATGCGGAAGAAGTCATGCGTGTATACATACAGTGGCCTCGTTTGTGCGTTCATGCAAAATATTGTCGATGTTAAAGCAACGAGGAAAATACTGAGTATCCATTTGCAGATGTATAAAAAACAATGCCCAATTGAGAGACAATCTGTAATTTATTTCTGGTTTAACGAAAAAAAGAGATTGTAACAATGCTACCATGTGGAAAGTATTCGTACTTCTCTCTGGGAAAGTATGGACATTTATACACATTACATAAGAATGATATCAAATGTCCTAATAAAGCTGTTGTAATAAAATAAAGTCATATTAAAATAAAGTTTACACTAAATAAACTTGTACATATATATATATATATATATATATATATATATATATATAATGTAAATAATTTAATTACGATAATTTAAAAACGTATATTTTAATATATATAAATTAATTGTATATAAGTTGAAAGTTATCAAACATTTTGGAATAACAATTAAAACATTAAGAGCACAAGAGTTTATTCTATAGTATTTATAAATTTTAATATTTTTTTAGATGATGCAGACTCTTTGTTATATATTTCTCAACATATATAATAAATTAATTCTATCAAGCTTATCGATATATCGTATTCGTGAGAAGAAGAATGTTATATAATTCAATAAAATTACAATTGAATAATATGCAATAATAAAAATCTCAAATCTGTATATTACACTAGAGAATGAAACTTCTAATAATTTTGATCACAAATACAGATTGCGTGGATACAATAATCGGTAGTTTGTACGTTTTAACGTTATGGCGGTCGCTTTCACCAGCTTACTCGATATAATTATATTTGAAAGTTGCCGCTCTCAACTTGATTGCAGCGAGAAAGATGGGTCGAGGTAAAATGTCTAAAACGATATTTTTTATATAATTTTTTATATAATGATAGGCAACTACAAATGATTAAGATTGATTGCAAAATCAGCTTCAGGTAGATTCATCAGACTGTATTTAATTATAAACAGATAAAATGATAAATGACAATATTACAACATAAGAATGAAAATTACGAAAATTTTTGCCACCAAAAGATGTACAGCAGTATAATAATCTCACGCATGTTCGCTCCATAGTAAAGCCATAATGCTGAGTTATAACATTAATACGCGGTTGCGTAAACCGCTGATGTCGTACATTTAGCCCAGAACATGATGTAATGTAAAATTTCAGCCACGATTCCGATATTTCGGTCTAAATTAATTTGACATAATAAATTCTTAATCAACGAATATTTATTATCCTTAAATTATAATATTCTTAAGTACTGAAATCTTTAAAATGTTCCTAATTCCTGTTGAAATGTTAAAGGTAAATCTATTAAGAGTAGCGATAAACAAGTGTATCAATTCAATTCGTTGGTTCGCGCAAAATTAAGCGAAGCAAGGTAATACGGCGAAATTGCATCGTAGTAAAGTCCGTGACTTTTGTAAAACCGCGGAAGATGACGAGTAAGGCCAACAAAGTAGACGCCTTCTTGGTTTCGTCGCCAGACTAATTAGACTGGCATACTGCATATTTTAATAATCGCCTCGTTAATCTCCGCGCCGCCGTGGCGTTAGAAAACGTTTCGTCACGTTAATATTCAGCGGACTTCTTAATAGACACCTCCGACTTTTGCTCCCTGTTCCACTTTTTCGGCTCCACAACATCGCTTTTTATCGCATAAATTACAGAAGAAAAAGCAAATTACTTCCATTAAAGGAGCCATTAATGGGTCTTGAGTTACCGCAATTTTTATTATTCGAGTTTCGGTATTATTACAATTTAATTTCTTCGATCTCGATAGCACAATGTATAATTTTTTTATGATACTTCTGGTATGCAGAATTAATGAGCAATTTTTAATTGCATTGTTATAAAATAATGAATTTTTATTCTTCCACTTAAAAAGGGATCTTTTATTTAAAATTTCATATTAATTTATATAAAATTTTATTAAGGGGAAGATTAAAATAATATTGAGATAAAATAGCGTATTGTTTGTCGTGAAATGCAGGTAATCCACTGTAACAACGATAAGAGTCGCTATGATTTTAGAACGATGCAAGAAAAAGTATATATGACGTAATTAAGAGATGTCCTCCCCGGCAATATAAAAAACTCGCCAGAATTCGAAGGATTTAGGTGACACTGTCCACGCCATTGTTTGTTCCACAATGCACGCATTCACAACGCACTCTGCTAAATCCGTTGCTCGAATGTACAAATCCGCCAGCAGCCATTATTGAGCTTAATACCCGTCGCTATGTATCATGTCGAGCGTGCCGTTATGCTTGTTTCATATTTAGGAAAACAAAAAGTATTACGCTCAAAAATTCCATAGTAAATTCAATTTTTACATCCATGGATTATTATCATAAATATAAAACGCAGAATATATGTAAATTTTTCTAATTTAATTTATGTATTTAATCTTTTCAAGTTCGATATCATACACATATCAAATATATGTGCTTTATAAAGAAACTGCTGATAACATATCGCACCTGATTATTGAGAAATGTTTGAGATTCCGACGATATTAATGATCGTAACGGTACCCCTAATCGACCTGTCACGTTTCATCAAACAAAATAGACAAGCGATTTAATAGTGAGCCAGTCGGATGACCGACTAAACTTCACGAGAGTGACTAACCTTCGTTGAACATATCCTTGACACGTTTTCGAAAAGCCAGCTGCCAACACGACGTAAATCATGTTTGGCATTTATATTTTGTTGAAGAAGAGATTTTGTGCCGAGGATAACTAACATATATATATCGCATGGCAGGCAAAATCACGGGACCCACGTTACGTAAATGTCCATTATGGCGCAATGCATACTGATGGAGTGATCAAAGCGAACGGTTCTAGCTATCGATACGCGACTGCACCCTAGCGCTGTCAGTACACAGCAATATCAATACGCAAACATACACAATAGCAAAACATAATATAAATTATCTGAAAACTTATGTATTAACTTTCTGTATACTTTTCTATATGCAAACTATTAAGCTAATATCAACATTAGCTATTATTAAATTAAAAAATATTTTTTCACTGCCATTAAACTAATCAGAAAAAAGAAGAAATAATTCCAAGTATCTCTACAAAATGAAAGTGGATCTTTTCTAAAAGGAAACGAACGTTTTCCCCGAAGTAATATAATATTTCACAAAGTACATCAGGAGCTTCGATAGCAAAAAGATCTTTAAAACTATCGAAGTGTGGGTCTTTCTGCGCATTCACTTGACTCCCAACTTTTATTATGGATGATATACATCATGATCTATACTCCCATACCGTCGTAATGGTCATAGAATCGATTCGATACGGTAGAATCCTTCCGAATTTGGAGACATCTTCGCGCTAAGCGCGGCAAAGGAATATTTAGAAAAAGAGGGAAAGCGATGGAGCTCAGGCAAATCGCTTCCGCCAAATGGAAGAGGCAGGTTTCCACATTCAGCAATGGAAACGGCTGCTGCCGGCTGAAATTGACTTGCGGAATCGCGACGCGGAAAAGCGGATGCAACTTCAGCGTGCTTCGTAGATTCGCATGCGATCGGTATGAACAAGGGAACATTTCGGATTTCGATAGAATCTTTCTTTCTTTCTCTCTCTCTCTCTCTCTCTCTCCTTCAGAAGTGTAATTCTTTGCGGAAAACGAGTAGAAAAGACGATTGCGTCGCTGACACATGGCGCTGAATAAATTTCGATTTTATTTGTGATCCACTTTGAAACTTGTGATTTGCTTTCAAATCTCCATCATGTTTTCCATTCATATCTTTTCATTGCATATCACGTGTGTATGTGTGTGTGTGTGTGTGTGTGTGTGTGTGTGTGTGTGTGTGTGTGTGTGTGTGTGTGTGTGTGTGTGTGTATCTGAGTAATTTCCTATTGATTATAATTTAATAAGCTAATTGATAAAATGTTTACGCTTGCGAAGACATTATTTAAAACATTGTTATGTAATTATTATAATATGTAAGTATTACAATATACAATATAAACATAAGACAAATTTAAAATAATAATATTGAATATAATATTAACGAAGACAATTATGTAGCTTTGTAATTATATAAAAGTAGTATATGTAATTAAAGATTTTTCTTATATATAAGAATTGTATATTTTTTTAAAGAGTGTAGCATATAATTATAAGAAAGCAGTTATTGATTAATCCAATTAGCAAATTTTAACAAAAACCAGTAATATCCACCAGTAATATTTATCCAGCTATTTATCTTAATTCTTGTTGAAATTATATAAACATGTACATCCGAAGAGAATTATAAAGTAGAAAATTTAATCTGACAATCCAGCCGCAAAGTTTCTACTGAAGAAATGCAAATACAACGAAAAAACAAAATATTTCCGTGAGAAAGTATAATAACCACTGCTGATGCAACAACTGGATTTGCGAAAGCAATGTTATTTTAACTTTATAACACGTTTTATTAATAATAACATAAACGCAAATTGTTTGTTAAATATTCAAAAAATATCTCAAGTAATCATAGTTTGTAACAAATAATGTTTTTAATTATAATAGCTTTTATAAACGTGTTTCAGTGTCCAATTTTCAAACTATTAAAATATTTCTAAAAAATACATGTCTATTTGGGAAGAAATAGATCTAATTTTAAATGAGCGATATTATATATAGAATACTCTCTAAATTCGCAGTAAAAAAATTATGAAAAAATTAATTGCTCTTCAGCGTAATCTAACAAAGACTTTCACATGATGTAAATCAGATCCTGATGCTTGGCTTACGTCGTCTATAAATCTATAAGAAACAGAAGGAGAAGAAGCATCAGCGGCATGTAACGACTACTTGAAAACGCCATCACTGGTGGTACTCCCCGATGCCTTCATCGCGTACTTTATCTAAGTACTGAGCTCCGTTATTACTGTTTCCGCCCATCGCCATATTTCCTTACGAGGTTCCTCTCTCAAGAGGACAGGCGTTCCGGCACTTGCCTGCCCGGAAAATGGAGTTTACGTAATTTCATCAACAACGGAAGATGGAAAAAGGGGTAGGAGAGAAACGCACATTGTGTCGGAAGAAGGTCGGCGATGCAATCATCTGAGAGAAAGAGAGATAAAGAGAAAGAGAGAGAGAGAGAGAGAGAGAGAGAAGAGAAAGAGAGAAGAGAAAGAGAGAAACAACTTCGATTCCTTTTCTAACTTCACCCAAGAGCGGAGAGCCATCGCACCAACAGAGAAATGAAGCCAATCAGCCTCGTTGAAAACTTTCTCTCCGACGTGTTTGCGTAGAAGTGGCACTTTCGTCTCGTCCATCGCACGCGGTTGACCTTTCGCGAACGTTACAGGGCTAATTAAACTCCATCGCAGAAAAAGCTTGAAGCCTGGTTTCATCGTCGTCGTCGTCGTCCTTGTCGTTGTCGTTGAGTTTTATCGACGGGCCCTTTTTGTTGCACAGGGTGCGGTAATAAATGACGCGAGAAGAGTAACCGCACATCCAGCGTAACCTCATGGGTGGCGCAATGAGAAATTACATTACGCCAACTTGACATCGTTCAGTTACACCTTCGGTTAATGATCTTGATGCCTGCCAAGAACCGGAGTGACATAAATCTGCGTGAGAAGAGGCAAAAAGCCAATTCATTTTATTTCAAATATTTTGAAAATGTGCAATACATGAGAAAAAATATTTTGATTTCTCATCAACTTTTATAATTACATTTAATTTTTATCTAATTTTCATAATCTGCATTTTTTTAATGCTTTTTGATAGAAGTATAGTATCAGATCAAATACAAATATAAATAAAATCCAATCCATCAAAAATTCATTCCTGCAAAATGAATTTCTTCGATAAGCTTGATAACGATGTAACCCAACCATTTTTCCCCTATTTTCTTTCTTTCCCTTTTATGTCACAAATTCGATATCATTTTACGATCGCCGCCAATGTCTCATGAGACTTAACATTTTATTTCACAGGGTTATCTTTATATATTTCTGTTTAAGCGTTCATTTCTAGAGATAAATTGAGCTGAAATAAAAATTAGAAAAAAAGTCATGAAATGTTCAAAATTATCAATAACTTAATTATCATATCAAAAAATACTAAATTTATATTTCAAAAATAGAAATTATTTTCTTATTTAATTTTATTAAATATCAATTTGGTTATATATTATTATTTCTTTATCGATTTTTAAAATTAAATAATGATTTTTGTAAAATCTTATTATAATATAAATTTTATGATTTAAATTTAATTTTAAAAATAATTTATTTTTCATATTTTTTGCTAAAGTTGTTAGTTGTTAGAACGTTTCTGTTTCTAGAGAGAGGTTCGAGAAATTGTGATGACAGTCCTGTCTTTGGCGTAACACATGCACTTTCTTCCGAAACATATATTTATATACGTTATCTACGTTGAAATCGTACGCAAAGATCGCAAGATGGATTTGAAATGGTAAATGGACGTGACAAGAACACGTGGATAGCCACGTGAAATCGATGCAGAACGGTGAGTAGATCGAAAAGAGGCGCGGCGAAATGTGAATAGGCATTCTTCATTGCATTCTTTACCCATTTCAACTTTTTTCCACATTTATTACTTGCATAGTAACCTTTTCTTCTCATTACTTATCTTAAGCGAAAAGGTTGTATGCGACATTAATTTTATAGATTTTTGCTGTCATCGCATTTTCAATGACAGAAGATACAATATATTAAAATAACATAAGTTGTTACTATATTTAATTTTAATAATTCTCAGAGGAATTCTCACAAACTCTAAAGCATCATATGCATCCGAAAATTATTATTAAATTATTAATAAATTATTAAGTTGCACTATTAAATCGCTTTGAATATATTTTCAAAAAAAAACCTGTGCAAATTTTGAACGCGATAGAATTTATAATATAATATCATAAATTTAAATAATTGGCTATAAAAGTCGAACTTTTGAACACGATAGAATTTATCATACATATTTTAAATTTAAATAATTTTTAAATTTACGATTTAAGTAAAAGTTATGCAAGAATATACATAGAATATGCAGAATATGTGTATTTTATAAATATTATCAAATCGCAATATTTTTTCTTTTTAAAAATTAATTGCAATATGTAATATGATAGTATAAATAATGATTATACATATATAAGCATAAAAATTTTAAAAAAAATCATGATGAACGAAAACCATGTCAGAGACCATCAAGAACAATAATTCTCTCTTAAAATTCTCTAATGCGTATATTTATGCGTGAGCAAGATCAACAACGTGCTGCACCATTTTGGTGCATCTATAAAATAGCACGTGACTAGGATGACGCTCGCAGCAGCAGCGCCATTAAGAGCATATTTCGGCTGTTGTAAGCGGTCGGAAGCAGATTATGTTATCCTATTGTCAGACGTATAATCATATTTCATGGCGGCAAAGCGCGCCGACTGTTGACGGCGTAATTAAACTGTGATAAATTCAACGTACGCCATTAGATAATGAGTGCGCCAGTTGGACGTAACGCAGGATCGTTTAAGTGCGTTCGTTTCGTAATTAATCCTGTAAACGCAATAACGCAATCCCCGGTACATTTTCCCACGATGGATTCACCGCTGCGAGATTATCCGATCGGATAATTATAAAACGATTGCTACTAATTGATGGATGCAAAATATTCGCTTTGATATATGCACTGTCCGATTAAAACAAAAACAAAAAGATCGCAAATCATAAAAAGGATACGATATCAAAATAGTTACTCATGTATAGATTCTTGATAGCATCAAAATAACATGAAGTATCCTTACATATATTACATATCACATGTTGTATCTGTTAGATTATATCAATATTACGAGGCAAATTTTTAAATAAATTTTTCTTAAATTGATTTTTTTAGAAAAAAAATTTCGAGTAAGCAAAATATTTTTAAATTTTTATTATTTATTGTTATGCTTTTTCATATATAATGGTGAAAGTATCGTTGTAATTAAAATTAAAATTTCAAAGAAAAAATCTTGTTAATTTTAATAGATAGATTCATAAAATTGTTATTTTTAATTGTATGTAAAAAATTTATTTCGTTAATTTATTTTTATTTCTTTGTAATTTATTTAATATTTAAAACAACATCATTAAGGAATGAGACTAAATTAAAAAATTTGTAAAAAATATACTACATATCGAGTAATTTTACATTTAAGGAAATAATTGAACCGTCAAAAAATATGATATAATTCGGCAACAATTGTATGTAAAATACGTAATTCTGTGAAAACTTTATAGCATTCGTATTTATGAAATGCGCTACAAAAGTTTACGTTTCTCACAAGTGTCATAAGATGCAACAATTTCGCAGTAGTGGTCTGTACGGTTGGACGGCGTTATCTAATTTTGGTTTTGTTTTACGGCGGCCGGCCACAAACCGAGCATGCCGACGACGTTGCAGCAAAGATCGAGTTTTCCTCTTGAAATCGCAATCAGGAGCACGTACACTTGTGGAAGTGCCGCATAATACTCTCACCATCTCTAGGAATTTCAGCGCGATAAAATAAAAAAAGAAAGCAACGTTTAAACATCCAACGTGACACCGGCTTCGTTAACAGTAACAGTTAATGCGATTGGCGACAGATAAACCTTTAGGTTTTCTATATCTGAATTTACTTCTTACAATTATCTAAAAGAACTCTTTACATATATAATTATTAGAACTTTATATATATAATTATTAAAACTGTTTATATATATAATTATTTTTCCTATAAAATAAGTTCTGTAATTTATTGTATAATTTGGATGCTATTTTCAGATTATATGTAATTTAATCTAATTTATTACAAAAAGAGGTAAAGCTCTCTCACCGCTTTCTTTCTCTGCGAACCGTTTTATAAAATGCTCTAACTTCATTACTAAAATTGCGCTGAAGATGACTTAAAAATAAGTCGAAACGTCCGCACACACCTTTAATTCTTATATATATTATATCGGTTTTGTGTTTTTTGAGCTTGTATTATGAATTATTAATATATTTTTTGACTATTTACCTACATTATTAATTTGATCTTTAGCTCTCTACGCCTATTTGACTACTTTAATTTCTAATTTATTACTTTATATATATATATATATATATATATATATATATATATATATAATAAATATTTTTTACATCTCCGTAAATAAATGCATGTATCTATAGGGAAAGATGTGTGTAATTTTTTCTTTAAAATAAACCATTTTTCGTAAACAGTTAAAAATTTAAAATTTAAAAAAAAATTTAAATAAATAAATATATAGACAAAGATGTATTGACTACTATAGACATTATACTTTACACTTTATATTAGTTGTTCAATCAAGTCTCATGTAAAAAGAATATATATACTGTATATTATATTATGTATAGCGGAATAAATTTAACTGCAACGTTATCTAGAGATTTTTCGTAATTTTAATGATTTTTTAGCGGAAATAGAATGTTGTTTTCAATCGTGTCTACTTTGCTCATTAAAAAATTAAACTTCTTGGGGCGTGACGGCTTCGTAGTAAAAAACGCGAGCCTTTCGTGAGATAATACGCCAGGATATAAGTCGTTAGCTTGAAGTTTCAGCAAGGAAATATTGCTATCAAGAGACAACGCTGTGAAGCAAGAGGGATGGATAAATCTTCTTTTACGAGACATAACGATAATTAGAAATGTTCTTTTCATGTAACGTTCTTCAATGTAAAATTTTATGTAAATCCTTTATGATAAAAATGATATAAAATTGAGGTGTTTATTTTGAATAAATGTAAGTTCTTTTATAATTTATCTAGAAGAAAGCAAAATAATAGAATTTTTCTTATCGATATTTTATTAGATATTCAAATTTTATCAAACTTTTTCAATAAAAATTTTAAAATTATATATTATTTTAAATTATTTTTAATATTATTTTAAAATCGACATACTTAATCATATTCTCTTCATATTGATATAAGATTCTTACCAATACTATTGGTTTCTGATTAAATTTATTAGGATATTAATCTTTTCAAGAGTAACGGTGTAGCAACTCACAAGCCTTTCGTGTAAGATAAGACTAAGATATACGTTATTAGTCCACCATCGATAGAGGAAGAGATATCTAAGGAAAAAGAATATATTACTATATGTAAAAGAGAGAGAGAAAAGGAGAAACAAAAAAAGAACGGCGAGTTCCGTTTGCATTGCCACAAGTGCAACGCCTCGCGCAAAGCGAGAGGAGAGAGTGCCTCGTGTCTTGATGCACTTCCGCTCCGCGAAATAAATCGTGTGCATTGCAGTGCAACGGACTACTGCCGGCGGTTGAGCGTAACCACTGGCACGTAAGATTATGAAATTCGATAGAATAACGTCATTGTATATGCTAGCTCCTTAATTGCTAACCCTGTACTATATTCCAATGCAAGAACATTTATAGTATGTTTCTGCAGTAAACAATCTTAATAAAATTTGCAGTTGATTCACAAGAAAAGTGAATTATATAAATTATATCGAGACACATCATACATATTAGAGCGATGAAGTTTCTATGATTTTCACTCGCATTTTGATAAAGTTGTTATTAAATTGAAATATCATAAAACATGAAAGCGCAATAAGTGAATAATGTTATTTAATATTTAAAAGAATAATTCTCGTTAGCTTTAAATTTTAATTTTTTAATTTCTTTTTTTATTCAATTATATAGATTACGTCGTTATCACAAATAGTATTTGCATATCATGGCATAAAAGCGGAAGATAAAATCGATAAAAAAGAATGTTTCTTGAGGCACATGGACTATCGATATACTTCCTCAATGATTGTAATCTCAAGGTCAGTAAACTTATTGCACGATCACGGTCAGCGAAAATGTCCTTGATAGAATTGGACTAAATTCTATCGAAGCAAAGAGACCACTTTCGAGATTCAAGCGGAAATTCAGCGGGGAAAATCATATGTGTACGTGTGTTTGTGTGTGGTCGCTATGTGTTCCTAAATTCTATTTTATCTTCGACCGAAATATTCCATCAATTCTGAATGAAGTACGTATACACATACAGGCTTTCACTTTCATCACGTCAATCTTTTCGTGGAGATGAAAATTATATATGAAATTTTATAAAATCATATAAATAAATATAAATATAAACATTATAAATGTTATATAATTATTGCATAACTCTGAAAGATGCTTATTTTAATATTATACATATTATATGCATCACTTAAAAACTATGCAATAAACATTTAACAGTTACTATCAAGATCCATTAAGATTCCATCAAGATTGCCAAAGTTTTTTCAGGTTATTTGTGTATATATATTGCATAAAATTAAATGATTTGTAATCCCTGTATTACGTAAACATATTACATATACATATATATGTACATATATATATATATATATATATATATATATTTTACATTTATAAATTTAGATAATTTTATAATGTAATAGATAAGCACACATACGTATAATAAATATATTCTCGTCATAGATAAACAATTTACATTTGTAAATAAAATATATAATAATAAAAGTTAATTATTTGAGATTAATTGAAAGTGTTAAAGAAATGACGGAGAAAATAAAGTAACGATAAAAGCATCGAGAAAAAGAAGTTAAAAAAAGTTAATCGAAAGAGCGGATATAAGCATGGTCTGATGAAATTTGAATATAATGACAGTGTAACGACTTCATCGATTGAACTAAAAGTCCGGTGATATATTACTAGAGATAGTAATTACATAGTAAGGACTACAGTATCATTACGGTAACAGCGATATCATTTTCAGCAATTTACACAATTTAGTAATAATATTATCCTTAATGAGTGATCGCTTCAAGATAATACAAGTATATTTAATTTTAAAAGAATTATATCAAAGTATATTTATAATTATATCATAGTTTGAGCAAAGATAATTAAAACGAATATAAAATCTATTATTTAACGTAATTAAAATAAGTTTAAATTCTTTTAACTATTTTAAATAGTTGTTTTTAATAAATAAAGATACATATATATATATATATATATATATATATATATATATTCATATTTATATACAGAAAAGTTTATAAAAAAATCATAGAAAGTTTGTTAAAAATCATAATCTCCATTTCTTATGTTTATGTATATAATTATTACACTAATATAGAAATATGAATCTGATTAGAAACAAATAGATAACGCAGTTAATATGCGTTTACATTTTTGCGTATTCACTAATCATCGTATAAAAAATGGGAAAAAATATGAATTTTATCGTTTAATTTCATGGAAAGATTATTTCATTTCCAGGGTAACAATAATGGCACAGAGTCACTCGTGAAAATCATCGACAAGCCGTCGAGCAAGCCGTCGAAAGCAGATCACACCGCGTCACATTTACGGCACACTCCACTCTGCGAAATTGTAACAACACCGGACTACGTCAATTGAGAAAAAAAACAAATCCACATACCACTGAGTCTACCGGGAACGGCGTGCAACGATTCCACGAGGAGAATCGATAATAGTAGAAAAAATGCGATCTTCGTGGCCATGTCGTCCTGGATATCACCGCGAGATCGTTCAAATGGTCCAGTCTGATTCACCGAAACTTCTTGTCTGAGGGCAGGACCTCATGTAATTCTCGGGACGATCGATCGATGTCCTTGATGAGCGCGCGCGCGGACGCGCAAGATCGAGAGATCGAGAGATCGAGTAATGCTTCCAACAGCTAGCCAGAGAATGTCGCCCAAGCACGTGTATTTCTCGAGGATTGCGGGAAAGAGTTACGACGCATCGGCTATACAGTAGAATGTCACCCAGATCGGCATCCGACAAATCGAGTTCTCTTTTAGTGTAAGTCCTTGTAAATGTACGTTTCGTGCATCGGTGTGCATGAGTTTGACGAAATTCTGCTAGGGTCACCGTGAATTCGGGTCGAGATCAGATATCACCGAACAATTGTGCCGATGAAAAGTTAAGATAAAAATTTTTTTGAATACAAAGTGTTGGACAATCACTCCTTTACGATAAATAATTGTTTTATTATGTCATATTTATCTATTAAAAATATTAAATTATCAGTAATTATTTCTACATTAATATATAATTAATAATTGTTGCATTCAAATGTTTAATTATCAATATTTAAAATATTCAAAATTGCACCAAGTTTGATACATGGTAATGTTGCTCCTTAATCGAAAATTTGTTAATAAATTGTTATATACTTTTCAAAAATAAATTAAGAAAGAAAATAAAATTACAAAAATGCAAAATTTATCGAAATTAAAAATAAAGAAAAATATTGAGTTTTAAATGAAAAATAGAGTTGAAAATATATACGCTTTATTATTGGTTCTTTTTTTATTTATTCATTCGGATACGAAATTGATTTTTAAACAATCTGAAAGAAATTTATATCAAAATTTAAAATATTATCATATTATTTGTAAAAATTTAATTTTAAATTTATATAATCTAATAAAATTTTAATACTAAATCAGGCAACATAAGAGAAAATTTATTTTGCATTTTGGTTAACAAGTAAAATTTTTTCGAAAATTTTTACCTGTTTTATCGGATAACATCGCGCGAGTTTATGTTAAAGCACTCAAGTAAATATATCATTAAAATATATACAAATTCAATCTATTTTCACCTTACGTACCAATATCGATATGTTGTTCTTCTTATATACGAATATATTAGTGAGCCTATTTTATGGACGTATGATTATGTTACTTGAATATATTGGCTAAAGAATTGTAAATAAATACATCTACACACACGTAAAAATCAATGTGCTTTCCTATAGAATAAAAAAGGCTATATAAACAAAAGTTCTGCATAAATTATATATAAACTCTGATATTTTATCTTATTAATATATATTTAATATATTTTTAATTGCTATTACTTTTAGTCATTATTGATTTTACATAATCAAAACATATGCATAACTATCATAATAATTATATTTTTATATGTATATCAATATAATACAAAAAGAAATTTATATTTTATATTCTTGTAATTTGTAATTAGTGTATTTTATAATTCTATTTATTTTCTTTCTCTTTACTTTTTATACTATTCTACTGTATTATATGTATTATGTGTGTGTGTGTGTGTGTGTGTGTGTGTGTGTGTGTACACATACACATATATAATATACAGTATACATTTGCTTGCAAAAATTTTTAGAATGTATTTCAAGTTCTCATCTACTAAAAATAGACGAAGTTATAAGATCGAGTGATTAATTATCGTGAAGCAAATCGCACTTTAATTACATTCCTCTTCGGATATTTTAAGCAGCGTAAGAGGACACACCTTTCTGATTAACCTTTCGAGGCAAACAATGATAAACTGAGCAACATTTTGGTTCCAACATTCGCTTTTCAAATTGGATTCCACACTGGTTGGCCTTCGTCAGCTATTCATGTTCGTTTCAGATGCGAACATCCTCGATCAACATACTTTTAGTCGACGTGTTTGAGGAAGGTACGTGTCGCCAGAATTCACCGGTTAGTGGTTTTGATGTCCGCAAACATCCGCGAAAGAATTCTATTCAATATATAAAGAATTCTATTCTATATATATCGATTTCGGAAATACCAATAGTCTAGTAATTTTAATTTGTCATTTTTTAAATTATTCTAGCTCAATTATTACAAATTTTCAAAATTATTCTAGTTCAATTATTACAAATTTGCAAATACGCATAACAGTAATTTCTGAATATATTATAGTTTTTGATAAAGAATGTATATTCTTATATTTTATCGGAAAAAAAAGATATTAATTATTTCAATGAATTATTCCAAAGCTATTTAATTATAATTAAAGAATTTTGGCGTGTGAAAAAATATAATAAAATCATGTGTTTCTCACTAAATTTAATATTAATTAAATTTCATTTCGAAGTAATACTTTATTGTTGAACTGTTTAATATTAAAAATAAAGAAAGCGTCAATATATGTTAAACTTGTTATAAAATTTGTTATTGAAAGCATATTCCATGGTTTTGATGTTTTATATAGATGCAATTTATAGAATTTCACGTAACAGTTCTTCGATTAAAAAATTAATTTCAATTTTTTGCAACAATTTATATTAAAAGTTATATTATAAATGAATAATCGCAAATAATTGAAAAATGCAATCGTGCGAATTGGTCAAAACTCATGAAACATTGAGAGTTAGTTTTTTCGTAGGAGGGTCTTGATTCATCGATTTAATTTCATTTTCTCCGTACGAGTGAGTCGCCTTTCACTGAATTGTAAATTGAATTTATTGACCCGCTCGGCTGGCGCGCCCGAAAAAATATGCATGACGTAAACAGACATTGCCTTCAGAAAGAACCTTCTAGAAGGTCTCCAGAGAGAAACCGATCTGCTTCTTCGTTTTCCGGATCTTCGAGAAGTACTTCACGGGTGAAACTCTCGAAATATCGCGCTCGGGAATTCCTCGAAATCCCGATCCAAAGTGGATACTTAGCCATTTAGAAAAAGATTTTACAATTTGCATGGAACATACTATATATTTTATATATATATATATATATATATATATATATATATATATATAATATATAGTATGTTCCACGCAAATTAATTAGAAAAGAATTTTACAATTTGCGTGGAACATACTATATATTATATATATATATTTCAAACATTCCATTTTAGAAGCAATTAGCCTTCTGCATATTTAATTATATGTATTATATATATATATATATATATATATATATATATATAATATATATAATTCTCCAATACATATAATTAAATATGCGGAAAGCTAATTGCTTCTAAAATGGAATGTTTGAAATACTTTCTTATTTAAATATACATTGATAGCACCCTTACTTCTCTCAGAGAACGTGATAGCATTAAATAACATATATCGTAGCACGTATACGTTAGTATGTAGATATAGTTTCCCCCGTTTTCCCATGCGATACGTGACCTATCTTTTATCTTGTATAAAATCGCAGTGTGTAAAAGTTTACAGATTCAAAAAATTTAAATTTTTAATAAAAACATTTCTGAACGTAAAAAAAATATATTTTCAAAAAAAAATTTATTTCAAAAAACTGTATTTTTTATTTTGCCAATATGAAGAGAGACTGTTTTTCTATTTTTTATAATCCCTAGACAAATATGTGATTTTTCTGTCACATGCAGTTACATTTTAATTAAATATTTATATATGTAAAATATATGTATATGTAAAATTGTTAGAGTGCAATATCATTTTTTAGCGTAGAGCACCGTAAAACGATGTGTTTTATGAACCGTCTTATTGCGACTGTGGACGGTATTTCTAACTCGATTATTGCAGCGGCGATATTGTTATCATCCTTGTCGCTCGCGTTGAGCGAAACATTGCAAATTTCTTCCGACTGAAATGACGGAAAGTAGAAGAATCCTGCCGGACTGAATTCTTGTCACAGAGAAGCCATAATTTCTATCTTAAAGAAGATAGCAGTTTCTTGCGAGGAAAACTCGCGGGAATATAGGAATATTTCTTCGAAGTAGAGAAAATCCGCTTTCTCTCTCTCTTTCTCTTTCCCTTTCTCTCTCTCTCTCTCTCTCTCTCTATATATATATATATATATATATATATATATATATAAAATATGTGTGTATGCGTGCGCACATATTGTTTGTTTTACCATATGGTGCTTTTCATCCTCGCGAATTAAAAGATATAGAATTATATCGTTGTTAACACAGCAGCGAACATTGCTTTGAGCGAAGAGATATGTCAATTTAACATTTCTATAAATCTTTCAGATTCAAAATTTACAATGTCAATAGAAGAATTAAAAGAGAGAGAGATATAATAAAGTTTTAATTAAAATATTTCAAACCGTGAGATATATTATGCATTATTTTGAGTAAATTATTTTTTCACACATGAAATAAAATTGGTTTAAAAATCAATATTTTTAATAGTTCAATTATCCGAACATTGGTAGTAAGAAATCGATTGTAATAGTCGTCAAACATAAAATTGCATTAAATCGTACTCATGATCGCGACGACCTAGATTGGCGATCTCGAAGGCGCCATAAATCTATCGAGGATCAAATGCTCCGATCTCTAATCCTGGAGTGCAATTCACCATCCTTCGGGACCCACATCGTTGCAATCAGGGCGCGCTACCTCGATCGAAGAGCGACGTTTACACACGCGATCGGCGCCGATCACGTTTCGTATCGCGTGCGAGCGGATATAACATCATCGAAATCTACGAGGATCGACAGGAAATATATGCGGCGATCGACGTCACGGCGAATTATTCATGAGAGGAGATTTGCAGCCGAGATTATTCCACAACACTTGTGCGACATCGTACCATCGAGAATCCTATTTCTATACTTTCGATCAAAAGACACCTCAGGATCATAAATCACGCTATGGAGAATAACAGTAAATTGCTCGCGCAAGATGCAAGATAATGAAAAAAATTATCTATTGAATGTGTCAACCAGCAAGAAGTTACTTAATAATTATAGAAAATCATTGAAAATGAGCGATACGAACAGAAATATTTGAAGCCACGAATCGTGAACATATTAACCGTTACATAAAATTAATTAATCAGAATATAAAAGTGATCAACTAGTAATCATTTCACAATCGCAACAATTATTCGTTCTGGAAATTTCAACTCGAAATTAATTTCTATTTATTTATCATTTGATTTACATTCGAAGTTATTATATAATATACACTGTATATTTCTTCATACAGTATTATGTCAAAAATAATAATAATATTTATATTAATTATGTCAAGAATAATAATATTTATACTCATATTAAATTAATTATGTGCAATAAATTTATATTTTTTAATAATCATTATGTTTTATTGTCATCATTTAATAATTAAAAGAACACACACACACACACACACACACACACACACACACACACACATATATATATATATATGTATGTATATTCTTTTAATTATTAAATATTTAATTATTAAATTATATATATATATATATATATATATATATATATAAAATAAATTTTGTATTATTGTCAGATAAAAAATATTTAAATTATATAACTTTAAAAATTCCTAGATATCAGATTCATAGATTTCTTGCTGTCAATTACGAATCAATTATTCATCAGCAAGAGTTTATTAACACATTAATCTTTTATCTCCTTTTGTAACATGGCTTCCTACGTCACTTTCTCCAACTAAAGATTAAATTTAATAACATCATTAGTCTCAAAAAGAAAAAAACAAGAAAAGTTTTCTAAAATATCGAACAAAGTCTGCCAATTCATCAAGTAATTCAACGATCTGCTACTTTCTAAACTTTCGTTATTTAATATTTTATTTAGTAGTTTATTTCCACATAATCGATTATTTGCAGCTAATGAACAGCAAAGGAGCTCATAACATTCTTTCTCAATATGTTTTGTCGAGTAAATACACGTTACGGAAATGTAGGCCTCGGTCAGCTTATCAAGATTATTTGCGAAAGTTTAAAATATCTTTAATAAAATTCAAGAATGACATAAACTATGATAAAAATCGTAGAAAAGTATCAGTTCCTCTCGTGCAGAATTCTGATACGAATTTTTTTATGTACATTATAATAATTTTTTTAATGTTTTATATTTAAAAAATCATGACAGGCTTTCCATTTTTACATAATTTATTCCTGATTTTTTTTAAAATATAAATTTAATTCAGGGATTGATTCCATCAAATTCAAATTAATGTAAACATTAAATATAATTCTTCCACGCGATTTATTTAAGTTTATCATTATCATAATATTCAAACATTTTAATTTAAGAAAAACTATAATTTATAATATAAATTATTATAATTTATAATGTCATAGAACATTACAAGACGCGAGTCATTTAATTCCTTCTACTATATAATATAATTCGAGAATATATATATATATATATATATATATATATTTATATTCATATTTTAATCATATTTTAAGAATTTTTTTATAATTAGCAACTTTTGGATGTGGATTTATGGACATATATAAGTTATTATAATAATTATTATAATTTACATAATTATGCATATAATATTATTATGTGAATTATAATAATTATTATAACAACTTATATATGTGTAAACATAACACATCCAAAAATGGATAGCTACTAATTATAAAAAAAAGTCTTAAAATATGATTAAAATATGAATATGATTGAGATATGAAGCATTTATCAAGTAAATTTCAAAAATAGAAAAATGCAATTTAATTTATGTATTAATCATCAATATTATAATAGTTTTCGTATAAAACAGAAAACAATTGCAGGAAGTTGAAGCGGCATAAATACTCTGTTTTATAAGGAAACTTACACACTTGAAGAATTCAAGACAATGTCTGCGGTGCAATGTCGGCCGTAAATGCACGTTAGTCGCGTAAACAAGTTCTTAGTTACACGCCAGTCGCAGCGATTGCAACGCGGACTTATGTGCACTTGCCAAGACCGCGTGCATGCGTCACGTGCAGAAGCATGCGGCGCGGCATGTCTTTAAGCGAGGTAAAGAAGTACAGCCGTAGAAAATGAAAGTTGAGATTCCACGACGTATCGTTTCGTAACCAGGGTCACGCTTAGAAAGGCGCGACGCTATAGGTATTTAAGACACTAGGTATTTAAGTCTTACGATCGGTTCGAAACCTATATTCAAGTGTTATTAATCTTTATTAAAGAATTCTATAAATTAAAACGGATTATTTGTGTGTGTGTGTGTGTGTGTGTGTGTGTATTCTTTAATCTTTAATATATCTATATTACTTTAATATTATATACTTTAATATTATATATATATATATATATACATATATATATAATATAATATAATATAAAAGTAAAATTATTTAAAAAATTGACAGTAGATACGTTATATTGAAACAAATAATTGAAAATCCTCTCCTGTGACTTTTAAATATTGAGAAGAAAATTGTGATCTTAATTAAATATATTCTACAATTATTCTCATTCTAAAATATAAATTTTGTATTATATAAAGTATTGTGTGTGTATTATTTTATTTTTAATTACATAAAAATAATAATTTAGTATTAAAATATCATGAAACGAAGAAACTATTATTATACAAAAATTTTGCGAGAATATTTATATTTTATGAAGTGAAATAAGATATTAGTATAAAATATACAAACGTGCAAATTTTAAAAAATTGAACATTAAATTTCAGTTTTTTAAACTATTAAATACAGTCATTGAAAATAAAAGTTAAGAGACTATTATATATCACAGAAGCATGATCTGTCAGTGTGAAATTTGCAGACGTTCATATCAATTTATGGTTGGTCAAGTCATCAGATAGCACATAATACTAGAAATTTTATAATACTAAAAATACTAGAAATGTTAAATGTTAATTGTAAATTATTTCAATTGAGAATAATATCATATTATAACAATATCATATTATAACTTTCTCTAGTTTTCCAATTTAATTAGTGTTTATAATTAACTACATCATCAATATATTACAAATATATTTCCACTTCGATAACTTAAGTGAAAAAATTTCAATGCATTTGCTGCTATTTTTTATTAGAAATTCATTTAATTAACGCATAATAATATTTGAAATTAGTTTGAGGGAGCAGTAATTTATCCGTATGTCCAGTTTGTCATCCGCAAGCTGTCCTCTTACGTTCAAAACATCAGTTTTCTAACGGTCACTGAATGATATAAAATCGGGGATCAGTCCTTGTGCCGTTTTCAACATGGAAATAATGATGAGCATTATCGGCATTTTCGAGAGAGAAACCACGCTATTGAATTTGTTAATTACCCGTCATCTATGATGAGAGTCTTTGAAAGCCTCTATGCGACTTATCTTGTTTATTAAACTGAAAATTGATTAAATTATGCGGGCCAATATATGTTTTAATTATTTCAAAAAATAGCTGATAAAAACTAAAAACACAAAAATACTATTTTCTCTTATCCCAGATTGTACTTACGCTATCAAATAATACGTTACAAATGCATACAATTATTTACAAATATAATAAAAAATCTTCTAAAACTATAAGATTTAAAAAAAACTTATATATATATATATATATATATAATAAAAATATAAGCTATATTCAAATTTCAATCATAAAATTTAAAAAGTTAAATATTTTTAAGGAAGAATATATCAAGAGAGTAGAAAAGTGATAAAACTGATTATAGTATATTGTATGACTATAAAAAATTCTTATAAATAAATGTAATTATACATTTTTTAAATTCTTAATTATATACTTAAAAAATTAGAAATATAAAATAATCCTCTCAAGAGATATCAGACAAATAGTTTCCTATTTAATAAAACAATATTATGCTACTTTCTCCATCATTCGAACCGGCCTTGGCAAAGTAAACTGGATTCATTTCACGATATATTTCTCTCGATTTATTACGATAGTCAATCAGTTACAGTTAATGTTTTATACAGGGTGAGTCATTTTAATCAATACACTCGAATATCTCGAAAACAGCACTCTTCAGAAAGAAATGTTTCAAACAAAAATTGTAGGGTGTGAAGGGGGACATAAGATAGTAGCATTGGTTTGACCTTGGAAAGTCATTTGAAGGTCACATAAAAGTCACCTTCAATTTCTTAAATTGAACCCACTATTTTTCATTACATATTCTTGTAGCTTATCTCGAGAGCTTTCCAAAACACTACAGACAAATGTTTTTTCATTAAGTACTTTTTGAGTTATAAGGCTTCAAAGTTTGCAGTACTTCGATATAAAATGCAAAATATCTCGTAAAATATTTAGTTTTCGGTAGTCTTACCCTAATACTTTTATGCACAGGATAATGAGACAAAACTATTGGTGCAAAGAAAAGTATGATTGTTTATAATAAAAAATGTGTAATTTGCAATGCACTTTTTGTTATAAACAATCATACGTTTTCTTTGCACCAATAGTTTTGTCTCATTATCCTGTGCATAAAAGTATTAGGGTAAGACTACCGAAAACTAAATATTTTACGAGATATTTTGCATTTTATATCGAAGTACTGCAAACTTTGAAGCCTTATAACTCAAAAAGTACTTAATGAAAAAACATTTGTCTGTAGTGTTTTGGAAAGCTCTCGAGATAAGCTACAAGAATATGTAATGAAAAATAGTGGGTTCAATTTAAGAAATTGAAGGTGACTTTTATGTGACCTTCAAATGACTTTTCAAGGTCAAACCAATGCTACCATCTTATGTCCCCCTTCACATCCTACAATTTTTGTTTGAAACATTTCTTTCTGAAGAGTGCTGTTTTCGAGATATTCGAGTGTATTGATTAAAATGACTCACCCTGTATAAACTGTCAATGTTATCCATGGATGCGTACATGGCATTCGTAGAAAATTCGATTTTAAAACGGTCTAAAGATATTCGTTAAATCAATTTATTCTATAATATCTGAGAAATTCTATTTAAATAGATTAAAATGAAAATCAGTTTTGGGTAATAATTAATTATAGTGTACATAAATTGTTTGCATACATAATATTTGCTTGATGGATTCTGTCAAAAGATATATTTGCAAAGACTTTATTTTTTCCAACATTAAAATATTTTTTATGTATTTATGTCTTTGTGTTACGTATATGCAATTACAAAAAAAAATAAATCCATGAGATTTATTCAGTTGATTATAATGCGTAAATTTATAAAAACTTAATCTATTTAATTAAAAATTATTTAATTAAAAATCATTTGACGATGAAATGCGTAAACAATATAACAAATTTATCTGCGAATAAATCCGGTATTATGTGTATGTGTATTAAATAACTAATGAAATATTCTTTAAGTTAAATCGATTATACGGTTCACCGCATGAGCTGTTTCATGTTTACAATTTAATTCCAACCTTTCACTGTTCTATCAATTGTTTATTTCGAAAAAAGGGCATTATAATTAACACGAAAAATATCGAGGGGAAGAATAATATATCTCCGTTAAAATATACTGTATAGTATCTTCCTTTTAAATTTTGACATCAATGTTTTTACGATTATATATCAATTGTCGCTTATAATTAGTAAAAATCTTTCAACAATAGTAGATTTTACATACATAACATTGTTTTATTATTCAAATTTATAATTTAAAGCACGAAATTATTCGTGAAATAATCTAATATATAATATTTCGATTATTAATATTTCAATTTGTTTATACAATGTTTCCCACCGCAATGAATAATGGCAAAAGTAGTCTATAGAATTTGCAATATATTTGGGTAATATGGCATTTGCATAATCTTAATCATAAAATATTTAATTATGTATTTTACAATTTATGCTATTATACTTGCTTTGGCATATTGCGCGTTTCATGCCCATAAAATTTACAGTACAATTATAATCAATTCATTTCATCATTTGAATGTCTTTTGAGTCAATCCAATCTATTTTTGAAGCAATTTTTAATTTACCGTGCGCATTAACGCGCGAAACCATTCGCGATAAATCGCATGAACGATTTACACCGAAACTCCACGTAAATCGCTGGATTGATCGAATTTCAGTGACGGTATTAAATCGATTACACACTCCGTCGCAGCGCCACGGTTGGTTCATGGATGTTTGGACGGGCGCGAAGTATTCCCGACAGACATCTTGCTCGCGCACAAAGCCAGGATAATTCCAACCCTTCCAGTGGACGAGCTGAATGGCAAAGCGAGCCGACTGAGATCCTTGGTCGGCGCGGGTCGGGAAAACTTGATCACACTTAGGCGGGCCTTCGAGTCACACAGCCGGAAACGATCGCGTAATAATGCCCCGTTTTGTCTCCGCGCTTATCAGCCTCGTCCAGATCTTCAACTTGGAAGTCGCTTGAAAGCGCTCATTGCGGTGCATTGCCTTGACGAGTATGTAATAATGGCTCGCGACTGCCGTTAACTACGACGTACGAGCGGTTTCCCCGGTATTTTATTCTGCCAAGAGGAAGGCAGAGAAAGCAAACAAGCATATTTTTCACGATGGTAAGTAAAGATGAGAGACAAACGCAAAAAAGAATTAACAAAATATCGGAAGTAATGCGTAATTAATTTTAATTGCTTGGCGCGTTACTATTAATTATTTTCTTGACGTGCGCTTTGACAATTCACAGAAAGGGTTTCTAACAAGGACCAGTCGGCCTGAGATTAGAATGCTAATACGAGTTCCACGAGCCCCTACGTGTGTCGACATTCACGGTAGATTATCGTCGACGAGCACTCTTCGCGACGCTTTCGTCGAGTAGACTATATAACAGTCGCATTATGTTGTGTAGGAGACAGCAAGGGTAAAAGTATATATGTATGTAGGTATGTAGGATATATATATATATATATATATATATATATATATATATATATGTCTGTGTGTATGTGTGTGTGCGTGTATGTGCAACTGAAGATACTTGGAGTATTCGCGCAAGAAGCGGTAATTAAGACCAGGCTCCGAGTTCTCCTGTCTCCATTTTGCCATACTGTCGACGGCGAAATCGGACTCGTAGCTGAAGGCATGCTAGTTAATGCGACAAGTTGTAAGTTACATCGCCTAATACGCTGTTGGATCTCCTCGTAAATCCTATCTTCGTCTGCTTAATTAAGTTGGATTACCCATATTATTGCTGTCTCAAGAATCTTCACACAAAATTATTTATATGCATAATTTATATGCATTTTTTATATCAAAAATTTACTTCTCAAGATACTTTATTGTCGTGAGATATCCAGTATTAGACTTAAGTAAGAATGAAGAGAGAAAAAAAGAAAAGGTCAGATGTAAATTATTGTTTTTTCACATATTCAGGTATAATTAATTATTACTTTAATAAGTAATAAAATATAACTTATTACTTTAATAAATAATATTCTCCAAATATTTTAAATGAGATATTATTCGAAACTTACGAATTACATTTTATGACACAAGAAACAAAAGCGCTTAAAGAGATTCGTACTAACGTACTAACGTTTGTGCCATTACTCGTGTCTGCAGTTACTCGATTACGTAAATGCATATTCTGTTACAAACTGAGAATCACGCAAAACCACGCAGCCGTCTAACTTAATTAATTAGTGTTTATACGAACAAACTTCTATTTCGGCAAATTGTATAAACTGATTAAAAGTTCGAAATAGCGGTTACGAAACAAACGGCTACTACGTTAGAAAACGACAACAGGATCAAATAATCGAATTATCGCCTGTTTTTCACTTAATTTCCGTTTTTAATTAATAGTGCAATATTCATCTTTCGTTGGAATCGTCATGCAATTTCGTTTATTTTGTTTCAACATTCTATTTTATAGTTGTTTATGAACATATTATGTACATATATGCCTCTAAAGTTTTGTTTATAATTTTTATTTTAAGACATACATTAATTACAAGTTATAATCTACAATATGCTTAAATTATATGTATATAAGTTATATTTTTGATATTTTTACTTATGTATATTTGTTGTAAATTAGTAAATAAATAATCCTACAATTGTTTTGAATATTTAATTTCTTTAGTTAATTCTATCATTAGTCACATTTTACAAAAATGTCAATTCGATTTGATCTTCGCGGAAGAGGAATAAAGTGGAAGTGAAAGTCAATTTAACTTGATATCGTCTTGATTGCAGCTTCGGGTGCTCGTCGAAGTGTGAACGTAGTAGTGAAAGATGTTTGCAGAATCGAAATTCTATTTGCAAAGTGAAATGGTTTCATTACAAATCTATTTTATTGCATGCCGCGTAATGCAAGGAGAGCAAAAGAGAAAGATAAACGCAGCCCTGACTGTAGTTTGCGTGCTAATTTTTCGGAAAAAAATGCGTTACTGTCCTCCTTTATCATATTTGGCATATATATCAATTTATTTATACAAGTTTAACATATTTATTTATATAAGTTTAACACATGCTATTAATATTAATGTGAAAAAATATTTAACTGTCATTTAATTCTCTATCTTCTTAAGTTATGCATTATATAAGATATATTCCGCTGCATTGCAAGAAAGTTAGTTTATGAATATTTTATTATCTAGATAGCATTTTCATAGAGAATTTTCATTAGGAATTTCTAAATATAGAAATTCTCAAAATTTTAAAGACTTTTAGATATAAAAATATTTGAATTTGTTTGAATATTTAAATCTATCAATTCACGAATTTTTCAATATTTTCCATCAGGAAATGCTGAACACAGAACCATTTTTTTTGGAATTTATATATTTATAGAATAATTTATATTTAACGATTTTATATGTAACTGTGTGTGTGTTATATTAAGTCCTCTATCCCTAAAGATACCTGAGAAAATTCATTTATTATACAAATATCTTTTATTGAAAGATTCTTATATTTAAAAATAAAAAAGAAAACAAGCTACTTAAGATTAGAATTGCCATATTAAAGAATAATTTAATTCTTATATTATATTTCTTTATTCTTATTATATTTATTTTTTCAATATTTCTCTCTCTTTGTATATAACATGTATGCATAACGTGTACATTTTCATGAACTAATAATTAACTAAGAATAAATAGCATTAGCAAAACAATTCGAACGCGATACCCTTTACTGGGTTTTAAATATTTACCCTCTACGAATTTGTAGAAAACGTGCGAGCTCGTTGTCGCAAAATCGAATGCAAATTGCACCATAAAGCGAAATACAGTAATTGCGCAAGATACTTGTTATCGGTTTGCATAAACTTCACATAGTCGAACGATTTCTAATATGCTAATATCTGTACAAACACATGACACTTTGCAAAATTAGCGACTAAGAAATAAGCGATTGATATAGGGGCGAACACGATTTCGTGGATCGTCAAGTCAAACAAAAGACTTGAATAGGGAAAGTAGTAGTAGTTGTCGGATGAAAGTGCGCGACGTTTACCGAATTAAAGTTCGTTTAAACATTGGCACGTGAGCCGCGGATAAGCTCATGAAACTATGTCATGTTCCTATAAACTATGTCATAGAATTTTGCGGAAAATTGTGTCAAGCTTAATCATTGTTAGATCTCTGGGGAAGAAGTTTAAGCTCTAACTTATCCTTAATACAGAGAATTTATATGTTAAATATTTTTAAAATATTATTTTGTATGCAAAATTTTTGATTAACGAAGAATTCATAAAATATTAAATTTTAAGTTTTGTTTATAATTGTATATACATATAATTGTTATATATTAATAATGAAATATTGCAATATATTGAAAAAAGAGGAAATAGAACGTTTAGATATATTTCTGTTGTTATAAAACATTTACAATAAATAATAATTTTATATAATATACAAATATAATTTCTGTAAAGAGAGTTTAATAAATTCTCTTTAGTTAAATAATTTGAAAAATATTTTGAAAAATTAAAAATAATTATTAAAATGCTTTAATCATAAAGGAAAAATAAATCTTATTGCAAAATTCTATCTAAATTATTATGTAAATGTTAAATATTAAATATGTTGAAAAGCAAATATTGATGAATAGCAAATTGCGTTCAATATTTATCCTTTAATTACCATCAACACGCGTGATTACGAAGAAGATATTATAACTATTTTGCGAATACGTGACGAAAATCAAGATTAAAGTTCATAGTCTTTGCACATAATAAAGTTTGATAGCATGACGTAATGACAAAGTACAGAGAACATTACATGCTGTGAATTCAAAAATATCTACTTCATTATTTTCTTGTTACAATATCAACGAGGTCATCTTTACGCTGACATTAACATGTCATACGTTATTTTTCACGCACTACTGATATGCTCCTTTTACGATCAAAAGAGTTCATAAGAAGCAACGATAAAAGATATAAAAGATTAAAGCGATGCATAATTACGTCGTGAAAGCGTTATATGTTGTCGCTAAAATGAAAGAAAATATAAATCTTATTTTTTTTCATTCTTCCTGACAAATAAGCAAGCAAGTAAAATATATAGCAAGTAAAGTATACAGCAAAAATTATGCGAAAAATAATTATAAGATGAAAATGTGCTGCATGAAACAGTCTCCGTTTGTAAATTACCTCCAAAATGTTTGCAAAGCGTTGGATATATATCTTGTTTTTGCTCTATAATATATGAAATAAATATTAAACTTGAATGCAAAATATTGAAATAACTACTATAGAACGAATATTGAAATAACATACTCACACTTTGTGCATAAAACAATATAATTTGCAATGCAACTGCAAAAATCACCGTTTCAGGGATTGAATTTCGTTCTCTCTCTTTCCATTCTTTATTTAAATCTATTCGCGACTTTGATTTCTTCCACAATTATATTCTTGTGAAAGAAAATTTGTAATATTTCTATTGTAATTTTACAATTTTATTTATTTAATTTAATTATATTTCACAGAGTAATTAATAGTTGACTTTATAAACATATTTTTATCTTCGATAAAATATCTGCTAAAGTATTATTATTATTAACTTTTTCAAATTATTAACTTTTACAAAATAGTGGAAAAATGATGTTAGACTTCATCCTTTCTTGTGGCCGATAATTTGTCGGAAAGTTTCAACAATGCGCAATATTATACTTGATAACTGTTTTGTCTAGAAATAGTTACTCTTTGTAAAAGTAAGATAAAGTAAATTGAAAGTTATTAAATTATGTAAAATTAAATATTTAGTCTTTAAAATAAGGTCTTAATTGTATTATTCATTTTTTCTGACCTAACATAAAGCAATATAATTGAAAAAATCATATGTAGAATAAAAAATACACATTTTAAAATTTGAGTAAAATTGGAATTGTACTTTTTAATTGCTTGTTTTAATAACGGAGAGTTTAATATAATATAAAAACACAAAATGAGAGAAAGATTTATTAGAAATAAGAAAAAGATTTATTTTTGATTTTAAAAATTTGGGATTTGTAATTTTCTATTGTGTAATACATATTTACAATACGCGATGTTCTTGTAATATATTCATTTCCAATATTTAAAATCCTTTCAACTTTTTTATTTTTTATACAATTAAGTGGAAATGAAAGATTAGTTGATATAATGATTAAATAGTACTGCTATTAGCGTCCTATAACTATAAGCTCCGAACATATTTTATAAGCTTTAAGAATTAGATCTGTTATCCTATACACTACAATGCATAGTTTTAATTTTAATGCACTGTGATCGCTCTCATGGATGCAACAAAAGCGCGTACACGATGAGGATATCGATTGCTGCACGTTATTCAAGAGACTTGATAATTTCTGTCGGCGTTGCGTTGGCGAACAATAACGTGAGAATAGACAATTGTCAGGACAAATATCGGGACAAGCGCGCGCTTGCATTCTCACTCTCGCAATTTTGCTTTCGCGATTCTTCGCCGATCGTCGCGTTTGTTTGTACCACGCAAATGTAGTACAACACTCGTTTTACGTGGGCGACGAATTGACCTGTCCGGACTTCCGGAAAAATCCAGACAGCGTGAAACGCGCGCACACGTTGGCAATGCCGCTGACGAGATTGTTCTCACGCACAACAATAGAATGATGTATTGCTCACTTTCGCAATTGGAAGATGGTCTGTCTTTCTTTCTCTCTCTCTTTCATTGTCTGTTTAGTTTAGGATAATTATACAATTCATTTCTAGCTACTTCTTGGATGCGAACATATGTACATAATTTTTAAACTGTAAAGAGAATTTGTGTTAAAAAAAGAGGCCATGTCTTATTTCATTTATTAATTGTATGTAATTTATAGAAAAAAATATATTTCTTTACTTATTTGTTAAATATATCAAGAATAAATCGTTGATCTTGATTATGTGGATATTTCATAATGATAAATACGCGCCTGTATATATGCACAGTATCGGTAAACCCTATGACAGAGACAAATGGCATTTTCGAAAATGCTTCAAATGGCATTTGCAATTGCGTCTAACCGCTTAAACTGCATCGGATTAGTACACTTTGATGCTTCAAAAACGAGCCTTACTCGATACCGCGCTCAAACTTTTCGTGGTGTATCGCTCCTGGTTCATGAAAATTTCATAAAAATTTGCATGAATCAGATACACCTGCGAGCGCCGCGTATTATTTGTCTTTGTCAAGCTGTTCTACGGCAAACGTTCGGGGATATTTGCATGACCCCTGTACAAACGTTCCCCTTTGAGAGACAACCGGTCCGTCGCAGTGATATCTTAAGTACCGTCGACAATTCCTTTCATCTCCCTTTTCGATCCCTCTCTTTCTCTCGTTCTCGTTTCCTTTCCAAGAGCATCGTCGAATTGCGGAAATAATCGTGCGAGAAAGAATAAACGAAAACCCTGCGTAAAATGGGTCTTCGTGTTTCTGACATCCTGTATATCGAGAAACAAACGTGCGATATCCTTATTGAATTTGAGTTGCGTGCATATAAAAGCACACCTACCAAGCTCTGTGCTTGAAATATCGACAGCATTGTCTTAAGCCTGTTGATCACGTTGATGGCAAAACGTTAACGTGACTTTAAGCATTCTTAGGTTTGAAATTCCTATTTATTTTTAAACGTTATTTTTTTTTAATTATCAATATATTAAATGTAATCAAGCTTTAACAAATGATTAAATCTGCATGTAAATATTCAATTCTACATAATTTTTATTTTACAAAATTAAATTGAAAAAAAAAATAGAAAATGTATAAATAGTGTGCATTTTTAAATTAAAGTCGAGCTATTGATATTTTAGCATATTGATATTTTTTTAAATTTTATCTGATGATCTCTATTGATCAATTATGTGAATTTAGAAAAAAAAATTGCATGCAAAAATTGCAACGTACGCAATATTATAAAACAATTATTTAAATAAATTGTGAAAGTGCATTTTCTTGTAAATGACAATCAACCATTAATCATATTGATATTAATTGCGATGGCCATGAGCTATAAATCACATGTTTCACATTTTTTCGGTGTTTTTATTTTTCTCCCATTTCATCAATTTTGCATGCAAGCATTTTTTCGCTCTCCTTTTTTATCTTGATTGCAAACTTAAAACACCTCGATATTTGCTTCCATATTAGTGTCGATTGGAAAAGAAAAAAACGGCGATAAAAGGTGCAGCAAAAACGACAAATATGGGAGAAGAGAATCGAGAATGCAAGTTTAAATTTTAAACGATCCCGTTCAGCAAACCAAATGGCGTGTGAAGTCGATAATCTGTGAATGTCCGTAATAGCTTTTAGGCACATTATGGATGTTTACGCCCCGAAATCATTAAATCCAACAAAGAAATGCCAAAATAAATTATATAAATGTCTTATTTATACAATTATTTTATTTAGTAAATTTATTCAGTAAATTTATGCATAAGATCTTCTTGTTATTTCATAAAAGACTGATATATGTTTTAATTATTTAATACATGACATTAAAACATGAGATACGTAACACATAATACATGCTTTTGTTGCAAAATATATTTGTCGCAAATTAAATTTCAGACAAAAATGCAAAATTCGAGCAACATATATCTTGATTAATTCAAGATGAAAATATATGACAATACGAGAAGAAATCACAACGCAAGAATGGAGAAGCAATGGATAAAACTTATCAAGAATCTGTCGCCGGAGTGCAGTCGATAGCATACGAGGATTTGATTGGATAGGTCACTCGATTGCATATTGCATTCGACGAATATCGAACCCCTTGTGCTCAATTAAATTCACGACAACGCGGCCGATGGAATATCGAATTCGCAGAGTTAAATCGCCATAGGGTAAAAAAGAAATTGCGTTCGTGAAATATCTTTGTAGCAAAAAGAAAAAAGAAACGACAAGTGGGACAACGGGAAAAAATATTGACACAACATGCGGAAAGTATCGATAATTTCTGTTTTCCTCCACACTATCCCCATTATGTCGCTCATCTCTCAAACTATTGAGTGAATGACAGTTCTTTACCAGCATTCAGTGGTAAACATCGTATTTTGCGTGTCAATTTGTTGACATCTTCCAATAAGCAAAACAAACAAGAAAAATGATAAATTTTGATTAGAATGCGATATTTATGTATCAATCTTATCAATTATGTTAATTTTATCGAAATTATAATAAAGTTATATATATATGTATTATACATATTTTTTGAAAAAATGATCAAAAGTTGATTTTACTTAATTTTCCCATCATCGTGTATATTTCATTAAATTTCTAAATTTTTATGTCTTTGTAATAAAATTCCTGAATTCAATACACATAAATGAAAGAAAATATAACGATTATACAAAGTTAAATTTTTCTATTAAATACATCAAACTAAATCAAGTTCTTAGTTGTTGATACTAAATGAAAATATATCAGTTAAATTAAATGATGCTTATATGATAATTTATTAGTTGCAAGATATTTTATATTATATTGAAAATTTATATGTCTTGTATCTTATTAAAAAAATTAAAATTATTTTAATTTGAGTCTTCTAAATTTATTTTCTCACAATGGCATCGTCCTCAATATGACTTTTTGATTTAAAATCTTTTAGAAAAAATATTTTGTAAAACTCCAGTTTTCTATTTCAAAGCTTTGATGCAACTTTCGCAACCACGAAATACGAATGGAATTTTTCGATTCAAGTATACTTGTAATTCATTTCGCAAAAAGATTAGATAACAATTTAATTTTTTGTTGTATCCAAAAAAATTTAGTATTTTGCATTAAATGTTTCTATTTTTCTCGCAATTCTTATATAATTTATATATATTTGTTTATTGATTGTTATATAAAAGTCGACAAATAGCAATCTAAACATTTTTGACAATACATCAATATTAAACAAAATATTTATTTGATCTATATTCCAAAGAGAATACGAAATCATAGTATCGTTACGATACTATGATTTCGTATTCTCTTTGGAATATAGATCAAATAAATATTTTGTTTAATATTGATGTATTGTCAAAAATGTTTAGATTGCTATTTGTCGACTTTTATATAACAATCAATAAACAAATATATATAAATTATATAAGAATTGCGAGAAAAATAGAAACATTTAATGCAAAATACTAAATTTTTTTGGGTACAACAAAAAATTAAATTGTTATCTAATCTTTTTGCGAAATGAATTACAAGTATACTTGAATCGAAAAATTCCATTCGTATTTCGTGGTTGCGAAAGTTGCATCAAAGCTTTGAAATAGAAAACCGGACAACGAAATGCTACCCTCTATATCGATTCTATTCGATTTTACGTTACTGCCAAACTTTCATCACCATTCTGTCTGTATTGCTTATTTTTCGTATTCTACCCGGATTTTTCAGCTTTCTGTATTCTTTCACTTAACAATTCTAGACAGATATCGAAGGATAAATATTGTTTCAACCTTTCACATGTTCCACTATCTTTCATAATAAAATGCTGTCTTCTTATATGTTAAAAGCATATTTTTGTACTAAATAACGAATTTATAAAAGTACATTACAAATCACTATTCGGCATAAAAGTGCTAGTAAATTTAGTCTTAATTCCATAGTGTGTATAAATGTTATTTTAGTTATTTTTCTTTTCATCTGTACCACCTTTAACAATTATCTTTATTATTCTGATATTCTAATACATTTAGTTGTCTACTTAAAATTAATAAATTATATTATAAGAATCATTAAATCGTCAAAATTCATAAAATAATATTGATGATTGGTATTGTAACGTGTCGTGACACTATTCATGATCTAGAGCGTGCCATTAATACAGTTCTATGCTAGATCCCGAACGATTTACCACGGTTCAACGCGATTCAAGCTCGAAGCGGGGCATCGTGACGTCAATGCATGCTTCCATAAACCCATGTCAATGCATTACAGTCGACTGACAATAATTTTGCATTGACGGATTCAAAACCATAGGAACATAAGCTTTTTCTTATATTTCGTATAACAAATTATATTACGAAAATTAATTATGCATATGGAAATTTTTTAATTAAATCGTTAAAAAATTGGATAAATTTGAATTAAAATTATAATATTGTTGGGCATGTGAGCATTAAAGACATTGTTTTAGAAAGTATTTTAATATCTTTTTTGTGTGATTCTAATAACCATTATTATTTGTAATAGATTTTTTTTATACATTAATGTTGCATGTTTTTTTTATTTTTCTATTATATAGTCAAGATTTAGGAGAAACACAATATGATCATAGGCATAGTTTCTCCTTCTTTTTCTCCTTTTTTTCTTATTCCTCATTTTTTATCCATGCAACAATGGAATCTCTTTCGCCATAAAAAAGAAAATAATCAACGAACAAAGCAGGAAAGCACTGATCGTCAATAATGTGTCTCATGAAAACGTATCAAATGGAATGATAAGCCTCTTTCTACCAGTCGCTGTTATTGATTTCAAGGTAAGTCGCGATTTACCAGCCAGAAGATCGAATCTGGTTCTGCTCCTCTCGCTGTCCTCGTAGCCCTGGAGGTCATCTTCGTAATCGTCATAATCCTCAGAAACGGGATTTTGATCACCGTCCTTGTCGCTGACATTTCGTGATAGAGTATTGCCGGTCAGACTCCTCTGCTGGGCGACTTGTCGGACGCGGGCCCGATGATCGTTACTGAAGAGGACCGACGGCGGAGGCGGTGTTGATAGTTGAGAGCCTTGAAGGCGACGCTGAAGGTAACGAGCCAAGAGTGCCTGTACCGCGTCTGTCTCCGCCGTGCCTGGAAGACAGAAAGAGAGACTCGCTCTCGTGATCAGTTGACAATATCTTCCCGATCTTACGATATCCCGCTCCTTATATTTTTCTTATACTTCTTAGTATCCTTACACTTCATCTGGTTGCTCTCATTTCGTTTTATTTTCTCGTCATCTGTATTTTGTCTCTTTTTCATTCTGTTTTTTCTTTATCATCAATTTTTTCTTGTTTTTCTGTGTGTAACGTAGCTCATATTCTCTTTTGATCAGAGAGAAAAATCAAAGGAACTTGAGGAGTTCGACTCTAGATCACTGATAGTCGAGGAATCCGTCTTCTTGTATTGTGTGTGAGTTGATGCATCATGTGTGCTTTCTCGTACAAACGTAAAGACATGCGCGATCCACGCCCTGTGAGACGAATTTCAGTGATGAACGCGACCTCTCGTATTCGTTTCAATATGGTAGAGAGATCGATAATCTTACAATTAGGTATGTGATCACAGTATTAAGAGAAAATAAAAAACACTCCATTTGTCATATAAAAGTCGACATTGTCGAAGTAAAACACATAAGAAAACACATAAGAATTTCCAGAGAAAAATTTAAATTATCTTAAATATTATAATCGTTATTAAATAATAATTTATATAGTAATTATGTAGTAATATCGAAAGTAAAAGGATATGCATGGATTATATCATGTATTTAGAGAAATAACATTCTTAGATAATCTTCAGTATTATTGTCAATAATAATATAGGACTAATAAAAAAGATGTATGTGTGTATGCAAAAAATATTACAATAATTAATTAAATATTATTAATTAATATTATTAATATTATTAAATATTATTAAATATTATTAATTAATATTATTAATATTATTAATATATTATTTTTTTAATAATAATAATGAAAATGATAAAAATATTCCATAAAAAGAGTCAACAGATGAAGCAAAAATCAACTCGAAATGCAACTCGAAATGCATATAAAACCGCCAAAAAATGACGCAGTCTTACAACGTGCGATATACAATAAAAACAGAAGTATCTAAAATGAATGAAGTCGATCGCCTTCAATTCAATTTCAACCAATATGAGCGTGCATGCTTGTAATATAGAAGCAACATACGGGACATTCGAATTGGCAGAACGCTTCATTAGAGTGTCCTAGTCTCATCTGCGTTTGATGTTGAAGAGCGTTCACGTATCATCATTCAGCGTCGATGCAAATACGATTCATGGCGATATGTCGACAAGATGAAAAAATTCATACTCGATTCACTACTCAATGTCGTCGTGAGATTGCATCCATTAATTAATACTGAATTGCCATCAATTACACGCAGAAAAAAAATATATTACTAATTTTATACAAATCGTTTGTAAAAATAATGTGTTTTTGAAAAATTCATATTCAAATCCGAATTGATGGTGGTTTCTTATATCGAAATTTGTTTTAACTGTATATATTTATTCATTGACTTTTTTTTCATTTCTTCAATCTAAAGTATACATGTATACTTGTGCGTGTATATATTTGGGGATATATAATATTCTTTGTTTCATATTATGTTTTCATTACAGTATTAATAAAAAATTATTACATGTAACAGTGAATGTAATATATATAGTGAATAATTATAATATAAAATATAAATTTTAAGTATATAAAGGATGTTAAGAATTTCTCATATTACTTAATAATTATTACATTTTTAAAAATACTATAACAATACATTTTTATATACTTATAATTAATTAATCTCTAAATGTTCCGCTAAACTTAGTTTCCTAAAATTATAAAGTAATTAAAATTATAAAACGTTTAAATATTTTATATGTTAATTTTACCAGCATGTTGTTAACTAAATTTCACAAAAGATCAAAGGTCAAAGTTACGCGAAAACGGATGATTAAAGGTGCGGCGGACTAAACGACAAAGTCGTGGAAGCTGTTAAAGGATTTGCAGCGCCAAAGAATCCAATTTTCGGCGTAATCCAGTACCAAGAACGAGTGCAATTACATCGATTTCTTCCCGTAAGCTTGTTCGCTAGCGTAGCTGTTTCGTAATTGAATTGAATCAATTGTATTGCGCGAATCCTATCATTTCTTCTCTTTGCTATTTTCACTTTTTTGCTAGACGAAAACGCTCGACAACGGTTTTGCGTTAAATTAAATCGTGCAAGCAAACGTTGATCCTATTATATGAAAAAGCAGTTAGCAAACTGGTGGAAAATGAACAACGTGCCATACGAGAGCTGTTTTCTTGTTACATTTCGCACGAGAGCTGGAAAATGTACGCTTGAGTTGACCGCAAAGGATCAAGCCTTCCGGCATGGAAGTGACGCTGCAGCCAAGGATTTTCAGAGTCATCGTCGGTATCTTTTTACCTCGCGCAAAAATCTTGTTAGCCTTGCCTTCACGCGTAAGCTAATTCAACGAGCATGCAAACATTAAAATAATTAATTAATACTTTCGCCACGTTATTTGAACCAGATAAATAATAATTAATAATATTATTTTTAACCTGATTATTATTACATGTTCAGATATGACTAATTGATGAATTATGCTGACTAAATAATTTAAATTTTTTTAAATGTACTTTTTGTATTTTTTATTTGTAAAAATTATATTTTTCAAATTATGCAAAAGAAAGACTAATATCATTAATTTAAATAATATTGATAAATTATAAGAAATAGCTAAAAATACTTATTGAATATCAGAACAAATATTTAGAAAATATTGAACGAAAACCATATGTGACAATAATATGTATTGTACAAATTTTGTGTTTAATTTTGACATGAAAACCAAACATGACCAAAACTAAATTTGGCGTACGTTATGACAATTAGAAAAATTTTCGTTCATACTTTTGCAAGACAATATATAAAATGTTACTCGATATTGGAAAAATAATAAAACATCACGCCTTTAAATATTTTATCGATTATTTTCATTTATTTTTAGAAGGGAAAAATTTAAAAGTAATCATGCAGATAATCTAAAAAAATGTATTGTCGACAAAATTTTATTCTTCATGTACTAGAAATTCTGCAAGCTTGCTGACTTTATCGAACGCTAAGCGTCTAAAGGTCAAATTTTAGAAATCATAACAGAAATTACTGCATCCCAGGGATCGACAGTTTTTAGTATTGAGTCTAACTGATTAGTTGGAACGAGTGGATCGTGAAATAGAATTCAAAAGCGCAAAAAGCATCATCGAGGAATTGTACGAGACAGACATTCGCAAAAGGGAATTTTCGAACCAGTTGTGAGAAAGAAATCATAGAAGAGCACAGGTCACGCCACGCAACGAATTGAATGGATTTCTTCGCAGATTCAGTATGAGATTCGTTCCAAAAGGAATTTAGCGGAGCTCTCGATCGAAAGATGCAGATCCGCGAAAAATTGCCATCGATATGCGAATTTCTCTAACTTAGACGTTTTCTTAGACAAGGCGAATTTCATGCCGAAGGAATCGCGGAAAATTGACTAAAGAATTTGTAATAAAGAAGTGTTTCGAATGAAGGCCTTGATAAAGAAAGTCGCTTTAGTTAATCTTTTTGTGAAAAACAAGCAAAGCATTTTCAAAAGAAGGTGAGGATATCTTCGATAACGTGGAATTTATTTCAAGGAAGAATAAAGTAATGCATATGATGCACGAACTGAAATATTCGAAGTATTTTCTTCAAAAGCAAAAAAGTATTTCAGTTGAATGTTCGCGGCATTGTTGGGGATGAGACGTTTAGAAAGAAAAATTCGCGATATTTTTACGCACGAATGGAAAGTACAAAATGCAAGCGTAAATAATTTTCAAATTCTACAAAAATGTGGCGCAAATCAATTTTTTGAGATTATAAAAATTGATTGATTTTAGTAAATTATATTGGTGCAAGTTTAAGTATTCTGTAAAAAACATTTCATAATCATCTTTTTGATATTATTATACTCTCACATTATGTATACCTTATATATATTATTTATAATATATGTTATATATATATAATTATAATTTTTAAGATGAAATCCTAAATAAAAATTAATTAATTAAAAATGAACATCGCAAAATATTGAAGAATGTGTCATTGATATAAATAATTTTGAAGAAATATAAAATATGCAAAACTTATAAGTATGATGTAGAGAAGAAGAAATTGAATACCATATATATCATATCATATGGAAGAGAACTAATAAACAATGAAAGGAGTTCGCTCTGAAACTGATAATGTAATAAATAAAAAAAAGCAAAGTTAAATTAATAATGTAAATACAAAAACAAATACGAGAATAAATTCAATACGCCAATCATTGATATGTTAATTATGTCTTTCTAATTATTAATATTTTCATGTAAATATTTAGATATTTTTGATTTGACGTATTCACACTTTTTAAAGCGAGCAAAGCACTTTGTATTATATAAGATATCGTACTAATTGGATAAGCAAAGAAATAATGCATTTCTTATAGACAAATCGATAACAATAATTTAACATATTAATCTCGTTCCCGGTATTATTCACGCTAGATTCATATTCTTGGCAATCGTTCGTCTTTAGAACAGATTCTACAATTTCTCGTGCGAGTCGCTTTCCCCAGAGTATCAACGAAATTCTGCAGAAACTGCGGAAACCGCGCGTTTCAAAATGACCGACGTGCCGAAATTCAAGATCAACCGCAAACCATGAAAGAGATCACAAAGTCCGAAAGAAAGTTTTTTGAAATTGCCGAACGGAAAGGGGGACTCGTCCCAGGAACTCCTTCGGTCCTGGAATCTCAATTCGAGAGGAAAATTCAACGAAAAATTTCTCGTTTCCTCTGTGTTGGATATTCCGCTCAAGAGCGGAAGATCGATTCGTTGCGCGGCCAAGTCGAAAGAAATCGTTACGGCTGACCGGCGAAATGTGAGTGTGTCCCGAGAGTGATTTAATAAATCTCGTGCTCTCTTTTGAGATTTAGAGAAAGAATACGCATTAAAGCAGGATGTAGGATGCTTGTTCTTGAACTGATTTGCAAGTTTTACGTCTCGTATTTGGTCTGACCACGCGCGCAGAAACCAGCCTTCTCTTCCTCCTCCTTCTCCTTCTCCTTCATCTTCTCCTGCAATCCATTGTCCCCGCTTCATAATTCAATGACTTTCGGAACTACGTTTCCCGGACTATTTCCTCGATGGGTCTTCTGAATGTTTTATATGATTTTAAGATTACCGCGCATAGAACGTAGCGGTAGCTTACGATAGCGCGCGCGATACGCTTTTACCGTAATTGAATCTAAATTCTGAATCCTGGACGGCAGTCTAATAAAAACTTTGTCGATTGAACGCAAGCTATTATTGCATTGGAGTCAATGTTATCCTATTATAGCGAGTTATAAGAGTATTGGAGAATATCGCTCGGCGATAAGATACAAAATAATTTATGACATGAGGCTGTGATCTACTGTAGTGGAATTGTAAGATATAACAAGATATTGCTTGTATATAAGATAGAAAAGAATAGATAAAATCTTTTTAAAATACAATTAGAAAATATTATTTATTTATTTATTTATTTATTTATTTTTAAAATACTATTAGGAAAAAATAATAATCCATTAAATAAATCGCAATATACCATTTGTCATTATTAATTCCTGTTTCGAAATTACGCGGTTCATCAAAAATAAGATATTCGATTGGTTCGTGAATAAAAAAAGCAGTACGAGAGCAATTCGTGTGAAGCAAACGTGACTACTTGACTTGCAAAGAGAGAAATCAAGCTGTTTGATTACCTATTCCAACGAAGTGCGTTCGTATGAATTTCGTTTCAATCGTCCTGATCGATCGGCTACGAAATTCTGCACGTTAAAAAGACATAAAATTTCGCGAGAGACATGAGTTTAGTAGTAAGATTTCTAACATTAACGTACATTTTAATTATTTTGTGTTTCTCAATAATTAATCGTTAATATCTATTAATAAATTAAATGTATTTACATTCAGCAAATAAAATAAAAATAAAAATAAAAATTGAAGTAAGTAAAAATTAAAATAAATAAAAATAAAAAGTTATAGAGAAAGAAGTCTTCTATCATTTTTAAAATAATGTTGATATTTTAAGTAATTTTAAAATATTTTACGCGGAAATTAGGGATTATTAAATGAGATATGATGTCTCTTTTATTGGATTCTCCCTCTCTCTCTCTCTCTCTCTCTCTCTCTCTCTCTCTCTCTCTCTCTCTCTCTCTCTCTCTCTCTCTCTCTCTCTCTCTCTCTTTCTTTTTCTCTTAAACAAATAAATGAATCGAATAAGATGGATTTTCAACGCATTCGCAGAAACCATTTGCTTTCAATACTAGCAAAGGAGTCCACAAATGGTGATGGTGTGTTTGGATATGTACTTTCGAGACTACGTTTTCCACCCAAGAAAAGCACAGTGTTTCGAGATTTATACGGCGTAAATAGCGAAAGATCCTGTGTAAACGCCAGGCGTTTCGTATATACGCGAGTTTCCGTACGTGACAAGTGCCTTAAGTAATGGTAAACAGAGGCGGTGTATCGTACATGGAGTTTGAGGCACGTCCTTGCTGCCAATAGCGATACTACTCATAAATGTCTTTCTAAATTTTTCGCATGAGAAAATAAGAAGCTAATTCTCTCGTGATCGATTAAAATTTCTCTTATTAGTCTAATGATATAATGAAAATTACGTTTTGTGTCATCGACATATTTTTCATTTATAATCATTATTTTAAGCAATATTGCATAATACATACAAATATTATGAAATTTTAACATACAGAAGAAAAGAAGTATATATATAAATAAAATAAAATCTAATTAACAATTATTATATTGGCAAGAGAATTTACATGATTTTATAATGCGATATTATTTATATATATAATCTAACAAAAATAAACAAACATTCATAATAAAAAAATCTGCTTTGCTTAATATAATTTACTTTACTGCTCAATTTTTTTACAATTTTAAATTTTATATACATAATTATTTTTTTCCAACAAATAGTAGAATATAATCTCATATAAAAGTATTATAAAAATAATTTATAATTGATAGAAAAGATTACGCATTATATTATTTGGTAAAAGAAAATGTATGTTACGAAACTTTTATTAGTAAGATTGATATTGACGTATATAATTGTTAAATCCGCGCGCGCTAATATTTCAGTGCAATGGCATTTTCGAAATAAAATATCTATATATGTATATATGAATGTATGTGTGTATATATATATATATATATATATATATATATATACATATATATATATATATATATATATATACACACACTATATGTGTGTGTAATGTGCGCGCTTGCTCTTCTGATATACATTCCCATTTCGCAGTTTGACGGGAAAGAAGCGGTAGAGTGGCTCGAATGCGACTGACAATAATTTGTCAAGGCGGCCACTCACGACTTCTTATGTCGTTCTCTCGGACAAAGGGAATTTCGTTGGAAGAGCAGAGATTTCCCGTCTGAGTTTCTTGCTCGTCGCGTTTCCGCATGTCGTACGAGACTTGAGATTTCATAATTGCGCGAGTGCATTAGAGAAGCGTCTCGGTTCCGTGAAATTGCATGCCACTTGGGGAACGTCGAGAAGAATTCACGTAAAATATATCGAGATTCATAAGCTTTTTAGAGCAAAACGCATTTGGAAAAGGAACGACAATCATAATCTCACTTATATATTTATTGGCGGCGCATTATTATTGTTATTATAGAAAGTTATTAAAATAAATAAATAAAATAAATAAAAGTCATTAAATGTGTATAACTATGTTAATTGTATGTGTATAACTATGTTAATTTAAATTCCAATAATATTTATAGCCGTTCATAAAACAAGATAATTATATTGTATTATATATTGTACAAATGCATTTAAATATTTAAAATACTGTTATTAGTATTAAATTCAATAAAAAAATTACAGTATATATTCATGCATTATATATTTATGTATTATTTTATACAAAACGTTATTCACATGTAGCCTGCATAATTATATGTTTAATAACGTTTATTATATAATATATTTAACATAAAATTGTCTCAAAGAGTATTTATCTCTCTCAATATTATATTATATTTTTCAATTATTAGACAATCATATATATATAAATGTAATTCATGCATATTTCAACTCTGCTTAAATGTAACAATAACTCTACTAAAATATAAAAAAGATGCAATATGACAACACAGTTTATTAATCCTAAATCAGAAAGAGAACAGCTTTAATTTTATATTTAATCGGATAGCTATTTGGTGGGCAAACGGAATTCAAGTTTAATTAAGACAGAATTTAAATGAAAGAGAGAGGCACATGAGCCCAAAAGACGTCATTGCAAGATTCTAAGGTCTCGTAATCTCATCTGTTTCTGCGCATGGTTGATGTGACCTCGAAAGGACATTCAGTGACCCGAATGTGTCCCTGGAACCACATAGAAGATCAAAGGCAAAATCTCAAGGAGAATTTTGTCTTCTCAAATCTACAAGACTGCTAAATATTTTTTCTGCAAAAAACGCATATTTTTCGATATTATAACATTTTAAATTCTGTTTTCTATATTATATAATAGTAATGCAAATAAAAAATAAAAGCTTTAACATTAAAACACGATATTCGCATAAGATAAAATCTAGTTTTATTTCTTGTCATATATATTAAAGTTAAATAAATTTTCAATAAATTTTCGATGTTAATATTTTATATTTGTTCATCAAACGAGAAACTAATTTTTGCATTCTTCAACTATAAATACGAACCAATATTTGCTTCTCGTCATGTTTTCATTACCATATTTTACATCGTACATTTTATTTCAACCAACGAATGGTCATTTTATTCTTGCTTGTGCGCACCGAACCGATTTTCAGTGAAACAAACGTAGCGAATGTTGTAAAACGCGTCATTGAGATGCAGAGATAACGCACGATGAATAATTTTTCGATAATTGATACCGTGAATGTCATGTTCATGGCACATCACAATATCCATTTATCGCCAATTGTCAAGTAATATTACACGCTGTACAATAAAGTCATTGCAATTGTCGAAAAAAATCTGTGACGTTTTATTTTAACAAAATTTTTATTTCCCTAACACATTACTATATTATTGAAAAATTCTATATCTAAATGATTTCTTTTTAGCAATTTATAATTTTGATATTTTAAGATTTATTTAATTTTAAAATATTAAAAGAAAATTTTATATATATGTACAAATTTTATCTTTTTTATTACTGTTTTTATTAATTTTATATTAATATTTTGCGAAAGGCTAATATGATACATTCTTATATATCTAATTTTCTATAATTATTTCTATAATATAATATTGTGTAATAGTAATTACTATTATACTATTATTATAACTATTAATTTTTGAAATAGGTCGCGATTAAATAAAGAACAATCAGCGAAAGAATGAGAAAAACTCCAAAGAGATCACTCGAGTATTACTCTGTCAACGATTAGCTTTGCGGAAAAGATAGTCGGTAAAAAGACAGAATCAAAATGTCAGAAATGAATGGAGAAAATGAGTAAGGCACAGTAAGGGCGGTCATTCAAACGCAAATTACTCCCAGCTTCATTTCCATTTTGCGAACAACGCACAGTGAACTTTGCCAGAAATAAGAATGAGCTCTTTTGCCTATTCGCGTGCATGTTGCCACTGGCTTAATCCAATCGCGTTTATTTCAACGTATTTCGCAAAGTCGACCTTTTCTCTGCCGGATTTCCCGCTTTTATAAGTTACACCATTTATTTCTGTTTTTCAAAAACTTAGTAAATGAAGGGAGAGAAATTCATAAAAATAAGAAATAAGAAATTCACAAAGTAGAAAATATATGTTTAAGTTCTACCGATGGATATGATTTTATGTAATGAAAGAAATTTGTGATTTATTTTGTTATTCAAAAGAATAAATAGCATCAAGAAAATCTCGTAAATGTGTAAAATAATATAATATAATATATAACAAATCACTTTTTAAAATATTTCCAAAGAAATAAATTTGAAAAATCTTGAAATATTTACATTTGAAAAGAATTATAATTTTCTATTTGTTATATTTTTAAATTAGAAAAAATTATCATTCTTTGTATTTCTTTATAATTTTAAATATATATTAATTTTAAATGTTATTTTTAATTTTTGATATAATATTATTTTATATAATTTTTATATAATTTTCATTTTTCATAAGACTTTGTCAAGAGAGTAATGTCGTGGAAGTAAAAATCATATTATAGATGATTTACAAGCTTTTTATTGAATTGGTTTCTTCGTTGCTTGTACTCGCTACTGTTGCTTTCAATAGACGCAATTCGAATACGTTTCCTAATTGGCAGCTTTTTTCCACAATAATTGGAAGCGATCGCACGAAAAGCTTCTTTGCGAAGAGATCTCGAATCGAAAAAGCATAAAACGGAAAATAAGAAATCATATATATGTATATATGACAAAGCATTTTTATGATAAAAATCAAAGAAATTGAATCTCATAAAGTGTTATAATTTAAGCGTATAAATTATTATCGTGTATTAATATTTATTATTTCTGATAAAATTGCGTATGTCATAAAAATTCCTTTGTCATAAAATGTCTCTTTGAAACATTCATTTTACTTTTACCAATTAAAACATGCAATTAAAACTTACGATCTATTGAGATCTTAATATTGTGTTCTAAATACTCTGTAAATAATTTAAACGCTGTCAAGGAAATCTTATTCGTAATTATTGTACATAATTCTCCACTGCGTATATTTTTATAAATAATTCATATTCATTCGTATCTCTTAACTAAATGAACAAAATAAATATTGTAATACAAATAAAAATTTTTACCATTTATGATGTGACAAAAGTACCACGAAATCTTTTCATACGAAACTCAATTTTATTTCATCGATATGCGTAACGCGAAAGTAAGAATGGTACAAGAATAAAAATAAAGACGTCTCCGCAGAATCACTGCAGCCAATATTACTTTTTTTTCCCTTTTAAAAGTAAAATTGCTGCATTGGCGTTTTGATATTCTTTTCGGTTTTGAAAGAGTATACCAATTTGATTAGTTAAGCAAAATCGGTATTTCTTCTGCAACAGACTACATATTCCTTTAATCTTGAGTAATTTGTTTTTTAGGATTAAAATTAAAATAAATTTTTTTTTACTCTAATATATTATTCTCTCAATAATTATTATATTTAACTAAACAATGTTAAATTTATTTGAAAAAAAGAGAAAAAAAGAAACAGACAAATATAAAATATTATATCTTTTTTTATAACATTCCTTTCATTCTTTTAAATTTTATTTTTAAGAAAGTAATTTTGATGGTAAAATAACATTCTTGAAGAATGCGATATTTGATTTTACTGCAAACATTTTTTTTTGCAAAAAGTAACCAAATAGAAAAGATATAGAGGGGGACACAAATAAGAGACTCGTAGATGATGTTTTCCCGACGAATAAAAATTCAAAACGCGCACAGTAAATTGACCATACAGCGCGTTACATCCGCCAAATGATTATGAATACGAAAGTATCAAACAGCATGCTGGCTTTCACGTGAGAGTGCTATCTTTTTTCATAAAACGTGGTGCAAGGAAACAGCTTTCGATCTGAGTTCATATCACCAGGATTACTCCCGCATCTACGTGGACTCTTGTATGTTGTGCAATGTATGTACATATGATGTGATGTGTGTCATATGGTACGTATACGTGAATGTGTAAGCATTGAGAGCTGTTTTTCCGTTTAACGACCGGCCGTTTCAGGATTTCGAAATGTCGCGAAATGACATAGCGCAGTCTTCTTTCAGTATTTACGCCAGAATTTCATTTAAATTTAATGAGCTTGACAAGTCGTGAAAAGTCCGTTCGAACATCGCAAAGTGCTCAATATATTTTAAAGGTCGAGTTTCACAAATTGTCTTTAAAACTCGATTAATTCTACGAGGACTGTTATTTTCGCACAGACAGCTAAACATTATCGAATGTCTCGTGATATCTTTAGTTGTTAAATTATTGTAATAGGAATGACAATTCAAATTGCCTGATAATTTCAAAAAAGATAAAGTTATTTGATTTTATATAATAAAATAATTTATTAAATTTGACGTTTCCCCTTATAAAAGTTATCAAAAAATATTCTTGAGCATTTCTAAAATTACGTAATAATTTTATAAATCTATTATAATCAATTTAGTATTATAGTTAATAAAAAAATAATAGACATAATCTTTTTTTATAATTCTTTTAATTGTTATATAGCTTGGAAATTTAAAATACAATATGTTCTATTGTTCAATTGTTAATATTTCTAAATTTATAGTAGGAGAAATATTTTTAATTCTTATCATTAAATAAATTTTTTGATTGCGTAATATTGTAAACGCACGCTATCAAATAAAACATACATCATTCGACGACATTTTCAGAAATATTCGCATCTATAAAATCTCTGAAACATTAATGGTGATCGCAGATCCGACGAACGATTTATGCGAGACGTTAGTGCGTTCATGGGCACATCAAATGTTTAGCCTCCAATAAAAATTCAATTTTCAATTCTCGGGAAGAAGAAACGCGATAATGTATGGGAGAAATGCTGCAGTCATCGGTCGCACATATTCTTAAAATTTGCAACCTAACTGCGAATTACATTAATGTTCGCAGTGTAAATGTTTGAACTGCTACTAGAATATACACAGTGTATAGATATTTGTGAGATGTGAGCCGCTATTCTAATAGCCGAAATTATATAGAAAGTTATAGTACCTTGCACAGAGGTCCCTTAAAAGCATTGTGAGATAAAGCGCGCGTAATCCAGAAGCTCCGTATAATAGTCAGAAACTCTATAAATGTCTGTAATTATTCCATATTTCAGCATGAAATAATAAAGTAAGTTGATAAGAGAAAAGTGATATAATATTTATGTGAGTAATTTATAAAAGCTTATTCATAGAAATTGAATAACAATTTACCAATCCAAAGAAATAGCGTTGTATTGAAATTTAATCTAAAAGTAAAACATTGTTTTATTTTCAATGCAATTCTTAATATTACTGGTCAATGAACAGTATTAATAGATAACAATCAGTAAATTCTCAATTCTTCGATGTGTTATAATACGTTATAAAACAACTTAATTAATAATTGAGCACAACAACTTAATTAATAATTGAGCATAGTAATTACTTATTTATTATACAGCTTCTGCAGCATAATGATATTACATTATATTACTTAATAAAAGGTAACTTTTGATATCAAAACTCATTAAAATGGCGCAATAAAGAATGTGACAAAAGTAATATCAAACATTTGGAAAAAGTTGTGCAATTTTGCTTGAAAGCTTTGCGAGCAGATGAGTTTCATGGGTAACTTTGTGGCTTCAAACTACCTAAAATACGGAGCGCTTCCCGACTATGTAAGTTCCTATAATGCACGTCACTCATGTAAGCGTTACATTATGCGCGAAATACGTTATCATGCAGGATGCAACTGCTACCAGTTCGGAACATTTTAAAAGACTGTTTGTCAATACTGTACAATATTTGTGATTTAAACATACTATTAATGTGAGCTATCTAAATTCTAAATAATCCCTTTATTAATTTCCAAAAAAAAATATTCAATTTTCTTATTATATTTAACACATTCTGCATTTATACGTTATTTGATAGAAAATCTTTGTGGCATTTTAAAACAGCGTAAGTAGTAAAAATAGAATGACCATGATAATATTAAGAATAACATATAGATACAATTAATATGTTAATCTAGCGATAATAACAAATACAACTTTCAATATTAATTGCTGTGTAAAATGAGAATATTATAAAATATAATATTTGGCGCAATACAGTACGTCTCCATAAAATACAACGCACGTATATTGGATTTATTAAAATTACGATATCCTAAAGTAATAAAAATTACATTGTGTTGCATGTAATAATACTGAATGTGAAATAATCGAGCAGAAAAAGATCCCAAAAATGCATTATATTTTATTTTTATATAACAGTCAAACAATTAAATATATTTAATTTTAAAAAAACCATTTTTTCAGGAGATAAAATGCTTCAAACAGATGATAAAATTGAATGTTTATTAATATTCGACGTATAATAATATATAGAATACGTCTAAAATCGTAAAAGCGAGAAAAATACAAAGAGCGGAATACTCGTTAACAATCTGAAAAAGAATAGAAACCGTTGCGAAAATCGTTACGCCCAGCTCTTGATGCAAATATAAATCAGCGTGCTGATCGTAAATCTACTCTGTTCCTGTATTTTTATTTATCTGCTTTTCCTTTTTACTGTGTCATATCACGTTGCAAGTTAAAACGATGGTCTATTATAGCGGGTGTGCGGCAATAATTTTTAGTTAATGCGCCGATGTGCCGACACACGGATTATTATGAAAAAATACAGGCTATTATATATTGCATGTCAGCATTGTTACGTACCTCTTCTAGCTCAAATAATGCGATTAATCATGGATACCGATTTTTGAAAAGCAGACTTTTATTCTTGTATTGTTAAGTTGTTATGTAAACAATATTTTAGAAATAAATCAAAATTATTGATATAAATTATCGCTGTTTTAACTTCTTTTCGTATTTTGATTTTTTGAAAGAGATTTATACTCTACCTTAACAATAAAAGATTCTTTGTCTTTGGAAGAAAATTCGAATATATAAGGCATAGAAACTAAAATTACTATTCTATACGCTATATTTACTACCCTTTGTACAAACTATTGTAACATTTGTGTTGCCAACAAAAGCACAAGGTAGTATGGACCGCAACGATTGTGCCGGGGGTCACGAAAGAGAGAAAGAGAAAGAGAGAGAACATGTCTGTCCAATCGTTTCAGGAAAATCAGCGAACTCCCTCACTCCTACCGACGCAATTATTTGAAGTTCCGGTTTCCGATCGGTCCGTTCTTCTCTCGGATATTTCGTAGGTTAAACTTTTCCGCGTAGAATGACTCCAGTGACCTCCTTCCGCTTTTATTACCCGTATCGCGAATCGGACGGCAAAACTTTGTAAAAATTTCATTTAAATTGTGCTCAAATAAACCCATTGCGACTGCTTGTCGATGCGATCGCTATTTCCAATTCACCGTCGGAAATTGTTTGTTGTCCACATAGTATGTAATTTCAATATTCATAAATAACAAGCATTTTGCTCCGTTTGTCTTTTTATTCGTTCATCCATAAATTATTATATTATCAAGTTACGAGAGAAGTGCAAAATATCTTGAAAATTTCTGCAAGAACTTGTTATTAATTAGCGTCTCTTGTTATTAATTAGCGTCTCTATACGCATAGTAATTATTTACTGCTGTTGTCTCTCTCTCTTATATAATATTACTTATCTACGTTTAAATCATTTTTATTTCGTTTGCTAAAAGATTATAATCATAGAATCACGATTTTAAACTAAGGATAACATAGGTATCGACTAAAACATCACTTTGTCAAGCTATTTGCGTACTTTAATGATTCTTTTTCCTAAGTTTGTTTCTTTCTTAAATGCAATTTTTAAAGCAATATTTTTTCCTAGCATATAGTCATAACTTTTTTTTCGTTAAAAACTTTTTTCATATAAAATTGAAAAATCCTTGGAAATACGAATGGTGACAATCTAACTGGTTGGCAGACGACGCAAAACGAATATACCTGGCTTCAGCAACGAAACCGTAGAGTGCAAAATCATCGAGGTATCGCAGCTACGCATACAATGCAGTGCTGCATCGGGCGGACAATGGGCCTTTTTTTCGTTTGAATGGGAACAAGGGTAAAGGGATAGAAAGAAAAAGAGAGAGAGAGAGAGGGAGAGAGAGAGAGAGTGAGAGTGAGAGTGAGAGTGAGAGAGAGAGAAAGAGAAAAGAGCAGCATGGCGTGCTGGTGTTAAAGGGAGACGCGCATGTACGGGGTAACGTAAATCATACCTCGAAATAGATTCGAACGGTCGTTCACCGTGGATTGCGATGTTGGCACGCCATAAACGCTCGGACGCAAATCCGATTTGCATTAAAATCTTATCTAAACGTGCAGCGTTAAGCTCGTGTCGGCTCATTTTGTACTACGATTACGCTAACTTCCGACGCCAATAGCGATAACAATAATCATTTTTACGTCAAAACCTTACAATTGCAACAATAATCTTAAATTCTAATATAATAATTAAGAATCTAAATATTTGATTATTTTCACGTCTACATTCGTGTTTCACAAATTTTTCATCGTATTTACACATATATATAAATCAAGATAAAATCAAATTGCAATAATTTTATTCTATTGTTATCGCATATAAGATAATCAACAACCGTGGTAATTTTCCGAATAATCCGATCTTCGTATTTAAACAAAAGCTTAATCAATGAACAGGATAATTCGATGAAATCGTGATCAGGATGACCAATGAGCATCAGCGATCATTGCGTTCGCGATTCATTTGCTAAACGAATTTTGAAAGAGAAGAGACAGCAGAGTATTGTCCGATGTTGTTAACGTTAAATACGTCAGTTTAATCAAACGCTGCAAGCAAAGTTTTATCGTATCGAATGTCGATTCGTTTACTCGAGTATATAAATCATAGCGATGTTCGCAGATTATCGTTACGACTGTAAAATTTTATTATTCTTTTTTACATTATTACGGAGTCCATTAACAGGAAGTCTATAATCCGACGATATCATCGTCACACGCAACCAGAATGAAAATTCCGCTTCTCATTAAGTGTCACCGGTTTCCATTAAAATAGAATTTTCAATTTTCGTCGGAATATCAATTAGGTACCAATTTTCCAACGACGAGAACCTACTCGCTTCGCTCAGGGGAAAACCCTGATTTCAATTCCGCTTTAATTACATCTGTCCAACACTGATTGCCTATTATATGCTTCTAGACAAGTCTAACAAACTCCGAAGTTCTCTTTGCGAAGAAAGCTTTTTACTGCGACATCCTCGACCTGTGCAATCATTACGCACATTAAAAAAATGCTGCTTATATTTTTCATAACATTTCCTTAATAAATAAACAATTTAATAAATTACAGTGCACATCTAACGCAAATTTATTTAATTCAACTGTAATCACTTCAATTTGATATAATTTCTTCAAAACAAATTACATTTAAGTTAGATATTTTAATAGAAATATTTTTGCAATTTAAAATAATATTAAAATAATATTACCACAATTTATCAAGACTCGATAAAAATACCGATATGAAATTTGATTTTTATATTATATATTAAAAGTAAAAATTATTTCTTTTTATTTTTAAAATGCACAAAGAAAAGAATTTTCAATAGAAGTCTAGAAATGTGGAATAAATCATTTAAAACTCAATAAAGGTATGTTTCATTTTTAATCGTTAATAGGAGAAGCGAATCGAATACTTTATAAAAGATTTCCATAATTCGAAGGATGAATAAAATAGTGCCCGCGAGCGATTTTCTCAAACGTAACAGGTACGAGAGGACGACTAAGAATTTTCCCAGGATTTTTCGTGGCGGAGATATTCATTTCAACTTTTTTGCGCGCTATATTCTCACTTAATTCGATCCTTTAACCATCCTCCTCGTCTTATTCGAGGATCAGATCAGTGACGTCGAATTTCCTTCTATATCGCTGATATATTCTTCCAATCTGCTTCCAATCTCGCATCATTCGTCGACACTCACTCGAATTCAAAAGCCTCTCGATTTCGTTGGGTTCAAGTTTATTGAGCGAATAAAGTGTCTGTACTCGCCGTATTCATTTCGTGATCGCTCGAGCTGCAAAAATTTTATGTGGAAACTACAGAAACTACCTGCGAGACATGGTATTCTAGCCTCCATTATAGTCTGTCTCGGAGGTGAACTTTGCAGCTCCGTGATCTGGAAGTCGACATATATGAGAATCAACCGCGCTTCATTTCAAACGCAAACGATTTTCTCGTTCAATATATTTTGGACGCGATTATACTTGGAATATAAATATATATTTTATTCACTTTACCACGCAAATTGACATTATTAAAAAATGATCCTTAAATATCAAGAGTAAAAACTACTGATGATGTACATACATAAATGTACAATAAATTTAACAAAACAAAAAAATTGATTGTAAACGTTACTTACTACAGGTATATCTTGTTTCTTTTTAGAAAAACATTATATCCTTCTTGATTATTTTTGCAATTACATTAAAATTATAATTCTTTTTTTCTTTACATGTCGTTCTCTATATTTTTCTAAATATATGTAAAGCATTTTAGATATATTTTACATAAATTTAATAGAGAGTTTATGTTTTTTCATAAATAAATGTTTGATGAATAACGGCGTCATATAATGTATTATACAATTGATATCGTAGATTAAATTCCATTGCAATTTTTGAAATTTATGTTCCTCTTATGTCTTAGATGTCTATATATTTGCAGATAAAACGCAAAGAGAATATAAAGTACGGAAGAATGTTGTAATCCTTATCGGTAGAAGGCGACACGTGGGTCTAATTAACTTCGTGTCGGTTCTAAAGGATTTAATCCTGCGGAAAATCGTTCTCGTGTGCGCTAGGAAAAAGAAAACATTAAGACTCTATACATCCTTCGCAATTTCAAGTAACTCGGACAAATTAAAGATCTTTGAAGGAAAGACGAAATAAAGATGTAGATTTAATTTCCTGCAGTCTCTATCGCAATGAACAATAAACTTTTCTCATCAGAAAATGTACGGATATTTATTACAATTAAATACCGTGAAACATGAGATTTTTCAGCGAAGAAAAATACTCCTATTGATTTCAAATTATCTTGTACAATGTGCAAGAAAACAAGGTTAATGAAAAGAATAAAAACGATCAGATAGATGACTCTACTGAAATCAATAATCCTTTATCCCGTAAAGTTTAAAATAAGGAACGTAAAGTTTAAAAAAGGATGTAATTAATTATCAAAAAATAAATTTTTATCGGAGATCGACGATCGTTAATTACATGCAACTTATTTTACATAATTAAGGTCAGATAAAAATTATTTTTTATACACTTTAACTAATATATACATATCGTACAAATTTACAACGTTTGTAAAAAAGACAGAAAAGCAGGAATAAAAAATTATATCAATATTATATATATTTTTTTATGTATTTTAATGCAAGATTTTTATGTATTTTAATGAGCTTGTCAAAATTTAGCTAGAATAGATATATGTTATCAGGATCACTATTCTGAATAATCATCAAAAAATTTGTTCGTTAATTTAAAAATTATAAACAAAAAAATTTCACAAAAAGACTATTAATTTATTGTTTTATAAATTTTACATGTAATTTGTATTTTTTTTTATTTATAACTCTTTAAACAACGACGATTAAAATTTTTTGATTGTTACTCAGAGTAGTAACAACATGTAAGTGACAACATGTGAAAATCAAACTGATTCAATCAATTGGTTATCCTCTTCAAACATTTACGAGAAAAATTCTATATATTTCATAAAAATATAAATTATTTTTGTAAACTTCAAATTGCAGTTCTGTCATGCAGATTAATTTAGATTTGCGAAAGCAAAATTATTTCGCGAATAATTAGCCTTTCAACGCGCACGTCATTTTAACTTCTGCGTCAACGATTGCAAACCGCGACTAAATCATAAAACGACACTTACTACTCGTTCGTTTGACAAGTCACCGAATGGAAGTTAAAAGTAATTACAATGGGTGCGCGAATTTCACGAATTTAATGTCCAACGATTTGCGCAACACTGGTTTAAACGCGACGTGTTATTTTCGAGCGATGTGCATTCACCAAGCCGCATAATTGCTTGTGCGCTCATCACTTCTCTACGATTAACCGCTTAATTTATTGCGACGACGAGTGAAACGTTTGAGCATGACTATCTCAATGATAGTTGCGTAAAATGGATGGACAGTTAGAGACCGGGCAAAGGTAATTTATCGAGCACTTAGTCTCTATAGCAATGTCATTTTCGAAGCGCAAAAGATCATCTGTCATTGTGCAGCCAGGCAATCGTAGATCTGGATTTGCTTTCACGAATAAAATGGTTCGTTAAAGTTGAAGTAAGACGAATTGCCAGTCTCTTTATAGCGCATAATCGATATATTCATTTAGAATATTAAGATTCATCTCTTTATTAATTGTATCAGTAATTGAATGAAAATATTGTTTAAAAACAAAAAATTTTTTGCCTAATTATCCTTTTGTCAATACTAATTTTAATAGCAATTTTATTTCAGTAATTTAATACTATATGTATATACTGAACATTTTAATATCAAAAATTTAAAAATTCTCTCAATTATAGCTATTCCACAGAACATTTATATTTTGTAACTCTAGAATAATTAAACAGTAGAGATTTCAATATAGATACTCACTTATATTCTTATCTCTGTATTGCGGTCGTACATCACCGATAAGACAGACAAAGAGCACCCAAACTGCGAACCAACACGTTCCCATTTTCATCTGAAATAAGATATAACATTATGAATAATTGAAATAAGATATAACATTATGAATAATTTTAATTAAGAATTCAATAATACATAGCGCATTATCACACTTTTGTAGGATATTTTATTCTTAAACAAGATTATTATGAGACTATGTGGAACAGTGATTTAACAAATTATTTAAATAATTTAATAAAAAATAAATTTAATCATGCATAAAATTTCATACAATTTGAACAGTTTCAATTGAATATATATTATCAGGATCTCTTTAAAAAACCAGTTCTACCAAAGTCTCGGGAATGTCTACTTTAAGTTTCACTTAAAGTAAGATAAAACATTTAGAATAGAATCGAGATAAATATATATGACGCAGATTTATTCATAATAAATTCTGGTCGCTTTTGCTCGCTTGACAGGAACGCTATTGTTTTCTTACGAAAACTTATTGTTTTCCCGTTGCATCTCTTCCAATCTATTATTGTGCTTGGAACGAAGATGCTGCCCAAAGAAGAATAAGCGCTTTAATTTATAAAACTTGTAAATTTATGTCCCAGTATTTTGCAACTTAAAATCACTTCGAGAGGTAAAATGTCTTTGACATTACAATATCGTTCCGTAAATTTTAATACAATAATTCTTTAATATTATTGTATACTTTTCACGACTTTATTAAAATATTGTTACCGTACAGTTCTTTCATCTTCATTTATAACTTTCATTAAGAGAAAAAAATCGATAACTTCACATTTTTATAATTGTGTCGAATCATCGATCCATCTTGTAATCGTTGAAGTGATACTGTTCCTTGGTCGAGACGATCCTTTGTGACAATCGTGTAGATAATCAAAAAAAGAGAGGAAGACACAGAGTAGAAATAAAATTCGCAATGACGAAACACGGCTGAATACATCTGGGTTTCCGGCAACGAACATGCTACGCGCGGATAGCTGTTATAAAATATTTCTTTGAGGATTTCAACTGTGTAGAGAGATATTTCGTTCGACAAGCGTTTCCGCATAGCATATATCTAGATTTTTATGTCAGTTTTCGCGAATATTACTCGCAAATGGATCCGAGACATAGAAAGCTTTCTTTGTGTAAGATAACGACGACCGCTATATCCACAAAATTAACACGATTTCATTGTCATATCGTTCTGCCCTCAGCTTAAACCTATAATTTTATTTTATCGTCGTTTTCAAAAGAATAGGCGCCGAATATTCTCGTCTCATTTCGCGATGTAATTTTGATATGTCAATTCGAAAACGTCAATCGTTTTCAAACGATTGAAATCGTTTGGCAAATTCGTGATAAAAACCATAAAAAATATCGACTGACTTTAACAATTTGGATTTATTATTTGTTTATGCGCATTTCATTTTTATTACAATAAAATGATTTTTGTTAGGATATTAAAATAATAGTCAAATTAAATTTTATCAAATTTTTGAAAAACCGATAATTGAAAATAAATCTAGAAATTAAAATATAAATTTTTGTTCAAAAATATAACTCACATTTAAAAGATTTAATAAACATTGCATGCTTGTAAATTAAGTTTGATAATACACAATTATTTAATTGCAAAAATTTTACTAATTATATTTTACTAATTATATTTTACTTACGTTTTATTTAGATAAATTTTAATTTAAATAATATTATTCTGCGTTTATTGTTAAATAAACTTGGATAATAAATAGATAATTTTTCTTGAATTGTAATTATATCTCTGACGTAAACAGAATAAAAAATTAGTAAATTTTCAATTATAAATTTTTGTATCAAATGTTACGAATTAGCAAAGTATGTTAAAATGTTCTCAAAATGCTCTAAAATTCCGTTAATAATTATTAAGCATATTTTATTGGTAATAGATAATCAAAAAGATTAATATTATAATCATTGACAACAATACTTTACTGGCATATCTATGTTGTTCATAATTAATATTGATATTAATATATAATAATAAACTATGATTGATATTAAGTACTATTTTTTTTCTACTTAATAATAACGATAAATTCGCGTTTTCGCCAAAAATATAAGAAGATTAAGAAGAAGTATATTGTTATCGACATTTTTGGAGAAACCACTCGGACAACTCTCGCATTTCATCCACTCACATACATTTGGTGAACAAGCGATCTGGAGTGTCCAAAGGATAGACGTCACTTTTCCCGAGGTGACGGTTACATATCCTTCCTGAAGGTTTATCTATCGAGGGAGCTGCCCTTTCCAGAGAAATCCCTAGACGAGCGGTGTAAAAGTTCCTATTCTCTTTCGAAAGGAAAACATCGTCTAGTGCTCGGAGAGTAGGATCATCTCGACCAAGAGTATATGAACACATGCGACCCTTACCGTGAGCACGTACACAGGTGCCCGACGACAAAATGATGTTCATGCACAAAGTAGCGAGTTCCAAGTACGAAGATCCCTCGAACCTTCATCGATCACTATATACCTGCTGGGGTCAACTTCTCCGCGTATCTCATTTCATGGTTAGCCGGCTCGAAAATATTCCCTATCCCTTTTCATCACGGAGAAAAAGGGTGATTTTAGTAGGACCGCCGAGACGCGAAATTTAGAACCCACTCTTCAGAGGTAAATAAAACGTATTCGGGTCGTCGAATCTTCGAGTTCATGAACCTCTGGATTCGTTGATCCCAGGATTATTCCTCTTCTCATTCCTCAATAAGCTACACCGCACGTGTGAATCAATTTAGACGCCTTATGAAATATGAAATGATATTTTAACGCTATTTTAATTGTTTAAATACACATTCATGGATATCACATATTTAGTACTAAATTATATTCCGTTTTGCGTTTATTTTTTTATAAGATTTAAAAACAATAAACATTTCAAGAAATTTAATTATCAGTAATGAAAACAAGAAAATACTGCATATTCACTCATAACAAAAAAAAGGAATATACAATCTTATATAAGGGAGAAAGAGAGAAAAAGAGAGAGATTGAGAGAGATTCATTTTACGAAATAAAAGACTCGACAAAGTTATAGTGGTTTCACTACTGGTTAAAATGAAGCAAAATTTTTAAAAAGGATATGTATAAAAAGATAATAGTTTATTACAAACAATTTGTAAACAATATCATTCACAAACTAATATTTAATTTACATTTATGTAAAAAATATATTTGTATTATCATCAAAGAGTGAATTGACATAAGATATAGTTTTAATCTTCCCAGTATATGTATACTTTCAATAAAAATATTAAATAAATTTAATCATAAATAATGAATATTGTTATAAAGAGAATGAAATCAAAGCGAGGCAAATCTTAGATGAAGATAAAAAACAAGAAATAAAGAAATAAAAGACCGAGAAGAGAGTCGATGAAAGCACGAAGATTTGTGGGACAGATTTCTGCGAACGATCCTACCATATCCGACCAAGTGATAATTAGGGTTCTTCGTCACCCTAGTGGTAGGCTAACCAGTGCTTTTCCACAAGAAAGCTTCACGATCGAACAAACTTCCCTCACTAAGTAGCTCTCCAGAGATTAAACTAGATCTCTATTCGGTGCAAAAGAATGCAAATATATTTTCTTAGAAAGAGTTAAAAATCATGGTACATACGTATCTGAATTTAATTCACTATTAAAATAAATTATAATATTCAAATACAAATTGTGGAAAAGCACGGATGAAAAATGTATTGTAAACGTAATTTGTAAAATATAAAATACTACACACATAAAAAGAATATTTATTAAAAGAATTTTAATATTTTTAATTTATTTGAATTGTTATAATTTCGTTATAATTTAATATAATAACATTAACAATAAAAATTATTAATTCAATTTTCATTTTGTAATATTAAAGGTAATATCAATTTTGTATGTAAAGTCATTAGGAAACATTTGATACTAAATTGTACATATAGAGTAGCATGAGAAATTATTCCCCTACATCACTGTCGTAATGAAGACATGAATCTTGAGAAGTTTGGTAGCGACTTTCGTTAACTTTGCTAACGCTATCGCGATCTTAATGGCGGTATGTATAAAATAGCAGCCGTATGTATAAATAAGCAGAGAGAGATAAACAAAGCATAATAAAACAATACGTACTCTCACATACGTTATTTTCCAATTTAAAAATATGTTTATAAAAATAAGATTAACAAATAAATAAAATATAAGAAAATTACAATTTTTTCTTCTACATAAATACTTGAAGAAAATTATTTTATTTTTATTTTATTTTTATCTTATTAAAGTTCGACAACAAACGAAGAAAAAGTTGTAGTTCTCTTGTATTTTATTTATTTGTTAAAATCTTCATTCAATTCTACATACATGTATAATTATTTGTTTTCATTCATTTTATCATGCCTAAAGTTTCTCAAAATTGTGCGAGATAACTCAAAATTGAGCGCAGAAAAATATTATTGTTCCGTAAAATAAACCTTGAAGTAAACAATTTTCTCGTCAATTCTAAGATTAGAAGATTATTAAGCGGCATGGCGGCAGTAATCACAATAAATAGCGGTACTGGCTAACCCAGCGATATTGTGGTGAAACAAATATCCGGAAATGACTTTCCTGGGCAGCGAACGATATTAAAAGTTATTAATGACGGTCTTGGCAACCTTCGTTCTACCTTATCCCCGTGGAGAGGCGAGAATTAAGGAAGGTGCAAACGGACGGAAGGATAAAACCGGGAAAAGATGAGAGTTCAGTTTTCTTCTTGCGAGAAAAGTTCTTGCTTTCTTTCGCTCTGTATCGCGTAGATGAAGCACCCCCGAACATCCATGTACTTACTTTCTCTCACGATACTCTAGTCCAGTGTTCTCGTTATTATCTCACCATTGCCATAACGTCATTCTTAAGCTTCGCTATCATCCGTCCACTCTATTGTTATTGCGCGCCGAAAGCAACATTGAAACGAAACATAAATATAAATGACTGTCGGATCTTCACGAGAGAGAGAAAGAGAGAGAGAAGTGAAATAGTGTGCTAGATTATTGCAACGGTAATCGTTGCGAGAACTCGAGAGGAATGAATGCAAAATATAGATATAGCGTCGTTGCTTTCAAGTGGAAAATTGTAAAGAAAAAGATAGACAAAAGTAAAAAAAATTTGCAAGAGATTTTATGCGCGATGAAATATTAAAATTAATTGTTTATATTCAGCGAAGTATAGAAGCTAGTGCTTGGTAGATTTACACATATCCCATTATGTCTTTTATATCTTCGTCTATTGCTCTTGAAATATATTTAATATAATTATAATAATACCATGTATTAAAATAAATGCACTCGCATATATAGTCTCATATCAAAATATGAATCTTGATAATAACAGTCTTAATTAATTTAAATATATATATTTTTACATATTCATGATTATTTTTAATGTTTATAACGTCATTGTAATATTGATAATATTACAATGTATCAATATATATTTGTTTGGAAAAAAATCTATACTTGAGAAAAGTTTTGCGGTTTATTCTCAATCCTACCGCAAATATTACTTTAATAATAACACAGCTTTTCTACTATCGATCGAGGATCGTTACAAAAAATTGGCGTGGGTCACTCGATTCTCGGGATTTTCGGTTCCGTTTAGAGATCAAATCGTAACGATTCTTCCATAGGTCTCGACCTCTCGTCGAACGGCAGCCAGCAAAAATGAATCCAAATGGATAGGGAATGGAAAAGCGAGTAATCCATCGTGACACAAATGACGGCGGAATCGATCCATGAGCGATACAAAGCCATCTCACGCCCAACCAATATCGAGACGCAAACCATAGCTGGTCGTTTCGCGATATTCCTGGGGAAAAGGCCTGGCAACGATACGCAGCACGGATATCTCCGGTCGTCCCCTCTCTTCCTATCAACTTGCACGAAGGGAAAAGATTTTCCCCGGTAGAGAGGAAGAGAATGTCAGAGAAGGAAATAGAAAATGCGAGGTGCCGAGTAGAAGAGTGTCGTAACCGCCCCCGTGTCTACTCTGTCTTACGGGTATTCGTCCTTCAGACCACGTTCTTCCAGACGATATTCCTTATTTGTACCAGATGCCTTTCGAAACCCTCTCACACACCAATGTGTACTTAAGGCCGACGAAGCGAAATAATCGAAGGAGGATGAAGGAATGAAGGCAAAAAAAAAAGAATACCAGCTGATATAATGCGAAACAAAATATGAGCGAGATCGGCGAAGAGATATTAGGCTTGTCATACAATATAATAACGTCTAGCAATAGCGTTTGCGTAACAGCCACGATCAGTCGAATAAACTATCGATTTATGAGAGAGCGAAATAAATGAAAATTTGAAAATGAGAAGTTGAAACTTTTAGAATGAGAAAATGAAAATAATCTTTGTTGCAAAATTAATATACATACTTAGTGTGAGATTGTAGTTACATAATATATAAAATAATAATTTTAACAAAATTGAATTTGTAATATAAAAAAGTGTCCATGCTAAATGAGTATATGATATAAAAACGATATCCTTTTTTATAGTCATATTATATGCATATTATATATAGGATGTTTCAAAGAAATTTTTAGAATTTAAGAAGAGATTCCCCACGTCAAAGTAAGAAAAAATGTTTATCTGAAAATGCTCTATCTAAGATACTGTATTTAAAAGATCAAAAATTTTTAGTTTTAGTTCTAAAAGGGAATTATTGTATTAAAAAATCAAGTTTCCACTAAGATTAAGTAATTGTTTGTATCGCACCTTTCAAAGAAATTGTAGAGAAAGATACTTTAAAGGGATACTTAGATAAAATATTATTTCTTAATTTTTCTTCAATATCCTGTATTTCTGAAACAAAGTATTTCCAGACACATGTTTATAAGAAATTTTTTCTTATTTTGATCAGGAAAATCTTCTTTTAAATTTTTTAACATCTTTCTGAAACACCCGATACATATATATGACGCTGAAATGAAAAATGAAATGTAAAAAATATACGCTTATATTTTTTACATTTCTCATGCTTTTTAGAGAGTTACGTAATTTGAATTGTTAAAGACCTATTTAATTATTCATTATCTATTTATTTGTAGATTAAGATGCAATAAAATCCGAGAGAAACTTTATCACGCAAACTAATATTTTTAATATCAATTTTGAACGCGAATGATATTGAAAGAAACAATAAAGAAATACGACAAGTATTCTTTACTTTTTTTGTCACAATCATGATGGACTATCTCGAGGAACATTCTATGTAGCATCCGTTTATTTCCGGAGATGGAGAACGTATTATAGCGAGCCCCGCAGTGCGGAGAAGTGCACGAGTGATAAAATGGAGCACCTAGTCAGACACATCGAAGGATTTGCCGTTACCTTACTCCTTTTCTGTTCCGCTACCCTACGATCCGCCTTCTTTCCATTACATCCTTCCATTGGTTCTAGATACACGTCAATGTGAGTTTGGGGAGTGATTTCAAAACTATGTAAAACAAATAAGAAATATCGCTGATACGGAAAGATACGGTAACGATGTAAGCTTGCCAACGTAATCTAAGAAGAGGTCACAAATTTTGCAGAATTCGCAACAGTGTTATCTTATTTTAATCAAGAAGATTAAACATAACTAACGAAATAATTATATCAAAAGAGACATAATTTTGTTAATTAAAAATTTTAAACGCTTGACATTTTTTTTGCAAAAAATACGTCTAATAATTCAGCATGTCTCTCTCTCTCCCTCTCCCTCTTTCTCTTTCTCTCTCTCTCTCTCTAAGATAAAATAATAAATTTAATTCACGGACGCGGAAAAACGGATTGCAACAAGGCGCCACAATTTTTCGCCCATCATGGTGGCGTCCTGACGCGTGTCGGCCGCGCGCGTTTCTCACGCACGAGTTCACCGAGACGCGTGTAATAATCCGGAATAACCGGGAAAGCGGAAAATGCATTTACAGGCGCTGCTCTTTGGCCCCACGGGAGCCGTTTCCAAGAGTTCGCATTTTCCTTTGATCTACCTCAAAGTGCGCGCCTTTACCTTCTCCCTCTCCCATCTCACCCCTTCTCTTTTGCTCACGGGTTATCTCTCGTGGCGGTTTAAGAGTATTTTGTGCCTAAAAGTAGATTCAGCGTGCAATGCCCCGAGGGTATCGTTTACGCCAGAATAGCGCGAGCGAAAATATAACTTTAATCCAATTAAAATGCATCTTCCTCCTCGAGTCTCTGATAGCGCGCTAAACTCGGTCCAACTATTTTAGTCTGTCTTTCTATATTTTACGTAATGGAAACTATTTTCTGACATATTAACAGAGTTAAATGGCAATTTACATGCATTTATGTATCTATGATAATAACTGAAGAAGTTTAATTTCTTTGCAATTTTTCGAAGAAATATTAAGCGTAGCAACGTGTAAGAAAAAGGAATCAATTGAAAATAATAAATTAAGCTTTTAATCAAATGAATTGCTTAAGAAAGTATACTCTAAAAATTAAAGTAACATTTAATTTCATGAGAATAAAATTCGTTGCCAATAGTTTCGAAACAAACACGAGGAATCGTAAATAATGCTGTAATCGTAAATAAATGACAACTGCTTCGAACATTTAATTAATGAGCTGACTATAGGAAGAAGACTGTAGCAGGATGGAGGATGTTACGCCCACACGACCCGTGCACATGGAGACAATTAACTTTACGCCAGCATGCAGAAGCACTTCTCATACGAAGTATACCGGAAAACAATTAACCCACCTTGCACGAATAAACCTCTGCTTCACGTGAAGAGCACGAAGTTTCCTACTTTGGATATAGAATTAATTCAAAATGCATCTTCTCGTGACTTTGTAATTTGGAAATATTTATAGCGAGACGCGTCAGCACTGCTTCCTTTTTCCCCCCGGCTGATATAAATTATAATATTATTATATATTTGAAAAAGATGCTTCATTTATCATGCCTCTATTCTATTCTACTTTTTATATTTTTATCAAAAAGTTTTATTTTTAGAATATACCTAATACTCGAAAATTTATTTAAAAAAATTTTTTACAGAATAATACAAAGATTACATAAAACAAATTTTATGATTAATTTAATAACGTCGATTAATTAGATTTTAACAATTTTACGTGTTAAATATTATAATCGCACAATAAAACATTAGTGTTATATTATCCATCGTAGATTGTAATTATTTTATATTCGAAGAATAAGAAAACTGCATCATTTCTAACAATCGGACAATCATTGTCAGCGAATTCAATAAATTCCTATCAATGAATTCCTATAGCGCAGTTTCGTGATTTCCTCCTCAATAGACCTCAGTAACTTCGCAACATCTCACACACGAATTTCGCATTCCAATTATCGTTTGCAACCCCGGAGGCGATCAACAACTCATTGATCATCAAGTATTAATGTAAATTAACTGCTGCGGCCCCGAAAATCGATCGAAAGTGCATCGAATAAAAGATTTGGGAACTTAATTTTCAGGTATATTGAAAAGATTCTTCGTTACTAGCCGCCTTTTCCTCTCGATGTCTGCGCTCGTTCACCGGAAATGAAAAACCACCTGTTGATTTGTGGAAATACCGATTCCGTAACCGTCATTCGGTGACGGGTTTCCAGGTTGTTCTGAAAACCGCAAACGGCCACGCGTATTCAGGAGTAGCAGGACTACAGGAACCGGGATTGCGCGGAGGAAAAGCGGTCTCGCGCGGGGAAGGTATACGGCATTTAATTAACTACCTGATCGATACACCTGTCCCGGGAGCTCACCTGAGCCTGGATTTCTCCAGGGGCAGCTACGCAATGCCCTCCAGTGACTAGCAGACCGATTGCTCAAGATTGCCAACTTCACTCACCAAACTTCCTTAATTAATTTGTTACCTCTGTCACAACTTTTTATAGCTAACTTTTCTGGTACATCGACTTTTAATACGTATTTATTCACTTGCTATTTTAAAAGAAAAGAAAACTTTTTCTTTAATTTCAAGTATAATACGATATTTTCAATATTGAATTATGTTTTTATTCATGCAAATTTAAAAATTTAATTATTAAGAATTCGAGCATTATTATTATAAATCCAATGCGTCATATATGTCTCTATATATATCGGAAAACAATTTCCAAACTTAAAATATTATTTTATCGGTGATTTTATTCAATAAAAAGTTCTTGCAGTATTATATTATATTATATAAAATAAAAGGATATAAATAAAAAATATCATTTTTCTATCAAATGGGTTCTCTCTCTCTTTCTCTCTCTCTCTCTCTCTCTCTCTCTCTCTCTCTCTCTCTCTCTCTCTCTCTCTCTCTCTCTTCGGAAATTATAAACTTTATTTTAAATAACATGTAATATATTTAGAGGTATATCCGTTTATTTCCACATACATGTATGTGTCGCTTTTTGTAAATTTGATCTTTTAAAAAACGTAAATTTCTTTTTTATAAAACATTATCCTATAAAAATTCAACGTTTTATAAAAAAGTTTTATTTTACTCGTTTTTAAATGATTGCAACATTTTGAATATTAATTAGCAAACCTTAGGAATCAATTAATAATTCTTAAGTTTTGTAAATTGCAGAAATTATAACAGTTATTAATATAATTATAATTCACTTAATAAATTGAAACTGTCGTATAGTTTCCTTTTCCGCATTTCTGCATTTTTCGAATTCATTGAGCTCTATCAGAGCATTCTTAGAGCTATAATTATTCATTCGATGCATTAAAGTTACTCAACATTTTTATTTTGCTGCCGAGTTTCGAGGAATCGCTGAACGAAGCATTATTTAGGTTTCTGTGAGATATGCAAAAAAATATCCGCTTATCGAAACTTTATTACTTGAATTTGTATGATAATGTCTTGGACTTATCATAGTTATTCCGTTAATTACGCTTATTTAATGTCTATTTAGTTAGGTTAGGTAATAGTTAGTGTAATGTAAAAGATTCAAAAATATATATATAAATCCCAACTTTTCTCAAATAAAAGTCCATTCAATCGACTTGTCTCCAAATTGCAAAAATATATATATATTATCTTATTAAAAATAAGAAATATACATATTTAAAAAAAAATATCACTTATACTATAATATCTTTTTTATTTTCGTTCATTTTAACTCTTAGAAATCTTTATAAAAAATATATTATCGCATCTCTAATCTATGTTAATTATATACAATTAAAACAGCATTAATTTGCTAAATTTCACCAGAAATATTTCAAATGCCTAATTAAGTGATATGTTGTTAATTTATATGCAAGTAATAAAAATCGGTGAAATGTCTCTTCTTAATGACAAATAATTAAAATTTTTTATTAATTAATAAAAGATGTTACAATTACTGATATATGATAAAGATAGTTGGCATTCTAAGTATTATCCTTCCATTCGAAAATGTAAATAGCGCTATTTGGACGTAATTACAAAATGAGAATAATACATTTTAAAATATGAATATAATATATGTTGTATTGCACAAAGTATACACAATGTAATGTGTAAAACGATGATAATGATAATGTAATTAGATAATGTCCTTTATTTGATAAAAAATATCTTTAGAGCAAATGCATTTTCCTTCGCAGTTTATCATGTTTATTGCATCATGAAATTTGCATTTGATAGAATTACATTCCTTTGGAAAGAACATAGAATGCGTTTCTCATAAATTTATCATCGATCAATCTCATTCAGCTGTTGCAATAATTATTAATCAACCTTGGACAGATCTATCGATCTTCTCGTCGTTTGACAACTTTCTCGCACAGCCACCTTCACGAAGATGCGAAAGTGACACGTTCAGTGACCGAGAGGCACGCAAGTCTACTTGCGAGCATCTCCTAGTCTCCTGGTACATCGATACCAATAACCAGCGACTCTGCGCACGTCGATCGTGGATAACGTGCTAGTGTCTTGCACCTGCATGCGCGTGACCGACGCAACGCGAGAACAAGAGGCTCTTTCGAGGCTGACACGCAGGCGTCGCACACACGTAACTAGAGTTTCAAAGAGATGAACAAATTTAAAATTACGAAAATAATTATAACACCGAAAATAGAAATCTTCCTTTTGCGATCTCGCCAAAAATGTAGTACATACATTTCTTTTAAAAATATGGTTAATTAATACAAATTTCGCTTTTAGATAAAATTAGCAGCATAATGCGGCAAAAAGGTTCTTTAATAATTATAAACGTGACTGCTTTACATAATATTTTAATTTCAAGCGATAAGTTTTAGTAACTGTTCCATTTTCCACAATTTTATTTTATCTGCAGTTATATCGAGACAAAACCATTATACATATAATTATTTCAACACTTCAACACTGATGATTACATTTTCTTGTAGGAAGAATTTCCTACTTTGTAGTATCAAAGAATCTACCAAGAAATTTAAATGAAGAAATTAAGATTTGCCTTTCTCTTAAGAAAGCTTGTATCTTTACATAAATGTTCGCAAAACAAAGATACGAAAAATTCAATATCGAAGTGCGCAGGACGGGTATCAAGGATATAACAGCAATTTTACATGGTTCTCTCGACAGGAGCGAAAGTTATAACGCGATACGACGCCTAATTATCTAGGACAGCGACTAATGAGAGACACCGGAAACGCCTGTCTCCCGTTTTCTAACGATGATCCAAGCATCGTATCGGCACAACGTTCAACCTGCGCCTGCCTTGGGACCGATTCCTCGATCGTCTGCTTGCCTGGGACTCAGAGGTGCAGCATTTTACCTGTCTCAACGCCCACACCTCCCACCTTTCTTCGATTTCTCTGGTTTATCCTTCTCTTTTCATCATTCAATTATTATTCAAAGATCAAATAAACTGCATCTTTCCTTTCCTCTCTCTTTATCTCTCTCTCTCTCTCCTCCTCCCTCTCTCCCCCTCTCCCTTTCTCTCTCTTTCTATATGGTCTTTATCTTTCTGCAACTTTTGGCACAGAGAAGAAGTTTTAATTAAGATTCGCAAACAATCGATGCAGTTAGGTATCCAACATTTGAATAATCTTCGTAATAAGCGTCAATTGATTTTATATTGCACGAAGTTAATATCACCTTGAGAAATGTTTGCTAAGAGAATTGCCGTTTATCTTTCAGCGGAATATCGCGGAAATAATGTAAACACGGACGAAATATCAGCGTATGGATCACACCGATTATTTTGAAATTCTAATAATTTGACATTATGAAATTGAAATTTCATTGATTTTGATTGATAAGAAATATATATGAATACACGTATGTTAAACGCATATATTGAATGCAAATATTATAGTATTTATAAAAGCCTTGTAATTCATATTATTAATTTTCTCTAAATGTATATTTATGTATGTTTTAATAAATGTATATTTTAATAAATTAATAGATTTTCTAATTTTTTATTAATGTTAAAGGCACATGCAATGTTTTATAGTTTTTTAAATAATTTTTTTTATTTAAATAACTTTTTTTTTAATTATTTGTAATTAAATGTGTTAAATTTTTAAAAAATTATTTTAAAAATATCAAATTTATTTATATTAAATATTAAATTTCTTTTCGTTTATTTATGTGTTTATTTAAATTTCTCTTTTACCGTTAAAAATGTTGTAACATCAACAATAATAATAATTTAAATTTGTAAGCATTGGTTAAAAAAGTATCAGTTTTTCCCTGTAATTTAATTAATATTTTAATTATTATAATTAATACTTAAATATACTCTTTTAATTTAATTTAACTACATAATTACTATATAAAAAATATGTCATAATGCTCTTCAACTAAGTATATATAAAATGTACTGATAAAATAACAGCCGTAATAACAATTTTATATATCATTATTTAATGTCTAATGTTTAATTATGATATACAAGGGGGGGAGCAAAAGCAAAAAATTATCTGTACTCTACCATATCGCGTAAAATGGTCTGAATGATTTCAACGACTAACGAGTATCAGGAGAGCATATAAGCGGCCGTAACTGCTGAAGGAAGGCCACGCGTTTGCGCTGATACCGTCGTCGTCGTCAGCAACGAGACGCGAAACGACGATAACGCCTTGTCTTTCGCGCGCATCGCAAACAGGTAAAACGCGCGGCGGCTCGTCACCGAGAGAGATTTCCTTTTCAGGTGAATTCCGCGAGTGTGGGCGAGCAGGGTAACAGAGATGGCAGGATGTTGTACCTGTGCAACCGAAGGTATAAGGTAGTAGTCTATACGGTCTCTCCCCACTGATCCCCACTTTCTACCTGATCCTCTCTTTCTCACCGTTACCTTTCTCGGTCCTCTTCGTTCGATCCAGGCTCGCATCTCATAGTTATAACACCGTATGCTCGTACGAGGGGTAAGCCCGATCGTGAAGGTAACAGGTTAACAAAGATGTCTGATGATTGTCGCTATTCTGCGTTTTCTCTTTGGCAAATAGAGGGGGATACGGTTGAGATTATTTCTCGCACAAGACGTCAACGAATGATTGATTATTGACAAAATGTCAAAGATGCAGCTCTCTCTTATAAATATATCACAAGTACAGAAAATTGTCGAATTTAAGTCAGAATTTTATCTCTATTTTTTTGTATCATGCATTCTGTACATATTCTATGGTACTTCTATGATATACGTATGATATACGTATGATATTTCTATATTATACATAAAATCATAAATACAATTTTAACTCGAGAGAATTTTATAACAACTTATAAATTGTTCAAAGTGCTTCAAATTAAGATTCTAAAACGTCTTGCATAAGTTATCTTACAAATTGTTGAATTAATCAAAATCATTATTATATATTCGATAATGTTATACACCAAAGTTTATAATCTCGATAACATTTAAAATATTATTGTGAATACGTTTTTATTTTACTTGAATATATTAATATATTAATTGCTTGGTCATCCTCACTGAAAAAATAATTGCTTGGTCGACTTCACTGAAAAAATAATTTCATCAAAGCAACCATAAATGTCGTACTTCACTTTGCATTTAAATGTCACAGATATTATTTTATAAACATGTTTGTCAAGTATTGATCACAGGATTCCACATCGAGGGAATTATTTCTTTCTAAAAGCGTGGCTACCAGAATATAGCAGATAATTAAATTATTTTTAGCATAACACAGAAGATTTTCTTAATGATTTATATAAAATCCAGTCTTAAATGAGCAATTAAGACGCTTCTACAAATTTATCGCATATCTCTCTAATTTCGAAATTAAAAATATAAAATTGTGCATTAATTAAGTGAGAATTAATTGCTTCGATAAATGTTATATGTATAATATACTTTAGAGTTATAACGCAATTTCTCTTTAATATAAGCATGATGGAAAACTTAAATATTATCCATTCGACAAATTTAACTTTCTAGATAGATCAATCTCTTAAAGATGCGCTTCTTATGATACGACATGAATCGCTGGCACATATGTTGCCCTACTACATATCTCACTACCACACTATCCACGTTATCAGTTATATGAAGACGCAATACAACGACATATTGCTCGGTGCATTCACCTTAGAACTGTTGATCTATCGCACTTACGCTCATGCTGTTCTCCTGACCTAGGGAAATGTTCGATTTGCTCGAACTCCGTTGATTGTTCATCAATTGCTTCAAGATATTGTATTCCCGATTCAATTGAATTGAAAGTCATATTAGTTGCATAACAAATATTATTAAATGTTGAAAGAAAAAGAAAAATACTTAAACGAAATGATTGCTTAAAAATCAATATTATAATAATTGTACTCTCATTATATTCTTGATCTGATATTTACTAATTTGTATCAATGATGAATATGTTATAATAGTAATTAGCTAAGAAAATTACTTAAGTATAGCTGATGTTTTCGTGAATAAATAAAGATCGAATGGCGAACTTGACATTAATTTAATACATTCCTAAGAAGTTATGTTAATTCTGACCTAGGTGAACGAATAATTTACACAAAAGTCGGATTGGCCGGGAAAAAAGTAACTTTTAATTGCATTACAAATTAATGAGTCTTTCAACAGACCAACTTCGCAAAGTTCTCTTTCAAAACGCATATTTCGCCTTGAATTAATTTAACCATCTTTCATAAAGAAGTTGTAGAATCTTTAAAAATTCTCATAAAACTTATCTGTGAACAATTTCTGAGAAAAGGTCCTCGAATAAATTCTACAGTAGAATTTTAAACTTATAAAAAAACTCAAGTTTTGCTTCTCAAGTTACTTGACTTATAAATATGAAAGTCGTGTAACACGATTTAATGAAAATGTCAACAAAAGGTTAAAGATAATTCATAAATCCATAAAAGAGTTAACATTAATTCATTTAAATCGATTAGGTGGAAGTTGTTGGAGCAATATGTAACATAAACATAAAAAAAAATTATCAATTCTAAATAAAATAAAAATCAATGAAATATAATATTATACATATAAAATGTATATTAATTTCAAATAGACAATAAGAAAAATTGATACAAATAAAAAAATAATACAAAAAAAAATAATACAAAAAACTCGAAAAGCAAATTGCGAAAATACGTACATATATTTATTTTTTATGAGTAATACAAAACTTGAAAGTTTTTAAAACTTATTTTTCTTATTACAAACTTTCTAATTTTATTTATTATTTTTTAATCTAATTTCTTAAACTCGCTTGTCTTATTTTTTATATAAATTTTAGTTCCAGATAAAATAAAAAATTAATCAATCATGAAATAAGCAGACTTTTCAAATAAACACTTTATATGTATACATATGTATGTATGTATATAAGTGTGCGTCTATGCGTAATATATATAAAATTTTCTAAATATTGATTTATATAATTCAGTTTATTAGTTAAATCTGCAACTTTATTATAAATTATATTTACAATAAATATTTATTCATATTTATGCTATACGCACGTTAATAATGCGAAATATAATTATAAATAATTAATATCACAAAAATGCATAAAGAATTATATATTTAATTTTATTATATAAGTATAACTATTCCTATAAAAAAAATCTTTGAATCTCGCATCATAATTAATATCAATTTTCCAATGTTTTGTTAAGAAAAAAACTATTATCTATAATAAATAAATATATATATATATATATAATTATCTAAATATAATAGTCTAATGAAAATATAAAAGAAAATAGTTGAAGCTAAAAGAGCAACTTATATCATAACAAGATGCTGATGTGCTTCGAAAGAAAAGCTATAGGATAGGAAGCATTAAAACAAAATCTAACCCTTTTTACTAGAATGGTAAAGACTGTAAGGAGGACTCTAATCTTTATGCGCAGATAAATGTACGATTCAGGTAGTTCAGGTGCGCGGTTAGATGCTTACTATCAGGATACCAAGCGATAAAGAGGATCGCAGTTCTAATATTTTTCCATTAATTCAATTATTGAATAGTGAGAATATTATTAATTCATATAAACTGCTAACATTAATTATCTTAAATCGGGAAAATAATCAAAGCTTCTATCGGACAATGTATATAATTTGTATAATATTGCATATTATTGTGTAATATAATGTGTAAATGACTTAATCTCAATTGGAAGCTAATTGTAATCTGATTTAATGGAGATGACCAATCAGCTTATATTCAAAATCAAATGTGTATATATATATATATATATATATATATATATATATATATATACATTTTCCGCACATGTTTTCCTTCAATCTGTCTTGTAATAAGTTAGCACAATTATCCAAGCGATCGTACGGCCATCGTTCATCTTCCGAACAACGAAACCGGTTGGTAACTTTACCTGACCGATCTCTCGCGCAACCTGATCCCCTAGTCGAATGCACCTGTTTGCTCACCTGAAGCCAGGATTCTAGAATATTGCGATACGATATCGTTTGGAGAACCCGATCGCGACGCCGATTTGAAAGAAAGGTCGAAAGGGTTTTCAAAATCACCTACTTCTCTTTGGTATTATCTGCGTCAATTCCTGCATTATTTTCAGCTATTGATTAACTGGTTAATTTGAACAATCGACTTTTATGATCGTTTTACGCTCGTGAAAATAGATCAAGTAAAAGAGTCAATTGACATTCATTACACAAATAAAGCATATAATGCGTTATATATTTGAGCAAATCATGAAATTCTTCTACAATTTACACTTTATGTTCAATAATTCAGCATAAAGTATTTTATGATATAATGTACACAATACGATGTTTTTAAACTGTTTTCAACCAGACCTGAATCTATTAATTAAAGTTCTCGTGAATAATATTTATTTATTAATTTCTGGTCGCGTCAACATCTAAGTAGTTTGGCGAAATAATATTGCTTGTTTCATACAACAGCATGACAGGATTGGACAAGTTGAGGATAAAAATGATTAATTATGCATAAAATATAGATGGCCTACAGAAATTTAATTTCTCGAATAATCCCCTCGTTGCACGTCGCTCAAGCGAATTTTCTGCCATTTTGTCCACTGACGACAAGACATAAATTTGTTACGCTAATGTTTTCACTTCGAACTGCAAATTAGCTGCATTAATTTTGATCTCCAGCATACGCGCGATCGAATTGTCTGTCGCGATTCTACCGGCGCAATAAATCGTGCTACCAACCGAATGCAAAGCAGATGCAAACAAAACAATTAACGAGCGCCTCGGTTCTGCGTAAAAACCGCGGCTTTCGTTAGGAAAGCTGCTGCAGAATTTATTGCATCATTCGTGCGAACCTATCCGTTTTTCTGCACGAATCCACCGGAATTATCCCGACCCTTTTACCGTTCATCGTTATGCAAAATCGTAAAATTAAAAATTCACGTGCTTTTTTTTACGCACAACGATAACTCGCACGTGGCGAACGGTGAGTTCAAAAAAAAAAGAAGCTAAGCGTAAAAATTTTATAAATTTTTGTTTGCTCAATGTTTTCTTTGACCGACAAATTTTAAAGTCAGATTCGTAATCAGCGTTGATAAAAATTGACGAAACGGAAATATGTTCATCAGGAAGATCATTTCGCAACAGCACGATAATTCATGCAAAATTCGTGAAGCGATGAAGAAACTACTTTCGTAGAAATTCGCCGAAAGTAGGTGAAGTTTTAATATTACCGTTTCTCTTCGATGGTATGAAGATTTGGTAAGAGTAAGAAAAGTTATATTAAAGTATTTTTAATTCATTTAATTTGAGATTCGCACACTCAACCTAAAATTCTTTATCAAATAAAATTCTCTGATTAAAATATTGTCATTATCATTAATATCCATTTAATTTTGTACGTACAGAACTTACGCAAAATTTGCAGAAGTAGAAATTTCAAAGGTATCATTTTCTCACAAATTCGATAAGAACAAGTTAGCTAATTTATCGCAATAATTTCTTTACATATTAAGGTCGACTGGGAAGATATACATTTTATTTCCGTATAAGAAATCCTCCACACATTTAACATAAATTGTATTAAATTGATAAAAAGATAATAAAAAAAGGAAACTGTTTTTACGGAACTACAACGAAATTCAATTAGTCAATCCATGAAAACTTTAACTAGAACATTACTGTAAGAGAGATCGTACTACGTAATCAATCATTATCTCTAACATTATATAAACTAAAATAAAATATTGTTATTTTTTTGGGTGGCATTTTATCGAACACAAAAGAAAAGAGAAATGCAATTTAATTAATTTATATTTGGAACATGCTATTAAATTCGTACAATATATTGCACAATTAATTGTTTTAATTCTACGATTCTCTCTGTTACATGAAATACTTTAACAATACGTTATTCCTTTTTTCATTATATATATAATGTCACAAAAAATATTTTTATCAAAAATACAAAATAAACATTTAATATTTCAAATATTCTTTTACCTATACCATCCATTTACCGATATTTATACATCCGATAAATACATCCGATCTGTTACACTCGATATTGATTAGACATGTAAATAACTCGGGCGGTGTATTTGTTTTTTTTTAACTGTCAGGACGGAAGCGACATTGATCTAAGTTATTCTCGTTACAACAGTGTATATAGAGTGCAAGCAAAAACGCCTTTCCCTCGTTCCAATAATTTCTCGATACAATTAACCTGCCACCCGGCTGCACTCATTACCACACATTGACCTTACGTAATTGTTTCGTAATAGCATGTAACGAAGCTACACACAAGCGTGCGTAGCATCGAAAGAGCATTGATGTGTTGCGGATAATATTGGAACGAAATATTCTACATATTTGTGCTACGCGGTTATCGGTGGTTTGCGGCACGATCGCCAAATTTTTGTATCGCATTCGGGTATCGCAGATAAAGCCGGGAAAAAAATTTGCCGATTTTGTTAAATGCCATATATAGTTGACGTTTTTCCGATATTCATGCAAGTAAAATAGTTCATTTTTAAACCTGATGAATAAAACGCAATGTTAAAAATTTCAAAATTAAAATAAATCAATAATTATAATAAAGATATTACATTCTCTCCAGCGCTTAATTTGTCATATTGAATTAACAATAACAGTTAAATTTTTACAGTTTTATATCGATAAAGCTATAAATTTTTAAGTACAATTCCACGGCTTCTCGAGTCCACAAATAATAAATTAGATAAGTAAATAAGTAGATAAGAGTAGATAACTAAGTAGATAAATAAGTAGATAAGTAGTATATGTATTAAAATAATTAATTCAAATGTAATAATAAATTTTGATTTGAAACTTATTGCGAATTGACTTTTTGACAATCTAATGATTTAAATTGTTTCCATATATTATATTTTACGCATTTCGAAAAAATTGTGTAATATAGAAAATGTTATTTTAAATAGATTTATATGGTCTTTTTAATATAGTTTTTTTTTATATGGTCTTTTCAATATAATTTTTTTTAATAAAGAGAGTATCTAGGTCATTCTGAAAATTTATTTCTTTTCTTTATTTACACGCATATAAATAGCATGAAGCTTAATGAATTACAGTTGCAAAAGAATTAAATGGAACGTCGTTTTATAGAAAGACTATCATAGAACGAATAATGCCTTTAGCTTCTAGCAAAGATGGTAATCGAAGTTTATCTTTCCAAAGCGATCTGTATTAATTCAAATCTTGCCTTGTTTTATGAAACGTCCGCAGATGTTTGCAAGATTGTTGCGGACAGCTTAACGTCGAGAGTGTGGCAATTTCGGAGCAGACCTTACAAAAGAGCAGTGCGTTCGCATGTCTCGCATCGTCATCGTAGCGTTAGAAAGCGTCAGTGGATGGTTCCTGACGCAGACGCAATTAAGTTTCGTTCGCAAGGTGCAATGCATGTGCACAGATATCGCATCGGTTATACCCACGATCGCGAAGCAATTACAACCATGGTACTCGTTACACGCTCGACAAACGGGCATGGGGCTTCCTCTGCGTGCTACCTAGTTATTTCTCGTTTCTCCTCCTCTCTGCTTTCGACCAACGCAGTTCTCTCGCGCGAACGCGAAACTCGCAGCGCGTGTCGAAACTTCCGACGATACTTCCGACGAGATAAGACGTCGCGCTACAAATGGGAATTACGTGTATTGTATATCGACGTAGCCGCCATATAAATGGAAATGACCTGTTTCTTCGGCACAAGAGACTTCATTCCATAGGCGATAAATTAGAGAAAAAACTTAGAAAAAACTGCCTTTTTTGTTAGAAATTAAAATCGAGATAAAGATTAAATAAAAATCTTATAATTCTTATAAATTAAAAATCTTATAAATTCAATATAATTATGTCAAGAATTGTTTTCATTAATGTAGTGATGATTTTCATAATATTTTGTTTATGGAATGTACAAGATTATAAATAAAAAACTGAACGCAATTTCTTATCATCTTTCACATTATTATTTAATATACTTTAAATTTAAAAAACTTTCTGAATTTACATGTGAAATCTGTGGATTAAAAAAACATTATTTCAGACAATATGTGAAATAAAAAGAAATATTTTATGCAAAATGCAAAATCGATATATCGCTTTGTATAAAAAGCCTAGGCGTTTATAATCAATTATTTATTGCTTTATTAGTGGCGATGCTCCGTCGAATAACATCGTGTCGCGAATTCCCTCAAGAATGATAGAGAGAAAGTAAGAGAAAAAAAGAGAATAATATCGAGGAAATGGCACGATCAAAGCTAACCGCAAATAACGCAGAAGCCAAAGTAATGATGGGTTACTGACAAACGATACCACAGCGGCAATTATACCAGCGGGCACTGCCGGTCCGATATCCGCCAGTGGCATGCCTACGAAACCATTGTGACACGGCTGTCCATCGATATTAATTGATAAAACGAATTTCAAATTACTCCCGCGGCATGCGATGATATTTTACAACTCGCGAAAATCTAGTTCAACGAAGATGACAGCGGACAGATCGCTATCGTCCATTTCACATGAAATAAAATGGTTTTGTCACTCAGTTTTGGTTAAAATCTACATATATGTGTATGTATGTAGAAAGAGAAAGCGTAAATTTATTTAGAGCATTCTGAGACAATATTTCCTCAAGTGCACTAAATAAAGAAAAAATATTATTTAAATGTATATGCAGTGAAAATCATTTTATACATGTGATTGTATACAATACATGTATGTGAATATATATATGTACATGTATTTTTATATTGTACGTAAAAAATACACAAATATGTAAAATACACAAATATGAGTAAATAAGTTTGCGTTTGTGGATAATTAATTGTAGTATATAAACAGATATGATATAATTTATAATTGAGTACACGTAAAATGTAAACAAAATAAGAAATATTGGAGTAATACACGAAATAGAGTTTGCATGCAAAGTGACCAAATAGGCAAGTAATTAATTTAAATCAATAACATTTATCCCTCTCAACAGCATCGCACGTTTATTCTCATCTAGTTAAGACTATAATATTAATTAAAATTATAACGAATTAATTTAGATTTAAATTATGTTTCCCTTCAGAGCAGAAGTCTCTCTTTATTTGAACATTCCTATAACGTTTTCATATATATGTTATATACATTATATCTTCAAGTTAAACAAGAAGTTATTATAAATATTCACGATAATAACAATAAAAAAGACAAGAATATGCGCATGTTAAAAGCTAACAAATATAAAACTGGTCATTAATTTAATATATTTCCAACTATTATAATTTTTTAAATAGTATACTTTCACTACACTTTTATTGACGATGCATAATGCATACCAAACCGGAATTCAAGGAAGAGTTGAAGTTAATTTTCAGTTGCGTGAAGGCCAAACTTATCGAAGTGAAAGAACGATCGTTCATTAAGACGACGAGACTGCAAAATCCGTTTCCGGGCAGTGTACCGAGCAATTTACTCCTTTCCTTCCACTCCCTCTCCCCACGTTTAAATCGCGACGCATTCACACGTTATTGTGTACCCGATAATGCTAACTATTGTAGATTGTCGCGGATTTACGTACGCTGTATCTAAGCAAATTGACAGACAAACATTCAGTAAGACCATCGACAAATCGGCCGATTCAATTGCGATACACGTACGAAGGAAGACGAAATTCTAAAAAACCGATAATCGAATGTCTTTAAGACGATTCCTCTTCAAAATGATTGCTACATAATTTATTTGGCATGATTTAATGGATGGAACGGAATAGTTTAACATTTAAAATTTTTATTATTATATTTTATTATTAATAATAGAAAGAGAAAGAGAGAGAAAAGTTACATAAATTTATTTTTTTTCAAAATATAATATGTTAAAAAGAAGCTTGTATTATTTTACTACATCATTTTAAACCATAAAAAATATTAAAAACTCAAGTATGTTAAATATTTAAGAATGTTATATATTTAAACATACAAGGTGTGTAGAGATAAGAGAATTTAATGACTTTGAGGGAAAATTTATACAAACAATTTCCGAGAATTTAGAAATCTAAAAATAGTAAAATAAAAGAAGTAAATTATTTGGAAATTGAATTACAACAGAGTATGTCTTATAGTTACAGTATTAGTCAATTGAACGGGATTTAATTAAGGGAAGGTCGTGTTTGAGGGTTACGAACGTTTACTCTGAAAATGATTGATCTAGTCAGCTCCAATTGCAAACTAAGGATTGAAACTGAGACCGCAGACTGTAACAACTAAGGTCACATAGAATGAGGTTTACGTGTCAAAGGGCGATACTGTTGTATAAAGGAACAACGATATTTCTCGTAACCTCAGATCAATAAGACTGCGCGCGTATCATATCTTCACGATGATAATATATTGCATTGCAAAGTTCAATTGTGAACAAAAATAATCAGCGGAAATTCAATTGGAATAGAATTCTAAATATTCAAATTGTATAAAAATGCGAAATAACTGACGAGCATTCAACGTGTATTCAACATCATAAAATTCTTACGATTAAACAAATATTCGGAAATAACGAAACTGGTGATATTTGCATCTCGAAAATATCCCGATAGCAAAATAAATTTTTAGGACTTAAAAATATTATTGTGTGCTCTCTTCATCTCTTTTCTTTTGTCTCTTTATCAATTCAATATTATAAACTTTAAGTAAAATGTTAATTATAATTTAAAATCAACAACAAGATTAATATTAAAATTTAGAAAGAAGAAATATTCCAATAATTAATTCATAACGTTATAATCGAAAGAAAGCAAGTTACGTTGTGCTTCTATATTGTATACATAAGAAAATTTAATTGTTGTTCAATTATATTATTTTGCATAGATATAACTTATTATTTCGCTAGTAACTATCTATTCATTGATGGATGTATCAATCTTGGTTTGTTCCTTTCTAATTATATTCATCCTGCGTGCTTTCTTGCGAAGACATTTACATTTATGCGAAAACCGACATAATACGGTACTATTAGCCACATAGGCGAGTATCTGCGCATTCCTGCGGTACCAACGACGTAACCGGATTATGTGGCATGCATAGGTGAATTAGCAGGCAAATGTTCGGTAAATTCGTTTGTTAGCCGATCGATATGTCGTGGTATCGGTATCCAGCAAATTTGATTGCTCGAATAGCGATCGAGATACTTGACCGAGTGAGATAGCAATACCACAAATAGCGGTACAGCATCGTAATTTTAACTGAGAAATGCAATTAAATCAAACATATTGAAAATTTCAACATAATTCTATACATTTCATTACAATCAATTTTCCCATAACTTTGATAATTAATTGTTATAATTTTAAAAGTTGCGCTGGGTAAAATTAAAATATTGTGTGCTTGTATTTCTCAATAAATTATTATTAAAAGTACACTATTTAAAATATTCAATTTCAAATATCGTTTAGTTTAAGAAATAAATTTTTATTTATTACAATAATATCTAATAATTTCTATTTGATGAACATAATTGTAAATTAATTCATTTCTCTTAAATAACTTTAACTTTCGAGATAAAGTAAAGCAACACCAATTGCGAGTTTGCCTTCTAACTACAATAAATGGATGTAAAAAATGATCAGGCGCAAAATGTTTTAACGTTAGAACTGTTCAAAGTTACGATGAAGCTCACGTACTACTTGAATGCGTTCTCTTGCTCGTCCGTACATCAAAAGTTCGACCCGAAGGTCTATTAAACTTTATCTCGCTACTTGACTCACCGTTTCGTAAAGTTGGCTGAAGAAATTCCACCGAGGGCCCTTTACTTCCTTTTTTCCACCTTCTTCGTCTTTGACTCAGCGCACAGTGTATGTATCACATGAGACCGCTTCGCACCTGCTTTACACGTCCACACTATCGTAACACTATAACCCTACGTGCGCGACAGAGAATAATCTTGTAAAAACAACAAGGTTGTCGTGAAGGTCAGAATTTCGCGGCCGTGACTTTAATTGGCCGACCAGTTTTATATTATAATTTCGATCTTCGTCGAGAGCGTCGGCTGGTTCACGACAGGTACTATAATACCGGTTTCGTGAAAGTGGATTACGCATGTGGAAGTGAAATTAATACTGCTCGAAAAGCGGAAGGTTTGACATTTAATGCAAGTTACAGGAACAGACTCTGACATGAATTTAAAAAATAATACTCGCTAAAAAACGCATCTTTTTAATATGAGTATTAATATTAGTATATGTATGTGTATGTGTATGTGTTATATATTACCCGATAATTATTCTTTACGCTACTTTCTAATTTTATATGGCACTGTTTCTAAATAAGATACTTTAAAAAGTCAGATTTTGGAAAAATAATATTTTTACATTCAATGTTTTCAACGCGATTTTACATCCTTAAGTTTAGATGTAGATCGCATCAATAAAATTATACTAGGCGCCTTATTAAATTGCCGCATAAAATTTGTTATATGTTATACTGAATGATTGTAATATGCTAATCAAATGTTTGACTCATGTTTTATGCAAAGACATGAAAGAGTAAACCGTTCGATCGAATTTCCAAATCTCGTATATATATATATATATATATATGTGTTACAGTCAATAGCAGATTGCAATCGATAGCTCCTTTAAGCAAAAAGATAGAAACGAAATATTAGAAGAGACAATATTATAAATTTTCATAAATATTTATTTAAACAAAAAGTAAAGCTAAAAAAGTTACAATGTTGACACAACCCTTTAGTCTTTTGAAAATCATCATTGATTAGTAAGATTAACTACGACATTATATCACCATATAAACGATGAAAAAAATACAATAAAATGTATAAAAAAATTTATACAAGATTTATGAAAGATATTATTATATATCATAATTTATTTGCGTCTATTTCTATACGTGAAATGCAAGAAAGCATATTAATAATAAACGGATATACATTGTAAAGTATTGCTGCGGTAATGTGATTATTTATTATGATCTGATAAATTATCAATTTTTCAACTGCAATATTTTTAAAAGTGATACGATTTAATTATCTAACAACAATAATCTATATTTCTATTTAAATGTTAATAATACATTATTATTATATGTATATATAATGCTATTTTATATGATTTAATTATATTAATATTTCAAAATTTGGTATCTTATTAGAAAATATTAATAAGAAATTTCAAACATCTTCAAAATGTTCATACTTTTGTTTTATATTGTCCTATAACAAATTTATAATTTATATCTAATTTAACTTTTTGAGATATTAAATTTATTCTAATTTGCATTTTTATTTCCGCAAATCGAATTTTCCGCAAATTGAATTTGTCATTAAAGAAATTTTCTTCTGTTATCACATCGTTTTAGCGATAATACGCGTAAGTAATCGCTAATTTCCGCGTGCATACAAGCATGGCAACACAGTCCAATATACAGCTATCGATCATCTACAGCCAATCCCTATGTATAACCCGGGTGCAGCCAAACAAATTATTTCCTCCCGATTAGAACTCGACGATCATGGGTAGTAGCATAACACGTAGCGAGCCTAATACAGTCAATAATCGAATTAAATTGCATGCTCACACATGATGCATGGTATCATTATAATTTTGTAATTTTCGTATTCACATTCGCATTTACTTTATTCGCATTTATTTCACGAAGGAAGAATGAATTTCTCGGAGTAATAGTCATTTTTTTGATACGCACAACAGGTATTATACATATCTTTGTTGAGATTATGTATTGAATTTTGCAATCATTTACGTTATACTGCAGAAATATAACAAAGAAATAATAGATATAAATGCGTTTATAATTATAATATGTAATAGACATGTACATATCAATTACATAATTAATTTTAAATTCAAAAAATATTATTAAATAAATGTCATAAGATACAAATTTTGATGCGCCGTATAAACTTTTTAGAAATTTAAATCTTTTGATTATTTTCCCAGTCGTTGAAATATATACGTTCATTTTATTGATACAGATACAAATTAAACACACAGTCATAGATACAGATTAAATGCAGTCATGTTGAGCCGTTAATTTAAGCATTGTGTTACTAGAAGCAATTTGAGATAGCTGTCATCAATTTCAATCCACATGGAATATCGATCGGACTATACTATATCGAAAGCCACGGTTCGAATAAAGCGTACTCGAGAAGTAAGTTTTAGCGTTGCACTAAAATAAAAATGCAGAAAATTTCCGTTCGCCATCTCCTGCTTAAATTGATCGCGACAAGCGCCAAACTCGATTTCGAACGTGCGCCACAATACAACCTCTACGTATTCGATACTATTTACAATTCCAACTCACACGCTCTCGTTCTCACGAGTATCGACCGCGTTACATCCGCTTTAGGGAACGAAAGCAACGGAGAAAAAAAGAAAAAAGGAAATACAAAAGCAAGAAGAACCTGGCACACGGCGATCTGCCAGGCGGCACGCGAACGATCCTCGGATAGACGATCCCCGAAGAGGCTCTCAGCCTGCTGTACCAGATGGAGGTCTACCGAGACACTGGCGACTTCTCTCGCTACCAGGACATTCGCCAAGTTGAGACCAGAGAGAGAAAAAAAGGAAGAGAGAGAAGAGAATGATCTCTCTTCTCTCGCTTGCTCGCGTGCACAACGAATGTGTTCGCTCTCGTTCGCACATTCGTACTTTTCATGATTTTCTCCTATTCCCCCGCCGCGAAGGCTCGTACTCTGAGAGACACGTGGGGAGAGTGAGAGGTCTCCGTGAATGATTTCGCGAGGGCTTGGCCCGAATGGCCGCGTATATGTCACGGTAGCGATCGAATAAGTTGTCTCTTCCCGTGAGAAAAGTATTGCTGACGATAGTTGGTTGGATGGAATTGATGATCAGTTCCGGAGAGGATGGTCTGAGTAATTGGTTCACGTTTCTCTAAATCATGATACATCTGGAAAAGCGAATGGCTTGGATATTTTTAAAAAATTCTGCTTGTGACATACAGACTCTTTAACGTCAATTTGCAGTCACTATATTATATATCAAGATATCACATTTTTAAAAATAACTGCAAAAATAGAAAATTTTAATTTAAAAAGTAATTACATAATTAACTTAATTGTTGAATATTATTCTTTTCTCTGAATTATAATTATTTGCAATTGTTTCCATTAAAAATATATTAATAATTTCGGTAGATTAATTACATTTAAATAATATGTTTGCTATTAAGAAAATATCAGAAACGCGAGTTTAAATATAAATTAACATTCTTTCATCTCATCTTATGCGAAATTTCCGATAAGATATTTCATTATTAAACTTATACTATTATAAAAGGTATAATCATAAATAAGCTTTACCAGTGTTTTCACTTGTACGATACCGCGATGTAAAGGAAAATGGAGTTTTTCGAGGCACCGCCTCCATTCACACGATTGCATTTTATATTTTTACTAAACTTTAGCGGTTGCCAAAAATAAATAGCCTTCAGTTACCATAAAATATCGATATCGATATATAGTATATATACGCTATGGCATATAAACTACTATGTTTCATTGTCGGTTTCTAATTAATTTGAAGTAATCATCTTTTATTCGCTTACTTATTTTAGTCTCTTTAAACATTGATTGAATTTTTTTCAGATGATTTTCATCTTAAAACAATGTTATATTAAGAAATTTTTAGTGATTGTATTATTACAAAACTAAATATTTTCTAAAAAATTTTTGTAAAATTCACAACTGAGAGTTTAATAATTTTCTTTAAACAACTTTTAATATATATATATATATATATATACAGGGTCTACCAAAAGTGTGGAAACCCCTAAATATCTCGGAAAATATACGTTTTACAGAAAAGTGTTTCCAACAAAAGTTGTAGGGTTTAAGAAGATCTATATACTGATTCTATCAGTTTGACCTTGGATGGCGTCGTCAAGGTCAGGTCAAGGTCACATTGACTTTTTTAAATGACACCCCCTACATTTGATTGCATATTCTTATAGCTTAATTCAAGAGCTTTCCAAAACACTATAATAATGTTCATTTTTATTAAGTACTTTGCGAGTTATGAGGGTTGAAATAATTTCTTAATTTTACATAAACCATAAAATATCTAGTAAACCATTCATTTTTCGATTATCTTACCTTCATACTTTTATGTACAAATTAATGAGAGGAATCAATTGGTGTAAAGAAAACACATAGTTGTTTCTAAGAAAAAATATGTAATTTGCAATTAACAATTCCATATTTTTTCTTAAAAACAACTGTATGTTTTCTTTACACCAATTGATTCCTTTCATTATTTTGTACATAAAAGTATGAAGGTAAGATAATCGAAAAATGAATGGTTTACTAGATATTTTATGGTTTATGTAAAATTAAGAAATTATTTCAACCCTCATAACTCGCAAAGTACTTAATAAAAATGAACATTATTATAGTGTTTTGGAAAGCTCTTGAATTAAGCTATAAGAATATGCAATCAAATGTAGGGGGTGTCATTTAAAAAAGTCAATGTGACCTTGACCTGACCTTGACGACGCCATCCAAGGTCAAACTGATAGAATCAGTATATAGATCTTCTTAAACCCTACAACTTTTGTTGGAAACACTTTTCTGTAAAACGTATATTTTCCGAGATATTTAGGGGTTTCCACACTTTTGGTAGACCCTGTATATATATATATATATATAAACGTGTAAAATATATTTATGATAATATTGCAGTCAATCTGATTATAATTTTTCCTTTATTCATATTTTTTTCTGGAAGTGCTGTATGTTGGCCGACTGATGGTTATAACCGTTCATCAGTCTGGCTCTGCACGTGATGTATCGTGACTCAACAAACGACTCGTCGAACTATAAATTAGAAATCTACCATCAAATTATCCATAAGGAAAGAAAAAGTTTGAATACACACGTCCAATCACTTTCTACCCAATTAAAAAAGCTTCCTTCTTCTTACATTAAATTACAAAATGTTATAGATGTTGTACGTATGTTACGAAACTTGTTATGAGATAACGAAATACTCCTTGTTCTTGTCAAATATTGGCTTATTTTTTCTTTATATTAAAATTAATATTTATGAGAAATTAATATTACCAAAGAAATTAATAATCACTATAAAATCTTATTCTACTTATTCTGTTTATAAAAATCTTACTCCAAATTTATTCTAAAACTTCAAATGTTATATTGATCTGGATTAATTCGCACAATCGGAATGTCGACAAAGTATCTTGTTAATAGGCCTTGCAGAACTGAAACTACTCTAACCGTTAGCGCCTCTTTGGGTTAATTGTTGCGGTAGCTTTGTAATTTGTAGTTCCGGTTGTGGTCAGTGATACGTCATGTACCTGGCATGACAAATTGCGGCGTTATTGCTTTAGATACATCGAGATAGATAGCAAGACTATACTCTTTGACAAGGATTATTTGATTGCTTGACAATTATTGATGTTAATTTTTATGTAATATTTACATATATGAATTGTTATTTTTTATGTTATATTTATCTAATATTTATATATATGAAAATTTCTTCAAACTTCTTTTTTTTGTCGAAGTTTTAATTTAAGTTGTAGATTTATATGTTTACGAATGTTTGAAGTTATAATTCAAATGAATTAAATTTTTATACACGGAGATTATATCCCAATCTAGTTTTTAAGATTTTTATTATATTTTACGAAAAAATTCCTTTATTTTTAAAAATTAGTAGTATTACTTTCTTAAGCATATGTTATTTCTTAGGACCTTTTGAATTAATTAATATTATTCAAAATGTTCAATTTATTTCTATAAAAATAATTATAGTATTTATAAAAAAGAATTTTTTTGTTTAAAACATACGTTTTAAAAAAATTTATAAAATGGCAACGATATAAATTTATTGCAAATCCTTCCATACTATTATCACTAAATAAATTGTCACTAAATAAAGAAAAGACTATTAAAATCATCTTTTTACAATCCGTTTAAAATTTCCTTAGATGACCTGTGAACGCGGATTGTGTTGAAACTTTAGTTTTACGAGAGAAATCAAGAACGTAAAGCGGATTCCGTGTTAACACTCTACTTCGCTACTTTAACATCAGTGCATCCGAATAATAAGAAAGCCCTCCTACAGCTTTAGAAATCAATGAGGAGCGTCGACAGACCCGAGAAAACTTTTCGATTGTCTCCATAGAAGCTGCGCCGAATAAATTAAACAAATTGAAAAACTGATTTCAACAAGAATGCTTTGCATTTCGCAAATTACAGACGACGTGAATAATGAAGACAATAATTTCACGACCGCAATATAATCGTTTGCTTTTAGCAATAAGGATTTCCGATAATTGACAGAGATGACAATCGTGCGCAGAGATAGGAAATTGCAGAAAACAGTTATTATAATGCTTATATAATATTAGTAGTAAATTAATTATTATTAGCGGAATTATAGTTGCAAACTTTTATTTGCTCATTGTATAAGTAAAGATTATTTTATTTTGAACGTTATATTTTTACTTAACGAATAATTTGAACTTGTAATTATTATTTTTAGCAAAAGTATATTCAAGATAATATATGTTATTGCAATCTAAATAAATCTGACAAATACTTATTTTATGACTCTTATTAAAATAATTACAATCAGTCGTGATAAAATTTCTAAAAAAAATTTCTCTGTAAAATTGAATTTATTTTTATAAAAAATATTTTATTACGATTTTCTCACTTGTAAAATCTTTAATTATCATATTTCTCCTCCATTAACCTTTTGTATCGTGAAGAGTATATATACGATTACTTTTTTGCTGCAATTCTATTAATAACTATGCGCTCTATATCGTACATAATATGATATAAATACACTTTATTTTTTACTTAACTGCTACAAAACTGTTTTCCAAAATTATTTTTGAAAGAGCATAATTTGTTTTGATTGAAATTGCTCTCTTGTATAATTAATATTTTGAAGTGATATGACATGTCTAAACGAATATATAAACTAATTTCATGCAATAAAATTCTCTAATATATTTTAGAATAAATGTCACCAATTTATACAGCAATGACATATGTCAATACAAACAAATTTTGTGCACTAAATAACAGCAGGTACGGGACGTATTGTAAATTAGGATCAAAATTTCTAGAATATGCGAAATGACTGTGATAACATGTAATCAAATAATAGAGAGGTTAAATATTTAATGGGCAGTAATATTCCGACAATCTGCTAAAATTTTCCCTTGACTGTCCATCTCGTTACATTTTAACTAAATTTGAATAATTATATTAAATATAAAATTATAATCCGGACATTTATCTCGTTTAGTTTGAACAGTTTTCTTTTAATACATTTGAAATTGTTATATTATTATAATATTTTTAGTATGAAAATTTTATTATATTTATTAAATATATATTTAAAATAATATGTATATATGTAATAATTTTTTTGCCGCATTCTTTTTATCGAAAAATCCACACAGTACGCTTCACAAGATACAATTTCCTTATTCAAAATCTGCAGCTCATCTTTCAATGTAGTCTTCATTCGTTCTCGCAAAACCGGAGACATGGGTGTTGAGTTCTCTGCAAATTTTCGCAATGCGAACGCAATAACGCGCGAAGAAAATGCATTGATGCGCCTCTCATCTGTGCGTTAGAATATTATGCGGCTTGTTCTATAATGGAATAAATAAGTAAGTGGAACTCTCTGTGTCTTATATTTTGTTTTTTTCTCTTTCCGTCTCTTTCTCTCTCTCATGGCAATCTGGCATTTTAATTTCCCGGTAAGATATTTCATTTCGTTTATCTTTCTCGAATCCTCACTCTTCTTGTCGTGCTTTTCTCGTGATTACTTATTCTACATCTCTTATATTGCACTCCGATTTCCTAAGAATTATTATTTTAAAAGTAACCAAATTTTTCCTACATAATTTCCGTACTTCAAACAAACAATTTGTAAAAATAATTTATAAAAATAAAAATAAAAATAAAATTAAAATTAAAAAAAAATTAAAAATTAAAATAAAACAAATATTTGTAATTCAAAATTATTTCAAATCAATATTTAATTTATTTTTCCATGATGGTTTCATTTTTATCTCATTACATCACAATTTTATGCAATAGAACATCTCAGAAGAGACTACTATATTAAAAGTTTAATTCTTTTCGCATAATTTTCTGCATAAATATAACACACACGAAGAGAAAACTTTGATATATAAAATAATAGGTGTATAATATGTATGTAGAAAGATTTTTCAGTAACATAATATCTTCAAACAAAACTTTAAAAAAATCTTGATATGTATTAATAAATCTTATATAATTTTAGTATTGCTTTAATTATTTTTAAATTAAAATTTAGCACATAATTATATGTTACGTTCCATCCTTATATATTTTTTTTAATATCCTATTCTTTTCTGTTCTTTTGAGAAATTATATCACAAATTATATAAATATTCAGCGATTTGTATATATCTATTTCTTCAATCGGCTATGTCTCATGCAGATTATTACAAAATGTTATATAATTATTACGTAAAAATATATTGAGCCAAATAGTTTTAATTCCATTCAGATTTAAATTATAACACAGACACGCTTAACGTTTCTTATTAAAATAATTCTTTTCATTCGAAGACATACATAAAAACATTACATAAAAATTTCTTATACTACTTTCCCCGTGACCCCATTTCCAAATGAACTCATCCCTTACCGATGTAGAACAGCCAAAATAATTCTTCTTTTCAAAGACCAGCTTTAAGATGCAGAAATACGAAAATGAAAGGACTGTAAAGAGAAAAGGTAATTTATTGGAATTTCGTCAGACTTTTTTGCGGTTTAGCAAAATTATTTGACAATGTCAACGAGTAAATTCCTGCGCAATCGTAATTGTACGATGTATAACAACAAAGGCAAGTGTGTACTTTTATCATAATATTATCCTATATTATCTCGCATAGGGATCATAAATAATAAGCGGCGGTAAGGCATGATAGAAAGAAATATCTTGAACGTGTTTCGCATAGTCAATATTGGAAAAGTGTTTTTGCAAATCACTAAAGCATTGAATTCTATTTTTCGACATCGTGCTCATGTGCGCGTGCGCTCTCTTCCCATTCCTAGTTCTACAAACGCTCTTATCCTCCCTCGAGATGTCATCCATTTCTCCCTTTTATGCGCAACATTCTCGTTTTCGAGAATGGCTGCAACATTTCTGTATCTAGCGCTCCAACCGTTTTCGTGTTTTTGCGAGACAGTAAACGGCTATCACAGTAAGTGCAGGGAATGCATCTTTTCTATTAGCTTCAAGATAATATTGCCGCTAGAAAACACTTTTCAATAGCTATTTTTTTTAATGGAACAATAGTAAAATTGGTCGATATCCTGTTCTCTTGATACACATATTTAAAAAATCTAAATTCTTGCAATATTGTTTATATCAAATGCTAAATACTATAACAAAAATTTAATTGCACGACACAATTTTTATCTTAACATCAAATTTATATATTTTGTATATTATGTAAGAGGTAAATATATTTTGTAAGAGGTTAAATATATTGTTCAAATATACTATTATATATTTATTTAAAGTTACAATTTTTTATCTATTTCTGAAAAATTTATATATTTAGTATTTTTTGTTAAAAAGAAAATTTTTAGTCTTTTATGAAGAATATTACTATAATAATAATCGATATTGATATATATTAATTTTTATTCATTAAAGAAGAGATTAAATTTTAATAAAAACATCTTAATTTGTCAAAGGTATATCTACAAAGGTTTTAAATAATTCAACAGACTTTTCTTAAAAAAGCAGAAATAAAAAATCTATTATTTTTTTCTTACGGAAATGTAATACAAGAAGGGATGATGTGCATCCAGTAGGATAACAACGATCCGATTTGTGCGACGGGGACGTGCAAATACGAATTTCACGTTCCCGCGCTGCCTCATCCTTTCCATACAACGCACTTCCATTAGCGATAATCGCCCTTCTCGCTAATTACGTGTTCCGCACGTTAATACCGACTAACATTCGCCGGCTTGTCGCGTTGATCTAACACGCATCTCCATCAGCCCGACTCCGTTAGGTTGCAAACGATGTCGCGTAGTGTCGTAGTCCTTAGTAGAGACAAGTTCGAGCATTGTCATGTGCACAGAAGCCAAGCAGCTTGTCTAACCGGCTGACCCCTATTGCTAGACGTCTCCTGATGACCGCAAGAGTGGTCGGGAACTATCATTGCGTCCGGTCTCTCCATTCATCCGTGCAAATTGCCTTGTCGATGCGGCCTCTTCGGGTTCTTCACTGGCCATTCACGAGCAAACCGAATCCCGAATTCTCGCTCATATTGGACCGCAAAACTCTTGAATTCGTCTTTGTAATCAATGAAATTCGCTTCGATCTTAATTCAGTCTAATTCATCGGTCAATTTGCAAAGCATTCTATCGAAGTCTGTCTGTGTTTACGAAACTCCGGTCCGATTAATTGTTCTGTCCAGACTGAATTAGCGATTAGGCGGATCTCTCTGTCGTTTGTGGTTTGGAGCAATGCATATTGGCACGATTAGGGGATTTAAACCAATCTCGATGAGCAATTATGCGGTTATTTAATCGGATTTCTCACAAAAACACGTTGTTGAACAAAATGAGAATTAGAGAAATGGAACCTACTATACAATTTCATTAAATGAAATTTTGCAAAAAAGGAAAAATTATATATATATATTACTTTATATTGTTATAAATATGCATGAATACACTGAGAAAAAAAACCGGAGAAAAGATAACGAACGGATATTATATCGATCATTTTAATCGAAAAAAAAAGAAACCGATCAGATATCCAATCAGAAAATATCGATCGATCGGATATCTGATCAGAAAGTTCAAAATTCGGAATTTTCCGATCAGATATTCGATTAAAGTGATCGGTATAATATCCGTTCGTTACCTTTTCAGACATTTCTCTCATTTTTTTCAGTGTATGCATAAAAATATCAAAGTATTTAAGTTTTTAATAAAAACTATTGTCAATATGTACAAATTGTGTTCTTTTTAATTTTTCAAGAATGTAAAAAAGTTTATGAAAAAATATTTTATACATAAAAATTTATAATTATCGTACAAAAGTTATACTACAATAATTCTGAGCAATTTTTTCCTGTAGATTTTTTAACTTTTAACAGTATCTCAGAAGAGAAAGTAATTAGGTGATAATAGTGTGAATCATGCTCTGGTTCTGCATTCTTCTATATTATATCCTTCCGTACATGCAATTTCGTAGGAATGCGGTATGAAAGTTGCGTAAATGGGACAGAAAACGATGAATCCAAAGGTTCTCCTTTCTGCTTTGAAATTTCATTCTCGATTATTCTTTTATTTTTATATAAAGCATACAAACATTCCCATCCATCAACTACCACGGTATCTAATATCCACGAATACATATGTGCACGTATATGCACATATATCTTTCATAATGGACCGAATAGTGAAGTTACAGCTTTTCGATCCGGTTTCATGCTTTAAAGTTACCGGCTGAATGATTCTCGTGCAAACATCTGCACGTGATTTTTTGATGTTATTTCTCGAAAAAAGGGAATATAACAGCAGAATGTGTACTATGATAATAACGGATGCACAATAAAATGCACTCTATTTGCTAGTAATAATGCTTTCTCGAACTGTTTCTTTAGCTTTTCTTTCCTTTTCTAAATGTTATTAGAATTTATGTTTTATTTATTGATAAAAATTTTTACATATTTTAAATATTGTTCTAGAAAGAAACTATAACTTTTCATGATTATATTACTATTGTATATGATTATATTACTATTGAATTTAAAATTAATAATATTTTAATTTATATCACTTCAGAAAAATAGAATTATTTCTATTTCATAAAACATAATATTTATTAATTAAAAATAAAAATAAAAACTTACACGATCTAGTTAATAATAACAATAACGAATAAAACTGTGTATTAGCCAATTATTTGTATTCATATATATTTATTATTTGTTTTAAATTATGTAATATTTCACTTATTTCGTACATTTATATCTCTTTAGACTAGCTAAAATTTAAACATATAGCATAAACATGCGAGTATTCCTTTATCGTTTAAATCATAAGAAATTTTTATGAATACGATGTATATTATTAGAACAAGTAAATTATTATTTGTACTATATTTCGCATTGTTATTAGTATAAATAAAACACGAATATATAGACGAATATATCGATATATACCATCAATGTTACAAAAATTGAATCATACTATTAACAGTATTTACAACATATCATGCTAGTTTGTTTAAATTAAAAATTTTTGTTCAAATATTGATGTATATAATCAAATATTGTGCTTTTTATTTATTAATTATTTATTAATTACTTTATTAATTCATTTATTTATTTCGATATTATTATCTGAATCATTATCTCTCTTTTCTCTGTGTTTCTTAAAATAAACTAAAAAAAGTCGACGATTAATATTGACAGAGAGTAGATGTAAAGTTTATTATGCGCACAAAACATGTCCTTTGAATTCACTATGGAGTGAAATTGCTGAATCGGACAAATTTGTGTACGAAATGGAATTTATTTTATAGAACTTTCCCACGCCCGGAAGAGATTCGAGGTCGTATTAATAAATTTTTATCTAAATCCGATTCGCGTGACAAAACGCATATCGCTATAGTTTTGGAGTTTTGATGAGAATAAGATAAATTAAATTGTGATGTGTGCGTGCGCGCAAACAAATCTGTCGAAACATTCGGATGACAGAAACACGCGCGCTCTTGCAGCATTTTACGTGTTTCTTTCTTCTCGTATCTCGTCTATTATCGATATCCGCCTAATTTTCACAATATCGATTTGCGAGCGCAAATCCCACATGAGAATAAAAAATAAACAGAAGAAAGGATGAAGCATAACATAACGCGCGAGTATGCAATGAAAACGGGAAAAAGTATTGCCAGAAATAAAATGATTCCGACTGAGAGAATAGTGATTTCTGCAAATAAAAATAGCAAATATTTTTTCGGCAAAATCAACTACCGCGCAAATTTTCTCTCTCTTTCTGTCTGTATAGGCTTCCATAACGATACAAAATTTTATTTACTCAGATAATAAAATATGTCCTCGCAGCCAACAATCAGTGACGTTCTTCGCACTATTTCTATCCCTTTCTAAATGTTCCTGTTTCCAATGTTTTCTCCAGTCAATTGCTTATATTTCCGTTTGCCTTGTCATTCTAATATTTACACAAAATTACGATTCTCCCTTTGAAACAAAACACAATCCTTGGCAGCTGTACAAGTTGGCAGAATTTCTTTAATCTTTAAACTGCACGGACTAAAATTAATTATAAAACGCGTCCAAAAGTTCTAAAACTTTCTTTCAAATATAAAAAAAATATGCATTGCGCCAAATACTGCTCAAATATTCTAATATGTAAGTAGGTGCAAAAAATGACATCATTGCTCGCACAAATTATTTTACAAATGAGTAATGATAATTTCCAGTTAATAGAATTTAATAAATATAAGATATAAATAACTGACAAACACAAGACATGAATAAGCTGATAATAAAAAGTACAATAAATCCGCAAAACATAGCAACATATATTACATACAGTTATTTTCATCATTGTTATTTTTATGAGTATAAATTTTATATATATATATATATATATATATATATATATAACAAATTTTATATATATAACACATTTAAAAAATGCACTTATTATATTATTTATTTTTTATATATAATTATTGTATAAAGTAAAGTTCTATTTTCTCTTAATAAATGCCATAATGTTGAAAAATTGAGAGTAAATATAATATTCACAAATATATAATATATGTATATAAATAATCATTTTTTGTTTATAAACACATATTGTTTATAGCAGAGTAATAAGAAAATCATAAAATTAGATTTTCTTACGCTTTTTAACTAGTAATGGTCGTCCACCTTATCGATTCTTCAATATTATATCTATCTTTTATTAATCCAGGCCGCATTCATATGGTTATATTTAGTAACTTTGATTTCTATTAGAAATTGAGGAAAGAGAGAAACTTTTTTTATTATTGGCTACTTCGTTCCTGACTAAACATCATCGCTGATAAAAGTGTAAATGTAAACATTTCATACTATTTTAAGATCATAAGAGTTTACGATTGTTCACACTTGGAATAATTAAACATTTTAATATAACTTTAATTATTATAATAAAACTTTAACTAATACAGAGCCAATCAAAATCGATTTATCAATATTTTTATAGTAATATATAATTTATAATAAAGTAAAAAAAATACCCATATTATCATGTTATAATTCAATTAATAGATAACTTGGCTTTTTACATCAATTAGAGCAAAGCTTGAAACTCAGTTTCTACTAAACAAGTTTCGATATACAGATAAATGAGCTAGAAAATAAATTAGCATTGCGTATTATAAAAGTATTGCGTATTATAAAAATAAGTTATTATAAAATTATTTTTTATCAAATAAATTAAATAAAATTTACCAACTGAAAAAAAAATTTATTTCTTCTTTTAGAATTTAAGTTCTAATTTACTTTTACAATATGAATATTGTATATCGAAAGAGAATATTAAAAATTATTTGATTTAATTTAGAAAACTATTAAAGTTTTTTAAATCTAATTTGTTCTAGCCCATCTATTTTAAGGTATAATGAATCTATCTGCAAACTATAATTTATATCTACAATCTCTATAAATCCATTATCTCAAAATAAAATAAAAGTTTATAACTCACCGATGATGCGCAATAGCAAAGTTGATGACATTAGAGCTACTTTAATCTTTAACACATACACATATAAAATCCACAAATTATAATAGAATCAAAATAACTAATATTTCAAAAAATTATTATTGTATGTCACACATATTTTATATCTGATATGTACAATAATAAGTAGATAAATACATGGAATAATTTTGTTTTCAACTATTTTCTTTAAATAGAAACTTTGATAAAATTTATATAAAAGTCTTTTTTTATGTTCCCTTGTTTAGACCATTTAAATAAATAAATTGAATTTACATATGTATGATTTATGATGTATGATTTTGATAAAACTAATAGATAATAATAGATAATAGATAATAAATACATACCCCAAGTTGCTCTGCCGATGCTCCCGACGCCTTTCCTCTTAGATTTCTTCCTTCACTGAGATTGTTAGAATTGTCAGGAAAGAGATCAGTGACATTTTGAAGAGCTGCACTTAAATACTCGACACTTTACACTTCCACATTTAAACGCGCGACACTTTGCACGGCACTCCCGAATTTCAAGAATCATACTCCGAGCTCCGAGTCGATGAGTAACTTCGAATAAGGATTAAATGTGAAGAGAAAAACACAACGAATAATCTTACTTTCACAATACAGTTTTACATCGTTTATCAAAAATTAATTAATCATTAATTGTAATCATACAGAATTATGCCTCGATATTTATTATAATCGCATTTCTGAAAAGAATTCGATAATATACGGAGCGTTTTGTACCATGACTTTGTTACTCGAGTGTCGCCGAGCGAATGATAACAAGGCCAACCAATGTAAATAGCGCGCTACACACTGTCAAGGCCGAACACATTTAATTCACCGAAATATTTTACGTTCTACTAAAATCTAAAATATATATGTAATGAATATACTACGTTTCTAGAATTAATTATTATAATTAAGCGGTTGATATATCACCTTTCATTATGTTAAACACTTAATCCTGCTTTTTGCGTTTTATTATATGTTCTCAATGCGAATAAAACATTTACATTTAAACCGGCGAAAAAAATTAAGATATCGAAATGTAGTTCGTATTTATTAAATACTATAAGAGAAATAATTATTATCCGTAAAAATCTCAAAACAATAATTTATAATTTTGATCTCCATCACGCACTTCTATTCCTAGTCGATATTATGAATAAATAAATAAATCACGGAAAATATATGATAAAACGTCATCGTCATAGTACAATCGAAAGTTAATTAAATGTTAATTATTATAATTATAGAATTATTCTACATTTATTGCGATCGCGTTTTGAAAAGAAATTTGATGACGTCTCTACTACCTTGCTCGAGTGTCGCCACATAAATGATCGACAACACGCCGAGCGCCTGTGATAACAATAATATACCATACGTTGTAAAAGTCAAACATACATAAGCTCGAAATATTTAATATTTTATAGATTATTTTATAATAGAAATTAATGTTAAATATTTTGTACCTTATATTTCAAATTAATGTTGATAAATTGGCAAATAAAATAATATCTAATGTTTATTTAAAAAACAAAATTTATTTGATTTTACTTAGAAAACTATTTATAAATTAATTTAATATTATTATTTACGCTTCGCCAAATTTTTAACCTTAATGTTTTTCTTTGGAAAGAGATAATTTTATTTAACGTTAAAAAATTTTTTTTGTTATAATAATAAATTAATATATAAAATGAATCTCTCTCAATTTACTGTGAATATTGTCGCTTATTTTATTTTTCCTTGTTTTATTAAAACTTTTCACATTTTTCGGGATGTAATAATTTGAAAAAAAGTAATGATAATAGTAAATTATATATTTTTCATAATATAAAATCACAAAAAACTTTATTTTTTTATGTATAAAGTAGATTTAATCTAACAATGAATAAATAATATATATCTGTAATTTTAAAATTTGCTATTAAAAACTTACTGTAATAACAAAGTTATTAGTATTAACTGTTTCTGATTTTATAATCCAGATATTCATATACATTTTAGCAATCAATTGATATTATTTTGAATCACTTGATAGCAAATTTTAATTATTGAAAGGGCAAAAGAGGATAAATTTAATCCATTCGTTATAAATAAAAAGAGTGGATATAAAAAAACTTGATATGCTCCTATAATATTTCACATATTTGATTATATTTTAATTAAATTTAATACAAAATCTTTGAATGTTAATAATAACTTTTTTTTATTACAGAGCGATTTGATTTGGTTCTAATTTTTATAGCAGCACCATGATGTTTTGCATTAAATTCTTTTTATTCTTAATTACTATAATTATATTATATTTATTGATACATGTTATGCTTTAAGAAATTTTGTGTATCTGAAAATATACCTTGCAAATATATACATATGCAAATATTGTATATCATGTTAATAAAAATATATACATAAATGCTTTAGTAAAAAATATTTCCTTCGTATGCTACAATATTTTTCACAAATTATATATGGTATGAAGAATATGGTATAAATATCACAAAGAAGAAATTTTTATATAATAAAAAGGCTATATCTATCTATGATAAAAGAGAAAAATATTATATATAAGCTGCTGATGAATCTATTAAACAAACGATGTTACTCAAGCTAGATAATATCTCCAAAATTATTTCCACAACTAGCTTGAGTTGCCTGATTAATTAATGACTTCTCTACATTCACGAGAATGACGTTTCGTTATGCAAGCGCGCTTTGTTGCGCCGTTATTACCGCACTAATTCATTTGATCGGCCGTTTATTAGCATTACACTCCTAGAATGTAATTCCGTGTACACGTCGTCCATTAGCAGACGCATAAACCTATTCAGGCAACGTTACATTCGAATAACATCTCGCGTGATTATTACAAACGGTATGCAAAGAATTTAACTGTGATCTCTTATCGCTTTGTTATAAAAATGTAGAAATAAATATCCTTCGAAAAGTGGGTCGTTTCATTTATCTAAATTAAACAAGCGAAAAACAAATAAATAAATATTTTTACAACAATTCGAGAAAAGAGCGATTAAGAACCACCGCGGATTAAAACAAAAGACATATGCATATATTTTACTTGGTGCATTAATCAAGATATAGATTCTCAATTCGAGAATACTATAAGACCTCTCTTTACCCCCCTGAAGAGACGTAATACCTTGGTTAATGCACCAAGTAAAATATATGTCTTTCATGCGTTTTAATTTTCGCGAATTACTAATCTTTAAAAATTTTACGCACTACCATCCGCGGTGGCTCTTAATCGCTCCTTTCTCGAATTGTTGTTTAATACATTACAGAGCCTAATTTACAGAATCTAATTTCTTTATCTATTTATTAATTTGTTAAATATTTTTATGTTATATTTTTAATTTTAAATTTGTTTAAATATTTCCTTTTCTTAAATATTTGTTCAAGCAGAGGTAGATAGAACATTTTTATAAAAGAAAGCAAATATAAAACATATACAATATGTTATTTAAAAGGCATATAAAACTGCAGGAAGTTAAATTGATGAACAATTAATATTTTACTTTGTAATATATCGAAAATAATTACGCATCGACGCAGTGACAAATAAATTGACAATGAATTCTGAAATATTCTACACCCACGCTGGATTTATATTCGACCTCAATCGCTGCACACTTTATATTGTCAGTTCATCAATAAAAAAACTGCGTAGAAATAAGCTCGACGATCCAACTCTCTCCTTTTCCTACCGCTCGCCTATCCAAGAAGAAAACGAGTGTCATTAATCGCGCCTGCGGAAAAAAGCCTGAAAGGACTTCCGCGACTAGCTTTTACTTCTCGCCAAAGACAAAAAAGGAGAAGACGGAAGGCAAACGGAAAACGGAGGATGAAGAAGAGATCCTGAAAAATGTCGAAAAAGAGGGCGGCAGCTAGGAAAATGCTGCGGCATGTTGTCAGAGAGGCTGGGGTCACCGCAGACAAATAGGCCGTGTCAGTTTTAAAGCGTTCTTCCGGTCCCACAGGCGTGCGCCAGCATTCACGGAACGTGCCCTCGCTAAAAGAGAAAAGGGAGAGGGAATTTTTTTCTCTATTTAGGGATAACCCTTTAGTTAACTGACAGATGATGCGCTCGTGATATCCAGGAATCTTCAGTCGTTATAGGATGATTTAGAAAAACATGCAGGTCCAATAGGATATTTCAGAAGAAATTGTGCACTAATCAAAAAGTGGTTAGAAGTCATTAAAAAATCAAATACAATTTGCAAATATATAAAATTGTATATTAAAATAAATTTGTCAGCAATTAATATTTGCAAAATTTAAATATTATTTGATATCATTAATGTGAGCTTCGAAAGATTAACTCGGAATTGATAAAATAAAATTTTATGTGCATTATTCATTGTGTCATAGATATATATGTCATAGACTTTTTTATCATAAGAAAATTATAGCCATAACTCTACAAAAAAAGTCAATTAAAAGTCAAAGCTTCGTAGCGCTGAATTCAATCAAGAATGCTGCGAAAAAAATGTTTATAAGATAAACGAAAGCACGATTAGTAATTCGTTTTATTAAAAGAAAAAAATTTCTCTTCTGTTCCTTTTCCAAGGATTTTAGATGTATTTTTCCCTTCGCATAGATGTTCCGCTGGGGGTTTTGAATTTATCGATTGTTCTATATATATACATATATATATATATGTTCCTCCCTCCCTCCCTCCCTCTCTCTCTCTCTCTCTCTCTCTCTCTCTCTCTCTCTCTCTCTGTTTCTTTCTTATTCTATCTCTTTCATAGAATCTTATGCTTGACCCGCCGGGATCTAGAACATGCTAATGGAGTTTCGTACCTTCCCACAGTGGATGATCGAGCCGGAAAGATCGAGCTTCTTCGTAGAATGAGATTGCAGAAACTCGGAATATTTGCTACGAACAAAGTTCCTTATGTATACGTTAAAGATATACAAAGAGATAAAAAATAATCATTCCAGAATTCACAATGCGAGAAACATCCCTTAGGATTCTAACTCGGTAGTTTTACCAATGTACATTACATGACCTAAATCTCAATTTAATTCACCATATCTCGAATTTTCTCTCTCTCTCTCTCTCTCTTTTTCTTTCTTCCCCAAAATTTTTCCAAATCCATATAGCTTCTCTTATGTAATTTTTTTCAGACAAATAAAAAAGAGAACTAAGTTAACTTAATTTTAAAAAATGTAAGTTTTCTCCATTTTATCTTCAGATTAGTACTTGCTAAAGCACTTTCATATTAGAAAGACTCAAAATGAATCAACATTTATTGCGGCTCTTGCCATATGAGGTGTTCCTGACGCAATAGTCACGTGACTACACTTTAACAACAAAATTATTTCACTGCTTTGCGGAACGTTCTATGAAACTTTAATGTGAGACAGTACCGCATCGTCCTTCGACACGCTGTTCGTTGATTATCGCAGCGGAAGAAAGCTGCGAATTTATTGGCAAGCGACACGTGACTTGTTTTACAAATTTTATATTCTCGGGCTCTTTCCAGGATCGTGTATCCTAAAAAGTCAAACAAATCGTCATGGAACGGATGTTCGGGAATCTTCCTGATTATATCTGTCGTAAAACCAACGTTCTGACAGCAAATCGCAATGACCTGCAATGATGCAGGATGTAACAAAGAGAATAGCGCTCACGAAACGCGTTACGAATTGCGAACAATAGGGCTGTATATGACAGCAAGCTGCTATGAAGGGACGACGTCCATTTAGCGTCAGGGAATTTTAATAACGGTATAGTTCTTCCTACGTCAAGCGAGGGAAACGCCTGTTGCTGCATTGACGTTGTTACATCAAGTTTACATTTTCGAACAATCCCAAAATGTACACTATATTTCTTTTTATTCAAAATATAAATATCTGCAACACAATTCCCCTTTTGGTTATCAAGTCATTAATCGACTTTTTTCCAACAATAAATTCAGTAAAATTTTATTTATTATGTAATACATAAAAATGATTTCTTGACGAACAATATATATTATTACAAAGACCTGATTTATGTTTGAGAAAACCGCACATGTTTAAAAATATCCCGTATACCATGTTAACATTGAATCGAGACATATTTTTGTGACATACGATTACGAGATATTACATAATATATTTATAAAATAACAAAGAGGGAAAATAACAAGGAGAAAAAGTTTCGGTGGTTCTAAAACAACCATTTGAATAAAAATTTAGTTGGATGTCATCCGGGGACCTGCATGTAGCTACGCGTATACGCACAAAATACGAGAAGAACATCCCCAGCCTTTCCGCGAATTCTTTTTTTGCGGTCTCATCTGCATTCGAATGTCGTAATTTGAATATTTAAGTCGCATTGTCGGGGTGGGTTTTTCGCATTTCTGGTAGTTTCGTTTCATCATTTCATTTCGTCATTTACGCTTTACGTTAAACGAATTCATAAACTAATACGCAGGGCGAATATTACACATTTGTTATTCTCTTAAGCGTAGAATTTTGGCAATTGCAAAAGTTGAATAAAATGTAAAGGAAAGAACGAAATTTTATCTTACGATCTTGTAACTAAAACGTCGCTTGTCAATCTGAAGGACTACATGATCGAAGACATCGTTAAGAATTGTGTCACGAATGCTGGAATCTATCCAAAACAAGATAGATTAATAGACATTAGAAGGCTGAAAGTCCCAAGAAGGAACATCGATGAGCTATCTCTTGGTTTTTTTAAGCTTGCTCGGATGATTAATCTGAGCACTCTAATTACTCCAAAAATCCAGACGTCAATTAATGTAATGATGCGATCCTAATGTCTAAAATTCGTGATATTATTGTATTAAAAAATTTCGCGATCTGATAATGTATCACAAATGATTATTTCATAATTATTGATTCACTCGATACTCCAATATAACTTGATGTTTAATCATTAAATATAGCATCATTTTCACATGTTATTAAATCGCACATATTCTGCTAATCTTATAGGCCTATAAAATGCATTTAAGAGTTAATTTTAAAAAATTGTAATATACTTTCATTGTTATTAGAATTTAATATTGTTGTTAATTGTCAAAATATTAGAACATTTGATCTCGTAATGAAGTGAATAATGACACAATAAGTAATGTAATTTTGTGAAATTTACTTCATGTAATTAAAACTATTATTAACTGAAAATAAAAAATTTTAAGCAAGTAGTTTAAAAATATATAAAATATTGAAAAATAGAATAATAATAAATTTTTTAGATAGTTTTGAAAACTCTTATGTTTAAACGGATGTTTATCAAAAATCGAAATATGCATGTATAATTTTTTAAAAATTCTATAACTCAACGTGTATTATCTTTGCGAGAAAGCAAATAATTTACATAAATAGGAAATGATATAAGTGATTTAGCCCGGAGAGTAACAATAATTGCGACAAGCGTCGTTTTAGAGACTAACTGACGCGTGATATCGATTCATGTGTGTGTAGAAAGGAGAGGAGGGGGAAGAGAGAAAGAGCGAGCGAGAGAGAGAGAGAGAGAGAGAGAGAGAGACACGAATCTCGCGTGTAACGACACTTGCCTCAGGTCGCGTAAACTGGCGGGATAATATATGTTCGAAATACACACATAGGAGGAGGCAAACGCGGCAAAGGGTTATCACTAGTACGGCAAACGCAACGCAAGCAAAATTACAACGCATTTGGCAATCCGACGATTTCTCATAATAAAACGTGTGCAAAAGGAACTGTTTTGCATTTGCGTTTTAATTAAAAGTACACCCTGTTTTTGTCGAATTGTGTGCGCATGCGTGAGCAAAATAAACGTTACACGGCTTTATACGAAGACCGTATCATTCGATTGATCGTTATTTTGAATTATTTTGTTTGATGATTAAACAATCGCACGCGATCCTTTATTTAGAATATCCATAGCATTCTTGTGCTTCGTACCTTATTAAAAATTTTTAAAATACTTGTATCTTTATATTTTTTATCTTCATTATCCGATTAATTGTTATGTTCATGATTGTAAAATTCATTTCTATTTCACCAAAATAAATATTTTACATTATACATGTCAAGAATACATAAAATCTATAAAATATTAACATATTTTTTAATGAATAAAGCATTATTAATATTTATATTTTTAATATTAAATTTAATATAGAAAGAATTAAAATATATTAAAGTTTATGTTCAAACAAATATTTGTTTTAAAAGGGAAATATATATTTTTAAATATAACATTTTTAGGACAACTTTCTCTTTTGAAATTTCAAAAGTAACTTTATATTTTATAATTTAATAAATTCTTTTTAAATTTTTTTAATATTATCAGCTATGAAGAATTAACTTATATTTCGTTAAAAAAAAAACTTTACACAGATAATATATTTAATTAAACATATTTCTCTAGTATTTTCATTCTGTTTAAATAAAATTATTATAAATGTATATATATTAAACAAAGTCTTTTACGTTTATATATATATATATATATATATATATATATATATAATAAAATCTTTTCAATGTTTCTTTTACTTATAATAACATATGTATCTCTAAAATTTCTTGTAACATATCGCATATAACATAAAGCATTGCTTTGATAATTATTTAACCTGATTTTTTTTTCAATGATTACAGTAAATTGTTATTCAAAATATTTCCTTGATCAAAATAGAGAACCTTTTTCCAAAAATACACGAACAAAGCGTTCTCGCGCATGACCGCCTCGTGTTGGCGCGCTTCTGGAATTCGTTTTTGCGCGCGAATTAATTAAAACGCGCAAAGTAAAAGTGATGTCCGAGTCCCTTCTTCACCTATATGAACCAGCTTGCATAGCTTCGCGTTCACGCTATCAAAGCACTTTGTGGCCATCCGCAGTGCCACAATTGTGCTCAGGTTCGCCACAAGCGTGAGCTCGCAAACTATGCTTGCAAACGTAGTGGCATTTTCGTCGGTTCGTCAAGAATAATTAAAGAAAATTTGTCCCTTCATTTTTCTCTCCTTTTCTTTCACATTCGCCGAATCGAAGACACATCTCCTATGACAATGCGATCGACGATAAAACTTTTTATGCTTGTCGTAAACCTTGCGCCACAAATGCCATTGCGAAATATATATCAGTGCGCATCGTAAAAGATCTTAACGTATAAATTGAAGTATAGATCTACTAAGCTGTCTAGTAGCTGTTGATTCTTTTATTTTTACGATTGATTTTCTTCTATATTTCAAAGCGCGAATTTTCTCTCTTAATTGAAATACTGTTATTATTAATTTTACTTATAAGATATTGAATAAGATATTACTTATAAGATATTGAATAAAGTTTCTACAAATTAAATTTTTACAAATCAATTTTTTAAAACATAATCAAAAACAAAAATTTTATTATCATCACTCTTGTTCTGAATAAATTTAATTTAAAAAAAAAACATGTCTTCTTTATATTTGACATTTGAGATTTTAATTTTAATTTTCTAAAAAGTAAACTCATTTGTATGTATACAATTATTATTGAAATTTATGCAAGAAAAATTTCGATCAAAATAATGTATTTCCATTTTACATAAAATTAAAAGAAATGATGCATAAAATCGACTAATATACGCTTGCAGCCGGAAATGGCGGAGTAATTCATTATCGATCAATCATTGGAACATCGACGAATGTAGCATTATATCCGCGCTGCCATTAATATCGATATCAGCTTTCGCGATTAACGGCGATTCGCGACGGATTAAATTCGGTTCATCCATGCGGAATCGGCACTTCATGAGAAAGTAATTCATTCTGTAAGCATAAAAAAACTTCAGAAAAAATTCATTACTTTCTCTTGTTCTTTTGTTAATCAGAAAAATGATAATGTTCTAATATAGTCTAATAGAAGTTAAAATTTCATAACATGTAAGAGATTAAAATTGTTGTAATTCTAGTAAATCCAATCTTACATATAACAGATAGATAAAACAAAATATGTTTCATATTAACTGTGATAACGAAAGATCATTTTCATACGTTTATATTATGAAATTTGTACTTCCACTAAAATAATATCGAATGTTAAACAATTTCTATTTTTCAATCTCATAAAAACAGACAGGAATCGAATGTACTCTGCGCAGTTTGAAGGCGCCGCAAGCTGCCAAATATCTGGCAGCGTTTTCCTCGGTGACGCGACTCGCCAGAAGAAATTCTCTCGCGGAGGGTGGGCGATAGATGCGCGGCGTTGTGCTCGCTTGGGTGTTTCGAGGCCGCGTAGTAGGGAGCTTGCGCCTAGCCAGACCGACTGGCTCGAGCTTGCGAGCTTTCTAGCAGCAGCCAGTCGCCGGCTGCCGGGCCACGACCTCGCATCAACCCGGTTGTTCGTTTGCTCGGTTCGATGCTGTGCGAGAGAGTTTCCGCGAACCACGTTTCCGCAGATCTCTAAATTTGCGTTCGAGCTTTCGACAGACCATATTCTCTATTGCTGTCTCCACGAACACATGATAAAGAAAGGTTTCATTGAAACTGTATAAAAATTCTTAATCCGCAAATTTCTTCACGGTTGCTCATATCCTCCATGAACTTATTCGGTTAACTTATATCTGACTTGTCTAACAATTTAGCTAGAACAATTACTCCGAATAATTTGCAAGATGTCAAGTAACAATTGAATAAGCGGTCGCAAAGATTAGATGCAATATCTGAACGTGAAATTTGGACGTATAAGAAGAATTTGAATCAAGGATTGCGGTATCGAAAATTGAAGGTCGGGATCGAGTGTGAAAATTGTCTTGTGCAAAAACAAGTGACGCCCATCGGTTGTTTTTCCGAGCAACAGCGGAGTATGGCGGATGGGTGACAGACGCGAACCCACTGCTGACTGAAGGTGTTTTTCAGCGTCGGTGGGACCATGTGAGACTTCAACCATGAGGGTGAGTGCAATTGTAATTTTTTTTATAATTGCTAATTATTTTAATTTTCGAGAAGTTCCTTTTTTACCTCCTTTTAATTTTTGATTTTCGAGAAGTTCCTTTTTTATCTCGCAAAGTTTCTGCACGACTCGAAACTCTACAGAACAAATGCAGATCAGGGAGTATTTGCAAAAATGTGCAAGTCGAAAATAAAAATTTGTGAATTGATTAATATAGAACAAAAATATGTATTGTAGGTGGTAGCACGATTAGAAGAATTTAAATTTATCTGAGATATTCTCAGAAATTGTATTATAAAAATTCTATATTTATTAGCTTAAGTTATAATATTGCAATTATCTATGCAAAATTACAAAATTATTTTTTATTTCAATTTAAAACATATATATAATTTTGTACACTTTGTTGTGCACAGTTTACGAGAATCACATAGTATCAAATAATAATACGTGTTAAATATTTACCTGAGAAATGCATAATATATATTATATAATTTTTATTAATCTCCTTATCTTAGAAGAGATAATATTATCTTATGTAAGAGATCATTTATAAATACGTACATTATTCTTTCTATCTTCAATTAAGCAAACAAATATATAATATTAGATTAAAATGTACTAAAAATAAGATATCGTAAATTTTATCTCATTATTTTCTATTGTTAAATTACAGTTTTATAAATAAATTATATTGCCTTGTTAATTTCTACTTTTTTCAACAAAAAATTTTCATAATTATAATCATAGAATGAATAAATAATATGTTAATCATTACATAATTGTATTGTCTGTTTATTAAAATGTATCATCTATCTCCAGAGCAAAGCATAAAAAGTTACAATTGCGATCACATAGCAAAATAGAATTTTTTTGAAACAATTTCTAAAACACAATTTAATAATTTTATGCTAATTAATTTCTACAATTAATTAATTAAAATTTAGTAACAAATTATTTTAATTGAAAATGTACACTAGCGTATATATTGGGCGTATGTATTGGGATGCGCCAAAGAAAAATAGATATATCGTGGACACTATAAGGCCTTACTATAATAAAATATATTTTTAGTTGAAGTATTTCTTTTTGTTGACAGACCCCAGATATTTCCAAAAGATTTGTAACGACCAACACTTAGAAAATTTATTCAAGAAGTCTAATTAAGAGTAATGTCAGTCTTTAACTACCTTTATGGAACAAGTTAAATGAAATGTTCAAATGCGACAAAACTTCTAATAAGGAATGATTTAAATGACAACGGATTAAAATCATCTGGAGAATTACAGTGGGTTAGCTCTCTGGTGTCTGTCGACCCCGTGACACCAACGCCATAATACCCCTGGGCGAATTTCCATCCATGGTAGTTGGAGCGCAGCGTGGCATAACTTCCACTAACTTAGCCGACTCCAATTGGGAAGTGTCCCTGACTATGGTACTCGCGAATGACTTAATCGATGATGCGTAAATTTTGTATTATTTTAATAAATACGAGATCTAACATAATTTTTGAGCATATTTTATAATTTCATTTGCACGTATAATATAATCCTTGTTTTTTTATTTCATTCTCTTTAGATTTTATATACAAAATATTTAAATAATCTTTTCATATTACATTCCATATATTAAAAATACACATATAATGTAATTACGTTTAAATAACGAGTTTTTTAAATTACATTCTACATAATTCACGTATTGCATAAAAAATTAAAACTTTATGCTCTCCGAATATATAATTAAACTAATTTACTAATTTATTAATCTTTTATGTATAATTATATATCTGTGTCATCACAGAAATGATAATAGATTATTATAAAATGTAAAGAGGTTCTTAACTGCATCTTCTCCATAATACCGTAATGTTAAACTGTTATCCGAGCCTATTAAAAGATGCACACTATGATAAACTTGGAAACTCAAAGCGTACTAGGTAAATTCGGCCGCAAACTTGGGTGGTAAATTTTATTTGCACGGCTAACACGTCGGTACTTGCCGAAGATTTTTCTCTTGATAGTTTCAAGTATAGATTAAAGAGAAAAAAAAAGAAAAATGTTTGAGAGACATTTACGGCATACTTCACTTTAAGCTTCAAGTTGGCGTGAGAAATTTTGGAAAGTTCCGGACAGGTGTCGACAAGAAAAAAACCGAAGTATCCACCAAGATAAATTGCATATCTCGCGTCCGACAAAAAATTCTGTTTAAAAACTTTAAGCGGTGAATTAAGAGCTTCAAGTACCTCTGATTCTACGTCGCTAAATATCGTTTATAGAAAGCAACTTTTCTCATAATCGCAATTCTATTTTTATTGTTGAGATTTTGCAAATGTGCTTAAAATTAAAGTGGAAATAGTCTCGCACTTTCCAGTGATCCGTGAATACGTGAAACAATGCGAAAATGGGAAACACACAGGTAAGAAACCGCCAATTAAGAACGTAATCAGCAACTGCTCTCAGACTTTGATGAATGCTGGAATCTGCTAGGTTATCTTGTGCTTCAAGCTTGATATTTATATTAGCAATGCAAATTGGAGTTGTATGCGGATAGCGTTGCTACAACCAACAGAGCACGACCACACAACATTCTGCAAGCGTTTACATAGAAGTGAAATTAACAGACACACATTAGTATTGTTTACGTACGTATTTCTCTTATTTAATAAAATCACATTTCAACTAAAATAATTTTTCTGTGAAAAGAAAAAATAAAATTTCAATTTTAAACAAGCATTTAGCAAAAATTATTTTTTCTTTGACATCTCAAACAAAATATAATTTTAATTATTTGCTTTTTTATCCATAGTAAATTATTTGCTAACGTGTAAAGTGTGCAATTTATAAAATGTGTTTTTGAAGAAAATATTTAAAACTGTATGTATTGAGAAGCGTACACATAAACAATATACGCGCTTTCAGCATATATCGTTAAAATCAACGTAATACTATTTAATTGTATATAATTTGTATCGCGTAATCATAGACAACAGCAATTGATTCTCTGAAATAATTAGAATAATTCACAATAATGTTATGTTATTTGTATTATATATTTTTCATTTTTGAAATAACTCAAATTTAGTAGTCTATAAATTACGTAAAGCAAATCTTTTGCATTATTTTATAGAAATTATAAACAGGAAATAAATTTTCGAATATATGTATTATCGAACATATCATAAAAAATGCTTTTTTATCGAAAAAGAAATTCGCTTTGTACCTTTGTGGTTTTAAAATCAAATAAATGATATTTAATTTAAATAATTAAAATCAATTTAAGTAGTTTATTTCAATACTTTGTAAAAATACTGTGAATTTAAATGTCAAAAATTTATTAAATGAAATCTCGTATCGATAAAAGTTTTCAACTATTATTAAAGTTAAATCAAATTATTTTAATTAAATTTTACATTTTCTCCCTCCCTCCCTCTCTCTATCTTTCTTTTACATACACACACATACACTTTTCTAATATAAATAATTTATTTTATTTACATAAAATCAAAATTTTTATTCTAACAAATTTACAATGAAGAGCAGAATTAATAGGATTTTAATTCTCGGTAAATTTTAAATAATTTATTTATTATTGCAGATAAATTATTTTATGTTATCAATATAATAAAATAATTATTAATATAGTAATAATATATTGTAGAATATACATATATATCTATAATATTTTCGGAAGAAAAATGTAAACGATATATTTTGATAATATTGAATATGGGTATAGCATTTTATAACTAATAGTTCGATTAATTATATTACAAAACTCGTAATCAGTTAATTGAACAAAAAATGTAATACAAGGCATGATGTTAAACGCAACATGTAAATACATACGCATATGCGAATAAACGTGCGGTAATTAGACAAAGCAGAAATAGAGAATAGTTCTATATGCATGTAAGTCAGTTTATTACATTACTTGCATTTGCCTGTATCGCGCCTATATCGTTATTAACAATAATTATCATACCCATAAAAGAGCATTTCACTAAAACCGAAATTAAAAATTTTATGGTATGCATAGCGCGTATGAGAGAACAATTCTAACAATTTAGGAAACGTTCTTTTGCGCAATATTCGAGTTTCAAAAGATGTTCTGCTGTTATGTATAAGCAATACTGTTATATTCAAAAGCAATACTGTTATATTCAAATTGAATAATGTATTCATGCATAAATGTATAAATGCACAACCAATGATTAGGTCATTTTACGTTATCAATGAATCATGTTTTCAACAATCTCTTACAAAACCCTACTAATCTCTTAAAAATCCTTACTAATTTTAATTCTTCATTTAAATAATTGTTAGCAAAAATGTCGATTTATGACCAATGAATAAAATATTGATGATATATACATATATAAAATTTGTAATCAATAAAGAATTTATATATTTAATCGAAGGTATAGATATATTTATATATATTTTTATATACATATTTTTCCGCATTTTTTTAAATTTTATAATATAAAGTTGAATGATTTTTCTCTATATAATACCTAATGGTTTTCATTTAATGACTGTAATATTTCAAAAAATAATATTTCAAAAAAGAACAAAAAAAGATAGTTAATAAAATTGATGGTAAAATAAATGACTCAGCAATAAATTCATGAATGCAATTTCACTATTAATAAATAATTACAGATAAAATATAACATCGATAAAATAAATAAGCCCGAACAGAGAAATGTTTGACGACTTAGTTGACAAGAGAATCTCATCGATAATCTAGTGCGTCGCGCGATTCGTACAATGTCGGCCGTCTAATTATGTATTCCCTCGTTGATCGAAATCTCCGTTTTCCATTCGAGCGACCATACTTGCCGTCCATCGAGACACACTTGGCTGACAACCGCCGGTTTAAGCGGAACACCTTGTATCGCTTGTCCATAAATCGCGCGACGATATCGTTAGCATATGTATTGCGTTTTGTTCATGTCGGTATTACTGCTGCCATGGATTGCATCCAGGTAGGTTTTATGTCAGACACGTATAGAAAGAGGTATTACACGCGCCGAATGCATCATAAAGAGGAATGAGACGAGCAGAGTACATCTACAACTGGAAAATCGCTACGTAAGGATCCACGTATCGTTTTAGACCGTTCAGATCGATACAATCGTAAATACGATAAGAAACGCATTCGATACGAAAAGAGAATCCAAAGAAAATATCAGTTCCACTTTCTACTAGTATTCATTATTGTGTGTTATTAAAAGGTAAATATATGTATTTAAAATATTAATTCAACGAAGAAGAAACAAACAAGTGAAAAAATCAAATCGCATTTATTCACAAATCACTAAAATTTCTTGCTGCTTGATTAACATAAAATAATCTTTGATCTCCCGCATAAGCGAAGAAAATCAAGAGAGGATGGCTAATTATACATAGCATGTAAAGGGATTCTAACATATCTAGAGTGGTTATAGGGGCAAACCGTAAATTGAGAAACTTTGAAATTCTAGTCTCACCGGATATGTTGCTTCGCACAAGGTGCTGGCGTCAAAGTGTTCTTTCAAGCGATTGGAAACGTCACGGAGTAGTAACCTGTTCCGAAACTATGTTGCAGAGTACGTTTGCGAACTACATTTCGATAAACGGTTTAGAAATAATATTTGAAATAATCAATGGGAAAAAGCTTGAAAATTTTAAATTATTAACAAATTTGAATATTACTAAATATTATTTTAAATAAAATTTAAATATTATTTTAAATAAAATTTTCTTTGTAATAATTTCTTTAAAATTATTATTTTATATATAATAAATTTAATTTTTTTCATTGAAATATATTTTACGTATTTATATCATCTCTGCTATTATTTTATGAAAAAATTTTTTATAAAATATTTTATTTAAAAATTATTTAAATATAATTATTCTCAATAATCTGCATTTTACAATAATCTGCACATCGATTGTTGGAATCTTTTTTATCTCCATATATAAATTCTATATATAAATTCTATAAAAGTACAACAAAATATATCATATCGCGCTTAATATCTGCAATCTCGTATAATTTATATTTCTGATTGCTAGTATCTAAGCGAAGCGATATCTTCAGAGTACTACAAGCTACTGGCGAATCCATGACGCGGATTTGTAATACTGTAATAACTCACAAATCCTACTTACGACACAATCCAACCTAGCATTCGATCGTTCGGCACGACACGGCGCGGCGTTCCAAGTGGAACCGCAAGTAATTTATTTGGGTTCGCCAGCACGAGCGCAAATAATCATTCAGACTCTCGCGAACGCGACGCGTTTTCATAATCCTCTTACATTTTCGGCGAATTGGGTCGCCCAAAATTATACTCTGTTATATTCGCGGTCGGCTATTTTCTGCCGTTACATCTCCGTTTCAAATGCAGCGCAAATGAAACCAATATACGAGTCTTTTATTCAAAATTTCGATCGCAAATATGACAATTATGCGTAATGTTAGTCATATATCTCTTAAGGCAAAAGAAAAAAATTATAAGAGAAAGAAATTTTACGAAGATCCATTGCAGAAAAATGAAGAAATGAAATACTAAAGAAACGATTACAAAGAGAAGAGTAGTAGTAGAAGAGTAGAGTTGTAGTTTTCTGATCTTGTTTTCAATTTTCAATGGCTTTTTATTACTTTCTTTGCAAATAATTCAAGTTAATTTCTTTTTAATTATCTTAATATAAATAACAAGATATTTATATTTAGAATTAAATATATGTGTGTGTGTGTGTGTTTTTATATTTATTTACTGTCATACTTTTCCGTTTATACGTGCAATATGTACCAACCATTATTTATTTTATTTCCGCGATATATATTTCGAACTGGAATGCTGACTCGGGCTTTTTCTTTTTTTCCGATTATTTGACATCTATACAAAGTCTTAACGACAAATCCGAGAAGAGGGAAATTGGTTGTCAACCTGAGAAGTATGTTGTCTGCCCGTCGTATCGTCGAAGTCGTCGAATTGGTGGATTTGCATGTTTAATGTAATCACGCTAATCGACTAAAAAGATTCGTACGAACGTGGCACGTGAAAAGTATCAAGTGGGGAAGGATTAAGAGATTCCCGCTACTTCTTACAAAGTATTCATAAGCATTCTGTAACGAACTAGGGCGCAGCAAAAGTTTTCGTAGCGCTTTATAAGCGTTCCGCTTAAACGAAAGCCCCATCACTACCCATGGCAATTAGAGAGCTAATCGAAGAGATATTAAAGCACTATACATCCACGAAACATTTAAAAAATGAGAAACGTTGGAATGTAATGTGTTTCATGATCATTTTTATTTTTCCCAAAAACTGGTCAAACATTTTTTGACTCATCAGTAATAAATTATATTTCGATATTACAATATAGTTTGTCATAAAATAAACGGTATAAGATTGTATTTTATTATACGTATTATGTATTAAATATATGTATTATGTATTATATTTTTATTATTATTATAGTTATATACAATTCGCAAGTTGAGGTCAATCAAAATTTTCAATATTTCAAATTGCAATAATTAATAATAATTTTTTATACGAATAAACGGAAATCTTTGTTATCTTCGTGAAAAAATAATAGTTCTATTTCCATTTGACCATGAGTAGAAACTAAAGGAGAAACGCCACTATGCTATTTTTAAATTTAGATAGAGTGTAGCGTTATAACTCTCAATTTCTTTCCACTTTATATATCTACTACGTTAAAGTTAGTATGTTCTCAACTACAGTTGATATATGCTTTGATATATTTTATATTTCTGATTGAAAAATAAAAAAGATACGCTGAGAGTCAGCAAATATTTGCAAAAAATTAGTTCTATATGAAACATGTTATAAATTGTGTTCTTTTTACAATGTCCATACTTTTTACTTGAAAGCATATTCTTGTGTTACTTTTAACTATACTTCTAACTATACTTTTTATATCACATAATATAAAAATTCATATAATATATAATAAATGCCTAGGATTTTGTGAAATAGAATTTTTTTACTCAATTATTTACTCAATTATATTTTTTTTACAAAAAAGAAATGAATTATCGTAAAATTGTGTATGTTATTATAATTTCTTATATCAAATAAAGATTGAGGGACAATAATTAGAGCGTAAAAAAAAATTTATTTTTATTATATTACAAAGAAAATTTTTCTTGCACTTTAATTATATGTATATATTATATTATTATTATTATATATACATTTATTCTTGCACTATAATTATCGCACCTCGGTTCTTATTAGTCATTTTTTGGCTCTTAACAACCGTTATTATTTTTGAACCTATTTCTTTTATTTAATTTTCTTATTCTTATTCTTTAATTTTCTTATTAGTTTAGACTATCACAATTAGTTTAGATTAAAAGAACTTCAGATTTGATTAAGTAAAGAATCATTATTTACATTATCTCTCGAAAAATATGATTCGAAACAAACTTCTGTTTTATAGTTGCAAAAATAGTATGGGGAGAAGAGCGAGTTTCGTTCCCCGATGAAATATAAATTTCAAATCGCTTGTGAGTGAATTATGGACATGCTACGGAAAATGGCTGAGCGGTACTTTTTTCCATTAAAATGTTTAAATGATTTAGCGAGTTATGTGCAGTGGTCGAAAAATATTTCTTTATGACTGAGGAAAGAAAGGAAAGCGCAAGAGGCAGAAACGAAACTAATAACGAAAAATGACATTAAATGGAAAGGTATATATAATAGTGTGGCAAGTATTGTATTTTTTTTTTAATTTTACGCTGCACAAACTCGATCGAAAGATATAGAAGCTGGCGAGAACGCTGTAGCTTAGTCAAAAAATAATAATTGATCACGAAAAACGAGATAATAAATACGCGAAGACCATTCCAAAGTGAATTGCATTTAAATCGGCGACCGTGGTTGAGAAATATCGAGAAAGGTTACGGTCGAGTTTGCTAACAAATGCGGATAAAGATTTAAATATAGCTCTAGCTCTCGTTCTACTCGCGGAAATTGATTTCCTCGGAAAAGAATGAGTGCAACTCAAGTAATGCGACTTTATTGAAGTAACGAGATTTCTTGCTTGATGAGGGAATTTTAGAGATTTTTGAAGACGAAAAAGAAATATTGATTTAAATTATACTGATTATACTGATTAATTATATTTGTATAAATATTATTTTAAACATATTATTAGTGCAGAATAAAATCAAGAAACAACTTAATATATTCTACATGTTTATCATATTGCACTTTGATTGTTATAAGAGAAAATTTTCCATTTAAAAGGAGATATACGGATATATAGAGATTATCTTTATATATAATGATGACATTTTGAAACAAATGCAAAATTCACATTGTCAATTATTAAAGCAAGTTACAGCGAAATAGAAGCTAATTAAAAGCCGAACTGTAAACGGTGCGCACATTCTACTTTCTTGCTAAAAATATATTTATTATGTATGTTTCGGTCCTGATTTCGAACCACCATCAGCGCACTTGTTAAATACGAATAAAATAGTTACAGCAAAACACAATTCAGATGCAGAATTGAAAAGCAAAAGTACTAAATATTGTAATGCGAAATGAAACAGCGGGAATAAACGGATGAGTAAACAAAAATAAAAGAGCATCGGGTCAAAGAGAACGATGTTTGCATAATATATGAAAATTTCGAAGCCATCCTCTCGGGGAATCATGAACGAGAGAGACTAGCGAAGATGCGAAGGATTGAGAACGAGGGGAAGCCAGGCGAAAAGGTCAGAGAGTGGGTGCACTCCGGCGAAAGGAGGTCGGAAAATAAGAAAGATTTGCGGGTCACACAGGAAGCAAGACAGCAACTGGAGTCGTTGGATTTCCAGGATTCTTCTGTCCTCCCTACAACTCCGTCGAGTCGTCGTCATCATCGTTGTCGTCATCTCTGTGCGTCTTTCAGTCAGCTTGTTTTAAAAGTTGTTTCTTATTTATTCATGAATTATGCGACGCGACCTGCAGGATCAAAAGCAGACGCGCTGCACGTAACATACCGGTGGCGAAACTTTCTATCCGCTACCACGAGAATCCGATGTTATCCCGGATTAGGAGCTGGCAGGATTAATGGATCGATCGATCCTCGATCGCACGCTCGAGATACTCAATTGATGAGAAACTTTTTAAGCGCAATTGTAATTGAACGAAATGATATCGCACCTGCCGCAGCGCAGATATATAGTCGACTTAATAAAGTATTAAATATTTTTTATATAAAAAAAAATAAATTAAAGTCTGTATACCTTCCTAATAGCGCTCTCAGAATGATGGAAAATACTGTAATATCAACATGTACAAAATGTGATATAGTTATGCATTTATTTTTATAATAAAGCAAGTTTAATTCTTCTTAGCAAAATCGATAAAGCACACACATACATATAATGGCTTATATCAATGTCTTATTGGCATTTAAGGAACAGAAAATAAATATATGTATATATAAGAGACATATATTTATATTATATGTATTCTTGAGCTCTGAAAAGCATGTGATACACTTATATAGCATAGATTACGTTTACTTTTATATTTATATTAAAATTAATAAATTTATATAATAAGTTTATCTAAATATTTTATATTCATTTTAATGTGTGATGCACATAAATTATATAGATTATAGATTATATACATATTTCACTCTATATCTAGATTATATACATATTTCACTTTATATCCAATTTTTATATTTTTTTTGCCATTATATTAATATTATTTTTTTATCTTATTTTTACTTTCTTTAGTTTAACCTTATATGAATTTATACTTGGTAGAGAAAGAAAGAAAAAAAGAGAGAGAAGAGGGGGAATTAATATCGTGGCTTCAAACACATACATACGCATACATACACACACACATGCAAAGTAATCGAAAAATAGAAATCAAACTTTGAAATCGAATTTCCATGTTAAAACCTTTCTCGACATACTGTTTCTCGGGATCGAATGGCATGATGCGATCCCAGGCGATCTCGAGATTCACGGCACGTCCAAGGACTTAATTCGCGAAACGTCCAGAAAGATGGTAAGCATGAATAATCGTTATACCACGTCTCTCAAGCGACTTTTGCAGGCTCGGCCGTTTCAAAACGGGGGAAACCATCTATTACGGATCATTATCGAGTCTCGATTTATAATCCCTGCGAGCGTGCAAGCTTCTGAACTGACTTCTGATGCTTTATTGAACGATCGATCGGTTCTTGAAATCGTATTGCCTTAAATCGAATTGCTTAAACGCTGATATATCAGAAAATTTTTAGAAAATAAATATAAGAGTTTTAAATACATATATGTGTGTACATGTGTATGTTTGTGTGTGTGTAATACATATAAAAGTCTTTTATAAAATAAATTTTGTAATTACAATAACGTATATTAATTTTTATATTTATACTTTTTTATTTAATTTAGATTTTTTATATAAAGAATGATTGATCCTTAAATATTAATTCGAATGTAATTAATCTAATGATTTATAAAAATTTTTAAATAAAATATGAAGAGAAAGAAATAATTTGAAAAGATTATTGCTTTTAAATTTAATATCTTGTTTTATTTCATGTTATTAAAATTAAATCTCAAGAGCACACGATCAAAAATAAATTTGAATAATTCTTGTATTATGTATAATTATACAGAAAATAATTATACAGAAAATTATAATTATATAGAAAAAAATTACAAAGAATGTCAAGAATGTCTTTTGTCTTGTTTTATTAAATAAGTTCAGATAAGGTCGAATAATAAATTTAAAAAATTATATGCTTTATTACACTACAGCGGATTCCCCGAGGTATCCAACTAATATATAGCGTGAACAAAATTCAGTTATTTACGACTATCGATTGCTGTTAGTAGAAATGTTTCCGTGCCATCAAAGTTTTAGCTAACCTAATTAAACTATAAGGTTCTCATCGAAATCATTCGTACAGTGTTATCATCTAACCGCAATAACGAGCTTGTTCCTAGCATTTATCGGAAAGAGAAAATGCAAAATTTAATAGCACTCTTGTCGAGATCAAGTTGCGACGCCTGCGGCTGATTCATATCGTTTATCAAACCGCAAATTAATATTCTTATTCAAATATTCAAATATAAATATTCAAATATGATGTTTCTAATGTTACAAAATTATCTATTATGATTAATTATCTAAATTCATATTCAAGCAGATGTATCAATGGCAACTTGATAAAATCTGTTGAGTATTTATTACAACTTCCTCTAATATTGAGGCAATTCATTTAAATATATAATTATTTATATATTAAAATATTCGTTAAAAATAAATAATTTAGAAAAAATTAGGAAAAGAAAAAAAACAAATAATTATTTATACTTGAATACTAATCATACATAGTAACATTTATTAATATTGACAATATATATTGTATGTATATATATATATATATATATATATATATATATATATAAATTTATAAAAAATATTGCTATAAATAAATAAAATATTCTTTTATTAAGCATTTTGAATAATTATTTATATTATACATTTTTTGTAAATAATTTTTTCTGTTTAAAGCACTTTCTTTCTCTTTTTCTTTCTCTTTTCTTTTCTTTTCTCTTTTATACTGCATAAAATCCAGAAAAACAGATCGATACTTCTATTTCTCAAAGAATAATTCATGAATTTGTGAATGTGGCCATTAATCGATAGCTATATCATTTTTCGCGATTTGTGTCAGAAAACTCACATGGTTCAATGTTGTCTGATTTACGATCTGTCGAAAGCTGGTACGCATTACCGCAATATAACAAACATTTTGTCAATGTCGTCTAAACAGAATGTCGTAAATCGATCTTGAATACGTATCGCCTAATTTAAATGCGCAATGCAATGAGATTCTACACTTGAAGATATTTACCAAACACAGTCGTGATAGCGGTACTTCACTATAATAGTAAAAGTAATAAATTTGCCACGAGATAAGACCACGAGATTCATCCATTACCTTTGAAGAGAAAACGTCAGATGAAGATTTATTTCCTCACCTTAAAAATTTCTGATGTATTCAATCGAAGCTCTTTTATAATTCGACACTTCTACAAATCTTTCCATTCTCTAAATATATCCTGAAATACGCGCGAGTTTGCTTGATCTCTTGCTCCAACAAGTGAATAAAATGTATCCAATTTTTTGCTCCGATGTAAAAAAGATTTATGTGTCATTGATTTGTTAGTGATAGATGATAACAAAGCTCATTGATTTATTGTATAATATTTATTAATTTTATGTGTAAATCACTTTTAATACGTAAAATAACTGAAAAATATTGTGTGATGTACAATATAATTATATTCTTTATCAAATAAAAATTAATTTGTTTATAAACACAAATTTGTTACAAACTTGTTAATTATTATAAAAATGACTAATAGTGTAATTATAAAAATCAATATTACATCTTTATTATAATTAATGTCCATTTTTCTCTCTCTACGTTTCATTTTACATTATTTTTTTTTAAATTTATCTCCACAAAATTGATAAAATATATAAAATTTTTATGTAAAAAATAAAAAAATACTTTCTATATAAATATTTATCTTCTAACTATTTATCTTCTATTTATTTCAAATATTACTCTAATTTTGTAATATCTTTCTTTTTTTAAATTTTTATTTTTAACAATTTCTTTTTTAATAATTTTTAATATTCTAGTTTTTATAACGGTTTTTACATTGTATATATACATTAATTTTGTAATTTAATTCTGTTATATTCCGTGTTAGATTTTTCATTTACCTTTTTTTACTCCATTATATAATATCTAAATGTTTAATCTGCCATAATTTATAGGAATAAAATATTAAATATTCACATCTCCCTCATTTTAAATGATAAAAGATTAATATAATTATAAAAGATTGATAAATATCATATTGCAAATTTTCTGAAACTGATATTTTATAATAAACTTAGATATCGCATGATTACGTAGTATTAATATACGTTTGCAATTCTCTGACATGCATCTTATCTGAGCCAGCTGTCCAGTTTGTAGATATCTTCAGGAAACGCCTTAGGCATGCCATTGTATATCTAAGTGTTCCAAACGTTTACAGAATGTCCCCGAGATGTGGCATTGTCTATCCAAATATCCAGAATGTCCGCACGATGCTTCTCGGACACTATTATGCTAGTTAGGTCAGAGTATATTGTGTGTCTGTTTATTACGTAATCACCAGATATGCAAGCTCATTTAAATACGCATTAATGTGCAGCTGCACGCATCGCATATATGCATGCGATATGTAAATCGCAATATATAATTATATATATTATATATTTTCAGATTGAACTACATGTGCAGTAAATATAAGATTATGATGAATTGACGAATTACATTATATTGCAGAGAAAGAATTAATTTAGAAATATTTGATTACATCATACAAACATAAAATATTATATTTTATCCATCATTTTCTGTCAAATTGATAATCGTGCTTCGATTAATAAGATATTGGCAAATAATTACTCTTATTGTTAATGTATCTTAATAATAATTGAATCTTTGATTTAAATTAATATAGTATATTTCAAGTAAGATTTCTGACTAAAGTTAAATTTTTTTCTATTGTTTATGCACAATGTTAAGTTAACAAAATTAATTACAATTTAATTTATCAAAATTCTTTTTTATTATTTAACAACTCAGTGATTATCGAAATATTACTATCCGACAATTGCAAGTACATTTATCTATCAATATTGTATTGAAAATAATATCTTGTAAATTTTATATATTTTATAAATTTAATCCGTTATTGTAATATAAATAATATATATAAGAAGATAGACAAAAATTAGCAGAAAAGCAATTTGCAAGCAAGCAAATTGACAAAAAGTTTTGCTAAGAAGAATAAAAAGAAATACAGTGCAATAAATCTGACACATACTTCGTCAGCTGACTGGGCATCTCGATTTCTTTGCTCATCGATTTAACTTCAAATCGTAAAATATTCGCACAGGTATGACATTTCACATTCTTCTCCGCATTTATCATGAATATTCGTCTGAACTCGCAACTGGATTTCAAGCCGAGCATGAAATCGGCAAGCATATTCGTTGAGCATATAATTTTCCTTTCTTTTTGGTCCTCCAGACTTATCTTCCGCTCCTTTTTTCTTGTTTTTTGTTCCTTCTTTTTATTCTCTCTTTCTCTCACTTTTTCATTTTTTTATATAAAATTTTATATAAAATTTACAAGCAATGTCAAGCGTGCACGATTTTCTTAATTAATTTTCTTTATTCTTAGTTTTCTTTTTTCACTATATTTAATTTCTTGCTTTTCTTATTTTCTCTCTTTCGCTTTTCACTTCTACTCCTCGATTTATATGCTAATTTATTGTCTTAAATGTTGTTTTGTTCACGCTTATATTTTCTCTAATTTTTCTCTTGTTTTATTTTTTTTGCCTAAAGTAAAACAACTCGTTAAACAATAACTTTCCCTTTTATCCAAATCTTCTCTTCTCATACATTTTGTTTTTTCTTCTTCGTACTTTTTTGTATTTAACTATACATTTTCTTATTGTAACTAGTTTTTAAATCTCCTTTCTTTATAATTATAGTTATTGTTTTATATATTATCTCTTTTTCTTCCCTCAAATCGATTTTATAACCTTTGTTCTGTCTTTTCTTTTACATTTTACATTATTTTCTTTCAACTCTTTTTATTTCGTTTTTGTTTTCTCACTATAAAATAGTTTTTCATTTTCTTTTCTTATTTATTTGTTTTCTCTGGTATCTTTTTTCTTATTTTCATCTTCATCGTTTTTCTAAAATTCTTTCTTTTTTCCACGTTTTGTGTCATTATTTTCCGTTCTTTTCGTTTGTTTTCTCTTCGGTCTTTGTTATTTTCTTCGTTTCCATCAAGTCTTAATTTTTTATCTTCTCGCGCTCTATTTTCCGCTTTTCTCCTCCTATTTCTTTTCTCGCTTTTTCTCTTTCACGTGTTACACTCTTTTTTTCGCTCTTTCCTTCCATCTTTTTGTATTCTATGCTAACTTTTCTCTGTCCGCTATCACAATTTCACTTTAGGTATTTGAGTTTACGCGATCTTTTGTTCACCTTGAAATGCTCTGCAATTATGAGACTTGCAGGAAGTATCACCTGTCGTGTGACGCAATTTCTTCGTGGCTCATTGTTATCGCTCTTTCTCTTGCTATATGCGGAACAGTTAACGAGCTGACCTCGTATCGATTTTACGCCAGATTTTGTCGCATGTTTCAACGATTCATCGGAGATACGATGATGTACAAAAACCGAAGGCCCAATGAACAGCCTGAAGCCAGGTAAATGGCTTTTCCAAATGTTAACACAAAAGCTATAAAAACAGTTTGACTGTATTTCACGAGAATGCCGAATAATTAATGTGCCGTACTTTTATAAATGTGCAATATACATTATTAAAATCATGTCTATATTTGATTGATTTTTTTAATTAAATATGGATCTATTTTACTTTACGTTATTTTACTCTCTTAATCGATCATCATCTAATCGATGCTTGATTTTTTAATTAAGCAGCTTGTAAGAGAAATGGTTGTGTGTGTGTGTGTGTGTGTGTGTGTGTGTGTGTGTGTGTGTGTGTGTGTGTGTGTAGTATGTGGTTTTTTTATTGTGTATGTATTTTGATATATAGGAATTTAAATTTTTATTTTTATTATAAAAATATATTTAACATGATTGTAACATTGGTTAAAAGATGGTCAGATATTTTATTTTATTAATAATGATCGGAAATTAGTTCACGAACAATTATTGAGATATTACTAATATTCTGGTGCAAATAAGCGTTAAATACGCTTTTGTCAATTAATAGATTCTTGTCTACTTAGCTTAAAGCTGGCTCCCGATTTTGCATCGTTATAGAACATATAGCGACATATATCTATAAAATAGGTACATCGAAAACGATTACATGGTTGGTGGAACTTATAATATGTTGGAATTACATGCAGTATTTCGGACGATAATATCGACGCAATTTATCTTTAATACACACAAATTTCGCTGATAACGTTACGGTTATTATTTTGCAACTTTATTACCGCACCGCACGTGGCTTCTCGTTTCGCGGCCGATAATGCTGTACCCATGCAACGAATAACGGTTCTGACATTTTATCGTCAATGTTTTACGCTCACCGAGTATATTACATTTACAAAGATCTAATCCATATTCAACGACTTTTATTGTATATTATACTTTAACGATGAACACACAATGAATTACATTTTTACGATTTAATTATAGATGAGATATATCTATATGAATAATCGCAATGTTGCATTTATTTCTATGACATATTACTATGTACATTATACATGTATTAAAAAGTATAATATTGTATTTCTTAATTATATTTCTTGAAAAATAGAACACATAATTAGTAACACATAAATAGTAACCAAATTTTATTATGAAATTAAAATGATTCTTTGCTAGAGCTAATAATCATTTATTGCGGCAATTTTTAACTGAAAACAGAAGAAAAATAAATAAAGAAAATAATATTTTAAAAATATAAAAAAGAAAAATATTTTTATGGAAGATTCTTTTTCAATTATAAAAATAAAGTCTGTAGTCAGAGAGAACAACAAACAGGAGTTTGAAAAAGGATATAAAATACCAAACGAGATTTTCGAGATGCAGAAAAATATCATTGAACTAATTTACAATTGCGAATTGGAAAACGAAATTCAGACAAATTTGCTTAAAACGACGCTCGATGAGCAGATACTCTAAATTCAAGCGGTAACCAATGAAAGAAATCAGCGCCATGGGATTCTAACAAGAGATTCCCAGGTGGCAAGAACGACCTATATTACATCAGCTCCTACGCATGCCGAAGAAGTCATTCGTTGCACCACTGGTAATGCTCTCCCGGCCGTATGTTTCGCGTAATTGCGGGGAATTTCAATGATGTATGAGGCGAACGTTCTTCCATGTAAGTCAGCTCGATCTCACCGATTGTCGTGAATACGTTTTTCGGCACCTCGATCGCTCTTCTTTTCAACAAAAGCGCCGAATAATGGAACTTCACTTTGTAATTTCAGAAAATTCTTCGGTCATTTTCTCTTATTGAAGAAGAAGCGCAAATATAAGCCTGATTAATAGTTCGCTAAAATGTTCTCCACTATTGGAAAAAAAAATCAAAGAGAATTCGCGCGCGCGTTTATTTTTCGTTACTAATTAAATTCAATAGTATGAGAATAAAAGAATTTGAATCTGTAATTTTAAGTGATCCACTGAGATAAATCAACTCGCTAATCCTTTTAATCAATGATATATAGTGGTAAAAGATGTAGATTATATGGATTCAATCCCAGAAAACATTTCGATCTTGTTATATCGCACAAATTGAATTTCTTTAATATTCTTATATATCTTTTCAGTAAATTGAATGCATCATTCTATAGATATATATACATATAAAAAGAAAAATTTTCTCCATAAACATAAAATTAGCAACAACAAAATGCATAGTTCTCAAAATGTTGCAAATTTAGCAAAATAAAAATAGAATTAATATACATAATTATATGCGCAAATTAACAAAGATAATTTAAAAAATTAATAAAAATCTTTTTTAAGAGCTGGCAATTATATTTTACAATTATAATTAAACTACACAATATTTCTTACGTGATACAATAATTAATCAAAGAAGTGTACAGTAGCACAAGCAACTGGCTACATTTTACTTAATCGGAGAGAGTATCTCAATGACATGAAAACAGATTCACGTTATCCGACTATTGTAAATTCAATTTCTCTTCTCGGTACTTAATCGCACTCGCGCTAATTATCTCATCGCTTAGTTAAAAAATGGACAGTGAATTTAATTAGATCGCCGGATAAACGATATGTTATAAAATAAGTTTATTAAGTTTATTAAGAAAAGTCACTTTTAAAATTTTTGTGTAAAATTTTGCAAGAAAAAAAAATATGTTCTTTCTCTTCAATGTCGCTCGTATTTCCATATCTCTGTATAACACTTTGATCTCCTTCAGTTCCTTTGTCGTATGAAATCCGATATTGCGCTATTTCAGTTTAGCTTCTGTGCGGAACGAAAGAGACGGTTTTCATTTAACAATATTCTTAACCCTTTATTGCCCGTGAAAGGTTGAGCAATGTTTAGAAGTTTTTACTTTCTTGTGTTACTGTTCTTAATTGGATTCAATAAACGATAATTGGGACTCTCAAGCCTCTAGAAACTTACCAAAAATATTAAAAATATATTGATTCTAACAATATCAGATAAATGCATAATCTTGCACGTAATTTCTCCACATTTTTTATTTATCTAATCTATTGTAAAATATTATCCATTGTAAAGAGAACAATTAATATCATATATTTTACAATATATAATAATAAACTTTTTCCAACATTGCATGATTTGTATTTATTGTATTACGCGTTCTCTTAACATTATAATTAAATGGAACTCTTAAGAGATTAAGCAATAGATTAGAGAGAGCAATCGAAGCATTAAAAGTGCAGAAATCCTATAACTGTTTCTTAGGAGATTCAAAGTTGCGACTTATGTAAATTCTGTGTTGTAACGATAGAAAGAAATTTCACCATTTGCGCGAACGGCAGTAATCCCATATGTAATTGCAGGGAATTTTAATGACGTACAAATGATGAGAGTCGCTCAAATATAAATTCTAAAAAGTTTTTATTTAATACTCTTATATTATTATACTCTTATATTATACTCTTATATATTCAAACCAATGGGATTGACATCATGCAGGAAATCATCTTAAGCAACGTCATTATATGAACGTATTTTTAGACACGTCTCAATGTTATTAGACTAACGATGTCTCTGGAATAACGATGTCTCTGGAATATTGTTAATGCGGATTTTTTAATACTATCCTTAAGTTTATTACAAGTTTTTAATTTTCTTATATTAATTAAAAAAGTGTATTAATTAAATTTAACTAAATAAGCAACAAAATACCTCATACACACATATTAATATACACATTTAATTCAAATTAAAATGTGAAATATGTTTATATCTCTCATATTCCTCTTTTTGATAAATTTAACGAATAAAGAATCTTTTAGAAAGTTTCTTCTCATAAAACAAAATTAAATATTACTATTCTCGAGTGTATTTCTTTGATAAATTTTATTCTGTGTAACAAAGTAGAATTCTTTAATAAGTAGTATAAACTTAATAGTTAGAATCGCGCAATTTCCATGCTGGAGAAAGATATAACATCTTAAATTACCCGATTATATCGCGTCATGCGGATAATTTTCGTATATCTAAGTGGTTTTTGAGAAGTGGTTTTGGTTCTGATTATTCCGTATGAGAAACTTTGTCACTCTAAATGTCTAATAAAAGATTATCTGTATTAACAGATATTACGTGTTGAATCAATTTAAATTACATTTTCTTTTTTTTACTAACGATTGTTTTTGTCTTTTTTAGCTCTGTTTTCCTATTTCTTAAGATTATTGACCATAAAATCATGATAAAAAATCAATGCATCGTAAATATATATAATTTTTATCATAAATAATAGTCACAAGATATTATGCATATTATGTTTTATCATTTTCGCAAATAAAAAATATGATAAAAAAATTTAATCCAATTCTTAAAATTGGCGACGATAGAAAACAGAAAGAAGAAATTATACAGAATAAAAGTTACAATTTTAAATACGCATAAGATGATGGTTCTTCAAATAGAACGTATTTAATAATGATAACAAGATTAAATGATAAAAATTAGATATAATTTCTTGTGAATGTACTCACTTACTTTAAAAATTAATAAAATTCCAAATAAAAAAGTGATGCAAACACGGATATAATGCATTTTAACAAAAAGGCGCGACAGTTCCGCAAGATGCAAACTAAAACAACCAGGTTACTTGGCATTTTTTTTCCCATCCGTGGAAGTTCGTCGCAATTAATGCTAATCTGCGCATAGAATAAATGAGGGAAGAAAATTGAGGGTTGTGGAGCGAGCAGACGACGGGAGGTCGCATTTTGAACGGCTCTTAAATATTCGAGTGCATTTACTCGTCCGTTGTTCAAGCTTCTCTAGCCATTAACTAGTGCGGAAATATCTTCTCTCTTCGAGATAATGTATTCAAATCCATCATTAATCACGATGTTTTTAAAATCATCTCAAAACGTATATCATATCCCGAAAAGTTTAAAGTTACTAAAATATATATCACATTCAAAAAATTTTAGCATCATTACATAAGTAGTTTAAATTAATATGTTTTCAAATATAATATGTATAAGATAATTAGAATATTAGAATATTTATTGTTAGAATATTATTATCAGAGTATTCTTAGAAATTTTTTGTTGTTAAATTTAATCTAGAATAGTTTGAAAACAGTGTATATTATACATCTATGACCAACGCAACGTACTATCAGAGAAGTGATTTTACGCTTTACAGGAGTATTTTTATATACATTTTTATATACATTATATGTATAATATGTGTGTGTATATTATATGTATAATATGTGTGTGTACATCAGATTATTCTCAAACTATTCTAATTTTGCTTATTTTTAAAACTTGTATTTATAGCATACATTAATCACACATAATAAACACATTTTTGCGTGATATTGCGTATGTAAGTTCTTGATTATGTAAGTTCTCAGCTAACGGTACTTAATTTCGTAATTGTATATATAAATTTATGAGATTGAAAAGATTAGCGATATTAATAAATTATTACAACACATTGCATTAAAATTTATAATCATAAAATCTTCCTTATATAAGAGTATATAATTAAAAGTATATGTGTGTGTATGTATGTGTATATGTGTATATATGAAAGCATGATTTAAATAGCACACATATAATAGAAAGCCACTTTGTTTATTTATCACATACAAGGGCTGCAACTACTTTTGCGAGCTAATTTAATTTAGTTCATCGTACTAATTTGGACAACGCGCGTGTGCGTAGTAAACGAATTCTTCATAATTTATCTTTCATTACTATTCATAACGTGTATGAGCGTTGCGTTAGTTATATACCGGTTTTACCCTGTGAGTCCTCCTACTTACAACGAATTATAATTAAATGGAATATTTCAATGTTACAAGCTCAGTGGTATTGTGAGAATTAAGATAGAATGTAACTTCGACTCCTTTTCTCGTCGGTTCTCCCTTTTCACCTGTTATAAGACGATGAGAGAGAAGAACATGAGGGCGTATACCTTGAGAAATTGCTCTAACTCCATCGCCGAACACCATCTATAAATTTTAATGCTACGCGGCCAATCGGAAAACGAACGAAACGAGGAGTGTAAAACCAGAAAGAAATTATTACGAAATAAGAAAGAAGAAGATAAGACGCACGCGATGCTATTTATTTGTTTTTTCTGCAAGAAAAAAATATGGACAGAGAGAGAGAGAGAGAGAGAGAGAGAGAGAGAGAGAGAGAAAGAGTTAAAATTTAATAAAGCAATCATACACAACACACACAAACACATACAATTAAAGCATTTATTTTTTTTTCATTCATGTATCCAAATAAGAGTATCCGGAACAGCGATTTTTACGCTCCTTCCCATCCCATGGATTTATTTGCTTAGCGTGAGTTACTTTATTAAATTCCTCTCGCTTGAAATGGGTCGAAATATTCTCTGCTCTTAAAAATTATCTTATCAACTCATCATTGTCCTCACTTGTATAAGAAATTATTGTCCCGGATCCAAGTAACAAATTTCGGTTCCTAAACTTTTCGCACTCGTATATATAATTCTATATTTATTACAGATAATTCAATAAATTCGGAGAGAAAGAGAAAAATATTTCCACATCTCAAAATAACAAACTTTTCTCGCATATATAAGTATACTTCTCTTGAACAAACATTTAAGAAATTTTTCATATCTAAGAAATAAAGCTACAAGTTTTATTTTATTTCGTTTACTTCTCATTTATAAAAGAAACATGTTTATTATATCTATTTTTAAATTGCCTGGTAAGTATGAAATTTGACTTTACTGACTTATAATTAGCAAAATCATAAAAATAAAGTTATATATCTTACAATTAATATAATTTAATCACATATAATTTATGCTATTTACATAAATTTTTGAAAGGTCTATATATGTACAATATATGTGTGTGCGTATATGCATATGTGTGTGTGTGTGTGTGTGTGTGTGTGTGTGTGTGTGTGTGTGTGTGTGTGTGTGTGTGTGTGTGTGTGTGTGTGTGTGTGTGTGTGTGTGTGTGTGTGTGTGTGTGTGTGTTAATTCCATAAAAATTTTTAATTTATAATTCAAAAATTATTTTAACAAAGCTTAAGGAAAGTCAATTATAAATTGATTTAAAAACTTGTCAGATCTTGCAAAATACATTGTTGCCTTTCTTACATGTAGTATTAAATTGATTCATGACTTATTGCGCTCGAGAATAGTATGCAGTTCGTATGCGACAGTTTCTGGTGGGATTTTATGGAACGTGCCGGTGTACACGATCAATTTCGCCGTCCGGAAAAAAGATGTATTTTCTCAAACAAGACCCGTTACACCACGGCGAGTGGAAACTCCTTGACATAATGAAAAATAACAGCCGCGTACACACGCAAAAGAGAAAGACAGCGAGTGATACGGAGTTCGTAACGAATGCAAAAAGCGAGAAATTTTTTCCGACTCCTTTCCCTGACAAGTGCAAGAGAGGGCAACGAGCTCTGGGCGCAAACCGGAAGCGAGAACGTTTCACTTTTTGCTACGTCGATGAAACGAGGCGTCGTGTTGCACTGGACTGTCGAGGAGAAATGTTTGACGATTATTTTAATATTCCCGCAGACTGCGTTTCCGCAACTGACTAAAGCTTCTTCCTCGTTATGTATGCTGTCAAGATGTTTAAACACGCGAAAAAATAAAACGCTTAAAAATTTTATTCAAGATATTCTTGCAAAAATTCTAACTTATTTTTGTACACAAGTTTGTATTTTTAATAATTGATAATATGATAATAATTGATAGATCTTTTATATGACAAGCTATTTGATTTTACAGATTTAGAGTATTATACATTGTATCTAATATACAATAGAACTTTTTTATTGTATTATTTATTTTTAATTTTTTTATTTTATCAATGTATTTTATTATATCAATGCAATTATTATTAATTATATATATCGATATTTTATGGTAAATGTAAGAAAGTTTAACTAACGCAAATTCCATTTTGATGCTACTATGATTTATAACATAAAGCTGATGATATATTCAAATAAGCACGATTGTATCATGTATCATGTATATATATGTATATTTAAACTTCTTGGAGTCGGGGAAAGAAAAGAAAACATTCAATATGTGTGCGAGAGAAGAGACATTGTACATAGACACAGTGTTGAATAGCAATGAGCGAATAAATGCAAATTATTCCGTGGGCTTCGAAAAATTTAATTAACGAGAACTTCGCGACAGTCGCGAAAGTATCTGGTGAATCTTAAAAAGCGAGTCTTGGTTGAATTTCATAATTACGAAGTTACCAAATTTCATTATTATATGAAGAATAAGAAAGCTAAAAAAAGAAAAAAATATATTTCGATAATAAACAGTGAATTATATGACTAATTAAACAACAAGTTTGCAAAAATATTAAATATTAAATCGTAATTTATGTAAGATATGTACAAATTATTAGATTATTTTAAATAACATTAGAGAGATAATAATTAAAGAAGTAAATGAGCATGTACTATTTCATTTATAGATGTCACATAAATTATTAATCAAATTTATATAACAGAATTGAATGTAAAAATAATTTTTATTTAAATAATTACTTATTTTAATTCAAGTTTGCCATATAATATGTAATTATTAAATGTATATGTAATAATTATAAATAATAATATATATTCATATAATTATTCTAATAAAGAAAAAAGTTTAATTATTCAAATAATAGACTAATTATTTTGTAGAATGGAAAATTATGCAAATATATTATTTAAATATAAAGATAACTATTTGTTTAATGATACATATTAAAATATTCAATTATTTGAATAATTGATACCCAATTCTATTATTTTAACTTAATAAGTATGTACTTAGGTACAAATATCAAAACTAACAGTAGATTAAAGAAATAGTATAAAAAATTCAATTTTGAATATTCTTTCATTACAATTTCGCAACTTTATCCACTGTGAAAAAACTAGGACTAAATTTTTGTCGCCGAAATACATAGAGCAAAATTCAACAGCATCAAAGCTCTCATAACACCATAAAACTATATCAAATTCCCGAACCTGGCAAAATAAATATCTCTTTGCTTTGCAAAGCTTTTCTGACGCGTTGTGATATTTTGACAAAATAGTGAAACGTTGATCGCGCGCTATAAACAATCGCATCGCTTGCAGCTTTTGCGAATGGACCGTTATAAAAAAAGTGTAGATAACTGAAAGCTGAGCTAGAGTCAAGAAAGCATGTTGCATTGATCCGTTGTTTATTCGAATCTACGGCAATGTTGTCAAGATCCGAGGAAAATTTTTGAGAGGATTTCAGATGACCTAATCGAAAAAGATTCCCTTCTTCCTCAAAACTTAGACTTTTGGACAGCTCGATGTGTTTTCGTCGCTCAAAATAATCCACAACTCCTAACCAGTCATGAAACCTTTTCCTGCTTTTCTTCACAATCAAGAAATAAATTTCTAGCTTTGATGCAAAAAGAACTTACATTTCGCAAAGTAAAAATTCAATGAGACAACATTTTAAAAATAGCATTAATACATTAATTGGACAATTAATAATAACATAAATATTATTTAAGATTGTATTAATATAATTATATAAATTTATGCTATTAATGAATGGATTGAATATTCTTATTGCGTTATAATACAAAAAATTCGAAACATAAAAAATTAAAAAGCATTATATTTTTTCTTTTTTACCTTGTAAGAAATAAAGAAACAATAATAGAAAAGAAACAATTGAGAATGTGTGTATGTATATGTTTCGAAAACCTAATTACAAAATTGTGTAATATTTACCTATACTATATAAATCTCAAATTCTGTTTTATTATTTTAGATTTTAGACATTGTGTTCTAAGTAACAATAGTATCCATTATAGCGAAAAATATCTACAACATTTTCCTCGCGAATTACGACATAATCCTGAAAGCTCTTTGTTAAATAATGATCCTGATGCGTAATATCTCACCTATCTTCATCGCTTTGCGCTAGCCGTATTTTCGGCATACATGCATGCGCAGGACATGTTCAACACGTAACACATATCGTGCAGCAGGCGAGGCTTCCTGATAGGTATTAAGTTGTCTTAAATAGCGAGGGCGGCAACCTCACAGAATAACAGAAAAGTAACTTGATCTAGTTTAAAATACTCTTGAAGATTCTCAAGAGAGATGTAATATTCTAATATATTTTCTAATTAAATCGTTTCAAGAATTGCACTATCTATTTTTTACGTGCATTGTAAAATTTGTTTTTAGCGCACATACCAAATTCTACAACGTCTATGAAATTATTATCGTAAAAGTATGATTTATATGGATCTTCAGTTTTTGATAAAGAGAATATAAATTTAGAAATTTTTATGTTTGTACATAATATGTATGTACAAAAATAAATATATATATATATATATATATATATGTGTGTGTGTGTGTGTGTGTGTGTGTGTGTGTGTGTGTGTGTGTGTGTGTGTGTGTGTGTTTATTTTTAGCAAAATTTCTGCATTATGGATCTCCGATTCGTATTCATATCGATATAATTGGTTGATACTCGGAGAACAAATGTAATTCATTTGCAAAGTGATAAACAGGTAAAAAATAAAAACATGCACTCCATAAAAATTAATAGCTTTTAATGCAGCTGTATTTGTCGAGTTAAACGAGAGAATAGTATAGTTTGAAATGCACGTCATTAATCTGAATGGAATTAGAAGACAGCGAGATTTCCTCTCTCTCTCTCTCTCTCTCTTTCTCTTTTTCTCTCTTCTTTTTTTATAACATATCATGAAACAATTCTTTTAAATTATCGACTAAATAAATATCGTGAGCATGCGTTTATTTTGTTTATCTTTATGTTATTGTACAATACTAAAAACAACAGCACTTGTCTTTATGGCACTGTCAGGCCATGTAGAATACAAACATTTTTACGCGTGTATCTATAGATACTCCGAAATTTCCATTATATCATTATGTAAATATCTTTCTACACTTTTTAGAAATTATCTTTAAAGACTGTTGAAAAAATAAAAAATGTTATCTCCAAACTTTATCTTAAAAACAAAGCATAATGCTACAGAATAGCGTTTATCAATAATTTTGCTTTTAAAATTTTATTATTATAAAAACATATATTTTTCTTTAGTTATCTTTATATCATTCTTTAGTTATCTTTATATCTGACTTAAATCTCGAAAAGTCTAAATATTTAAGAATTTTAAGGCCCTTGAATAGCATTCTTAGATTTTAATTTTCCAAATTCTATCTAAATATTATACTTAAAAATAATAACTTTTAAGCATGTAAAGTTATAACAAGTTCTTTTTGTCATATAAAAATATGAAGATACAAAATTTTACGATTTTACAATTGTTAATATCTAATGTATTTCAGAATCATATCAATAAATATATTTCAGAATCAAATCAATAATTCTTCTTCTAAAATCACAATTATTTATAATACAATTATTTCTAATAAAATTAAAAAAATTTAAGTAATTAAATCACCAACAAAAAAAATAAAATAAAAAAATAATTTCAAAGATTTAAAAAAATGTTATTAAAAATATCAAATAAAGAGACAAATAAATAGAAAACATGATATACGCATAGACCTTTAATTTGATTCTTATCAGTCAAAGATATATTACATAATGTCCGACAATTCACACGGGACATTAGTAATTTTCAGTGTGGTCTTCTTTGTTTTAGTGCTGTTTGCGCACAAATGTAATTGCACACAATTGCAGCCACGCAATGCACGGGTCACGTGCGGTCCATTGCGCATTTCCATCACTGCAAAAGCCAGGATGTAGTCCCACAGAGCCGCAGCGTTATCGCGTTTGGGCCGTGGCGCATTCTCGGCCACAAATTAAGCTAATCAAACAAAATAATGATGGCCACAAAACAAGGTGCCGGAATACTCTGCGACTATGCAAAATATTTCAGCCGCATAAATACTAAGGTGATTATATAGTGCTATGATAATATATAATTATTGTAGTACAGAATCTGTACATACATCCTATAGTAGTTCAATCAAAAAATATAATATGCAATATAAAATACAAAATTAAATATATAAACAGCTCTTTCATTTATTATAAATAAAAAAATGTACAAGAATGACTATGCACAATATTATGATTAAATCCAACATATGCATAGTTATCTCTGCATCATGTGTTAATTAATTTTAAGTTATGATAACATGTTCTCCCGATCGGAGTTTGAATATCGATTCAATATTCTATGGATTCGGGAGAGAAAGGAAGGGGAGAGGGGAAGAGAGGAAACGCGATTATGTACAAACTCTATGTACTGTAGAGCAGCAAATTCGGCGGTCATTAATTTATTCCGTAACTAGGTACCCGCGAAAACCTACATCCGGGACCTGATGGATCGTGTATACCCAATAGTGTGTATCCTTTACTTTGATCTGGAGGTTAATCTTGTATTTCAATTAATATTGATGATAATAATAAATAAATTGTATGTAATCTCAAGACTATTTATATAAATCGAAATTCTTAATATTTGTTGAATAGTATTATCAACGGAAATTAAAATTGTAAATTAAATCTTACAACTTTTCTGGCAAATGAAAGAATAAAGAACAAAGAAAATTTAAGAGCGAAAGAAAAAAATATTTTATAATTTATATTAAAAGTTTAGAATAAGACAAGTTTCAAAATTTAAAAAAACTATGCATAATTCTGGATGCTGTCACAAATATATCCAAAAATTATTAAAATGCTATAATAATTAATGATTATATATTAGTTGTAATATTGTTACTTTATAATATCAGACGAAAGAAAAATGTTTTTCATTTGTTAATTATGTCTCATTCTATTAGTAAGATCTTTATATAATTGCGATTTTGTTTTTAAATAGAACATTAATCTTCATTAACATTGATTACAATCATGTAAGTCGCATAATAATAAAAACACATTATGCTATGTCGTAAGTGCCGTAGTCGACGAAATTGTATTGCACTCACCTATGCCGATAGTGTAAATGTAATTGCGGTCGCTAGATAGGAAACCATAAACATCGCTCGCGCTTCCGCCGAGGCGCCGACTATTTCGGAACCGCGACAGTATAATTTTGCAGGAAAATGAAATGGGCGATGCGTCACGATTGAATAAATGCGAATTGCAGGGAATTTCGGGCCGCTTTTATAATATTTCGAAATGGCAATAATTTTATAAATAATTCTTAATTTGCGCGTCGACGATCGCCGAGCGTTACGTTTGGATTTTCCCGTGTGACTAAATATTGACGATGTGACGTGCAGCCGATATAAAATAAACATTCAAACTAAATACATTCAAGCGAAATTGTATTAAAGTTTCCGTTATATTATGTTGCTTGAAACGCTTTTTGAGTAAATTAATAAGTTACGTTTTGCAAAAAAAAAAATATATATATATACATATATATATATATATATATATATATATATATATATATATATATAAGTTACATTCATATATTATACTCTATATTGTATAAAATATATTGAGATTTTTATTTTTTATGATAAATATCACTATTATGATCTATATCTTTTAAGATGGAAAATTCAATATAAGATTTTATGTTTTTGGATTTTTATCGCAATCGCAATTTCTGATTAACTTTATTTCTTCTTGGTTTAGCGATTTATATCATGCGAGCTTTCGTCGCCGAAAATACAATATAAATTGCAAAGTTATCGAACTTTCCGAAACCGCGACTTTTTATTTCATTTTTCATTCGACACCGAAAGTTGCGCGGGCTCGTATGCCGAACTCGCGAGAAGCTCATTTTTAACTTTCGCAATAGTGGAGGAGAATGGAGTATATTTTTGGGCACACAGAAGCAAAGTTTCAGAAATTTCTACTTCAACGAACTCGGAAGTTACGGAATTGAACTTCGCACTAAAGCTTAAGTCGTGGTGTACCCCCTTCGTTAATGCCGTCGTTATCGCTTTGGAAATACAGAAAGTGAATACAATACCTCTAAGTAAAAATTAAAATTGGATGAAATAGAAATTACAAATTTTATATTGCATTAGATTTTTTTCTATTACATTTCAAATTAATTTACATATAATATACTTTACTATTATTATCATTATTATTAATATAATAATCTTCATTGATAATAATCTCTCTCTCTCTCTCTCTCTCTTTCCTTCTCTTTTTTCGTAATATTTTGTTTTTCCGTATTATTTTTATTATTATTTAATTATACGTAAAGAAGTATATATATTACTATTCATTATTTTTGCTTATTTCAGTTTATTATTTTTACTAGACAATTTTTATATAATTTACATATATACATATGTATGTGTTACACACATATGTATGTGTTACACATACACACACACACACACACACCTGCATATATGTTCAACTCTGAAATAAATAATTGAAATATTAGAATTCTCAATATTGTCTTTTAATGCATGCATTAAAATTCTCATCCTTACAGGGTAGTCCAACAACCTCTCTCTCACTTTTACGTAATATTATTTATATCATTTTTATCTCTCCGTTTAAAAATCGAAGCTTGCAGAACCGCTTCTGCTGAGGGAAATTCTGAAAATCGAAGCATCCGAATCGAAAGAAGTAGCGATTTCGTGTAGTACTGGCAAGGATTCTGTGATATACAGGATGGCTCGCTCGTATGCCTTGCACGTTTGCTCGTATTACATATGTATGATGCGCATTTTATCCATCCTGCAGGATACAACGTATATGCGAGGGTGTATACATATATGAAACGTCGCTGTCACGAGATCGAATATTCGATGATATTCCAGATGAACCAGGGTCAAAATGAGAAAATATACGTCAACGAAATATAATTCGACTATATACCACTGTGTGTGTGTGTTTGTGTGTGTGTGTGTGTGTGTGTGTGTGTGTGTGTGTGTGTGTGTGTGTGTGTGTGAATAATATTCAATAAAATTTGATTGCCAAAAAAATGCATGGTTATGATAATCTACATTGAGATAATCTAGTATTGATAATTCAAAATGCCGATAATTTTCTCGAACGAAAAAAGCACCAAATTTGTTTTCTTTTCTATAAACATCATATTATTGATATTTTTATATTTCTATAGCATTCTAGTCTTATTGATTTTTCTTTCATATTTGACACGAAATATTATGCAACGAGAGAAATAATAATGTACATTGTTATTTTTACGCAAACTTGAAATATAATTTACTAGTTGAGGAAATAGGATATTCGTATTCTGAGAATTATACCGCAGAAAATCCTTTGGCTTTGTATATCAAAGTTCCAATTTGCTTGTTTCATACCAATTTACTTGTAATCCTCTCGGGAAAAATAACTAAATGTACATAAAGAGTACGTTTTATTACTAAATTATATATAAATTTTATACACATATCTATAAATTCTATGTAACATACGTATAAAAATAATTAATAATGTTATCTAACATATAAAGATATTAATAAGATATTATTAGACAAGATGCGAATTATAACTTTATTACAAATTATATTGTATTTTAATAAACAGAGAAATTCTTAATACATAAAATATATATAAAATAAATAATAAAATAAGATTAAAATATCTATTTATATTTTATTTCAAGGATATATGAAAACCGAAGATATTAACACCAGGGATTAATTTTACTTTGAGAGATTGAAACCTCTATACATTTCGATTTATATGATACATTTTCAGCTTGTTAAACTTTCAATATAAAGGAAGGCATGCAGAAAAATATATTTAACTATAAATATCACGTTTCTATTGATACAAAATAAATACGCTATAGTATGACTGCAATACACATTGTGAAATCTGAGCTCGTTGAAATTATATGGATTTCAATCACTGCTTTGTATTCCATATCGAATTGTTGATGAAATTTTTCACATTCTTGTGATGTCAACGCGACAGAAAGTAAAGAGAGAGAAAGAGAGAGGGGGTGGAGGGGGAAACTGCAAGCAAGATAAGTGCTCTTTTCCAGACACGTTAAAAATATGGGTTTCTGGTAGCGACCATAGTGGGCGGTTAACGTCTCTTGGGAATACGAAACGGTAAGAATTCTTTACGGACACTCTCGATAGGAAACAAGTCGTAGGAACGCGTGAATTCCCACGCGTGACATTGCCCATGTTACATATGTACATACTCGGCGTAGCCTCTCATGGGGCTGCACCCTTGTCCAGGATATTACCTGTGGAGAGAAAGTTCCTATGGTCCTACATCACGAGCAAAGTAATTTATTATCATTAAATTATTTACTACGTAACATACATCATCGAAGATTGTAAAAGAACAAGAAAGCCAAAAATAAAATTTGTTAAGCACAATTTTCGTTAAAAATTTACATAAAACTAAAAAATTTACTGTAGCAAAAATTACCTTTAAATCAACTTTCATAAAATATATCAACTTTTTATATCTTTTTTATATAAATTTATTGCGTTTATAATAATAATTGTATTTATTATAATAATTTTTTAAAATATATTAATTCCATAAAAAAGTGATTATTTAATCAATTTTAGGAATTTAGATATAAAATAATATTTATATTAGTATTTTTACAACGTCGCGCAATAATACAATTTTCTAGATATTTTTATCACATCGATATCTCTTTACTTGACAAATATTTACAACTGCGGCGTCGCCGTAAGTGTCGCCAAAAGTACAAAGTTTTGGTCGTAGAACTTCTACCATTCTATCGAGCAAAACCGGAAAAAGAAAGAAGATATGGCTCTTGTTTTCTCCATGAGTTCTCAAATAGTTATCACGAGTCCGTGATATTGCGATACGTTGATCCTTTATATACTTGAAATAATACGATACATAATCGGTGGCTTACGCGGTGCAAGAACCTCGTGATTCTATTACTTGGTTGATTTTTTATACGTTTATCTGAAGATCAAGATTGCCATTTATAGAATTAGCAAGCAAGCAGCATGTATTGCAATCGGCTTATTCACTATCTTCCAACTAAGTGGATATATCATTTGTTGGCTTTAGCATTTATTTTTTGCGCACATTTTATATTATATACCACCAATATTAAAATATTGACAAGCATATAAATTATTATTATTTTTATGCTTTGTTACGAAAAAGAAACGCTATATTTGCAGATATTTGTTATATTTTATTATAATTTAAGAAAAATTAAATTCGAATTTTTTTATAGAAGAAAATATTTTTAATGTATTTGTTGGCAAAAAATTATCTTGTAATTATTTTATTATTAATTTATTATTTTATTATTTTATTATACGATTATTATATCGAAATATATGGATATAAAAAAGAGATAAAAATAAAAATTCTCGATTAAAAAATGTTATACACAGCCACTGTTTTCTCATAAAAACAATTGTTGTTGAGCTTTTTGTTCGCTTGAACACGCAGTAAATGCACGCACAAAAGGGATTTCCAAGTAAATGACCTTCCGATTAACTATGTGCCGGAAATTCCGTTATGGGTGCATTGTAAACCATCATAGTAGCTTAACTAGTACACGAAACTACGCAAACGCGAGGTAATACGCTGGTAATACGAAAATATTTTTATGATGCGTACAACGCGCCCGCTAAAAACAGGAAATTACAAGTTACTCATGATAAATATTGCACTATAATTTTCTGCGTATCACTTTTTACAAGTATTATATTCATTTATTTATAAAAAGAAAAAGAGACTATATATGAGCACATATATATGTGTACGTATCTTTATATATTTATATGTTAAAAAATATAAAGATTTTAATAGACATATATTTCGTTTGATTTGCATAAATGTGTTTTCATTACTTTTTGCTAAATGTAGAGCTGCAACAACAATTATTTACTTCCAATAATTAAATTTTATGATTTGATATCGATGTCTATTATAAGAGAAATACATTATAGCAAACAATTACAATATTTGCCACTTTGATATAACAATATTGGGAAATTCACATTGCATTCAATTTTCAGTTATATATTTATATCATTATATAAAACATATCTATTTTCAGAGATGAATTAAATTTCGTATCATTAAGCAAACAACATACACATAATAAATTAAGCATAGAAGGCTATGGTAAATATAATAAAATATACAAGTAACTGTGTAGATAAATCTAAAAAGTTTATACACATACATATACACACACATATGAGTACATATACACACACATATGTACATAATTGTAAAATTAATCAATTGCTACAATTAATGCTAATATTTCAGAAAAATTTGATCAGGTATATTCGGAAACATTAAACTAGTCCAAAAAAAGTGTAAATTTAGTGAGATGCCAATATTTGTAAATGACTTCTCGTTAATACTAGCATGTTTTCTCGTTAATACTAACTTTCTACAATATACTCAGTAGTTTTCCTCTACTGATCGATATTTGCAGCTATTAATCAATGTGAATCGATCATTATTCAACACGGTGCCGTAACGATTTATTGCATGTTTTTTTACCAAACATTTATTTAGATATCCGTATATAACATGATGAGCTTGCATGTTATCTTTTACATAGAATAAGGCTCAATTTTTATTTTTTTTAATTTTTAATAATTACAGAAAATTTAATATGTAAATGTGAGTTGAAATTCATCAAAGATTTCTGCGTATCACTTCTAGCACAAATTAAAAAATTGAACTTAATAATTTAAAAAATGTAAACATAAACAAAGCAATGATTGCAAAAAAAAATGTATGTGCTTTATCGTGACACATATCATAACACAATAAAAATAATAAATTCACGATAATTAAGATTTAAAATTTAATTTAAAGTAAGTACGTAATAAAGATTTAAAGAAAAGTAATGAAACGAGAGTATATTTAAAATAATTTCATTTATCTACATAATAATGTCTTCGTTTAACAAATAATCGGTAATACTGTTAGTTACAAGTCTCAACTTGTAGTGCCATAATGAATATTTTGATATTAATTTGACAACATACTGTTGACAAGTTACTATGGCAAGATTATTGAAACGACGATTATTGAGACGAAGAAAACGTCAGATCGTAAATACGCAATATACCGTAAAATTTAACGTTTCAAGTTTCTGGCCTCCCCTCAAGTGCACAGATACGTTCCGCACATTCGTTGGAGGGGTAGGCAGACTGCGGGGAAAGAGGGACGAGTAGCAGGTGTAGAAAGTGGCGCAAATCCTGATCGCGTACACACTCGCAATTTGAAGCAGAAGTCGATAAATCCCACTCTTATGTCGCACGAAATGGCACATTTCGAGATTAATTTCGTCCCGAGATTAAACCCCCGCACGTTTCAACCGAATTTCCATTGCGCGTGATACGTGTTGCGAAAGGAACGCGATCGAAAGTCGAGTAACAATTTATTGCTATATGCATTTTATTGTAGCTGGCGAGAAAACAGATGAAAAATTAATAATTAGCAAATGTTACAGATAGACAGCTGGATTATTTATCTATTATTTATTTATTGGTTTATCTGTAATTGTATGGCCAGGTTAATATAAATTAGGAGCAAAAACTACACTGAGAATTATAATTATAATAATTATAATTCTTCACAATTAAAATATTTCAGTGAATATAAAAAATGAAAACTCTTTGCATTAAATGTAAAGAAATTTAAAATAGCAAAGATTTAAAAGAAGATACGTAATTTAAGATTATCTTGAAAGAGGTCATCGCGATCGTTCTTATACTTTGTATCTTAAAATTAAGTCTTTTTATCTGGCAAGCTTATCTCTTAACAATACATCACGAATAAAGAAAACTTCTCTAAAGAGGGAGTATCAAGAAGAAATTAGGGATAAAAGCGAATGTTTTTGGAAAAGTCCGCGACCTAATAGTACCTGGCAGCATCATCGCGGCTACGATGAACCCTCTAATACAACTGAACCCCATGGTGCCATTGGCCCAAGATCAATAAAGCACCTTGCTTCTCAGAGATCACGCGGTTTTAAGAATGCGAGGTTGTGGTCTTTAAGAAAATCATGTTAAAAATGGTCTGCAAATTTCATGAGATAATCAAGCTTAACGTAAAATACGCTCGACTTTAATTAGAATTTTCCGAGTCTTTCTATTCAATACAGTTACGATAATTAATGTGTGTCTTTTTCTTAATAAACAAATATAGATTTGTACCGATTAATGCTTTACATAATGTATAATATGGTTCAAAAGATTAATGAATAATATAGATAACCATAAATAATTAGTTATATTGTTCGCGACAAAATTTTATCAGTACATAAATCATAATACAAGATAATTATAGGAAATAAAATAGCTTTAATTGATATCTGATGCACTATTGCGTGTATTACTATTCAATAGTGCGATTAATGGTAATGTAATACAACTTTAATTTATGCTTCATTGACAAGTCATCGATATTTGCATTTGCCATTACACGCATGCTGATAGCATTCTATTATCTTTTAACGCTACCTCGATAATCCGACACATAACCCGCTCCAATTATTGGAGTTAAACTAATTGAACCGTTGCCGCCGTTAACATGTCGCCGCCCCATATAACCCCGCGAGTATTTTCACATAGAAAATCGATCGCAATGGAAAACAAGTCCGCATATCGTAAATCAAATAACGCCGTATTAAATCCACTTTTATTGAATTTTATCTTAAACAAATTTTTTAACACAAATTAACTGTCGGAATAGATGTTAAGATCGATGTAAAATCATATTCAAAATACTCTGAAATTTTTATCATTTTCGATTGATTTACGTCGCATCTACTGGAAACAACACATTTCTCTTTTCCCGCAGAAAGTTGTGTCTCTTAAAAAAGCCTTGCGGGGGAAACGTCGTTAATTCATATTTACGTGGACAATGACCCCGACGAAGACGGTCCCCGCTCCTATGCGCCAGGTCCTTTAATATCTCCCGAGAGATGCTCACAGAATCTTCATAAAGGAAATCCGCAGTCGCAACTATGATCCTCTCGCAGCCCCGTGCTCGACGTTCTTTAATCTCGAACGTGAAAGAGATCCCTCGAATAAAACAAGACTTCCGACAAAGATCTCGCCTTATCTCCACCTTTCTGCTTTCATTTGTAATATTTATGTTGCACGAACAGAACAGATTCAGAAGGTACGATCATTCTCTGACCAAAGTAGACCTTTTAAATTCGACGGTAAAATTTTGCTTGAAAAATATTCTAGAATTTCTTTCTATTGTAACAAATCTTTCTCAGCTCATTATATTATATTGTCTTAAACTAATCAAAAATATTAAAAATTTGTTCTCATCTTGAGATAATTTTTTCTTCTGATAAGAGCTTTTTATAATCAAATTATGCAAAGATTATACCGAAATAAGTATATCAAGGATATTAGGTATTTTTATCAAGTTTATGAAATATTTACATAAATATACATAATGAATATAAATTAAATTTTCCTTTTTAAAATAAAAACAACATTACTTCGCAATTAATCAAATTAGGATATAAGACACAATCTTTCCAATCTATCATTCATTATAGTCACAATTATTTATTCCATTACACGAAACGAGATCGAATGTAGGAATCTATGTAAACTCTGGAAACTGCATTGTATGAGAACATTGAAAACACATGCTCTCCCATTCCTTACCGCAACAATTGCACTCATCTTTGTCGCGACCGCAGTAATGCCGCAACAACGATGTGTCCTCCCTTTTCCCCTCCGCCATACGAAACGGATGTTTCATTTGCGGATGCCATTATTGCAAGTGAATAAATGCCGCCGCTACCAACTCTCACCCCAGTGGGGTACCGGCCATTAATAACTCCCCGCAGGATGAATAACCGGGGACGCCCAAAGTGCAACGCCAACGGAACCACCGTTCGTTCCAAACCCCTCTTCTCTCTCTTGCGTTGCACTTGGCCGGAGAAAAACACGTCGCATTGTCACCGCGCTTTAATTAATATCATGCGATTATCGAACTTCTCCGCGCACGATTTTCATCAAAGAGTAGAGTAGCTTTAAAATGTGTTAGTAACATGATTTTCCTTTCAATTATTAATAATTATATATAAGCTTCGCATTAAAATTTTAACTCTATCTCATAATGGAATGATTTTACATTAAAAGGAACTTTTGATAATTAAATTAATTAACCGTTACATTACCTTAGGTAAAAAGTGTTGAAAGAGCTATCAAATAATTAATACCTCAAAATAAAATCTTTTGTGATAAAGTTATTTAGCATTCAAATTGAAAAAAAAAATATTTGAAAAATATTAATAAATAAATTTCGCGTTATATACGCGCTTGTACATTAGAATTACAAGGAGAATTTAAGGAGAATTTTAAAGACAATTTGAAAATGATACCAATAAAAATACATAAACAATTTATATTCGTTCATAACTGATGTTGATTCAGTAGATATATAAACTATATGTGTGAACCACGCTTGATTTACGTTTAATCCGAGCGAATGCAATCCTAATTCGGATCGGGCCGGCACCTGCATCGCACTTAATCCAACCGTTAGCCGAGGCCAACCAGGTCGCATGCATCACCTGCATTTCGACTCTAGCGCGTAGATCAGGTCCGAAATTGCGATGCGCGCGAATTTACATCGCGCTCGGACTTAGTTCCGCGACCGCACCCCGTAACTCGTACCTAATTTATATTTGATCCGCGCAAATCCATCTCTGATGCATGGTAAACCAGCGGTGATCTGGAGATTCTAAGGCTAAGTAGCAGGTGCGGAATTCGCATTTCCCGTATATCTCTCAGATTAAAATTGCATGCAAACAATTCTCAAATGGCCAGCACCTGAGATCATATTTACGGACGTATTTAATTATTCATATATTTTATTCAGTGCACTATATGTTACTAATACAAATTATTTTTGAATCTACAATCTTATTAGTAAATGTTTTCTTGTATTTTGAAAGTGATTGTTTTCTCTTATTTTGGTTATTATGGTTTATTTTATATAAAGGTAATTTTGTCAAAGATTATTTAGATTATTTAGATAGTGCATTTGCATATGCACACAGTAAATGCTAGGTAACATTTTTTTAACCAATGTGCGGTAATATACGAGTCGAAATAATATCTAAACAATTAACTATGCATATGTGTTAAATTATTCAAATAAATTTCACATATGTTATGCGACATTATCAAAAACCTAATACAGTAATATATAATACTACATAAATAGTTATTAATAAATAATTATATTGCAACGTAAATTAGAAACATGATTACATTCAAATTACAATTCAAATCATTTAAGTTATTCAAACTATTAATCAAACTGGAATATTGCACGATGTTGGTCGTATTACTATGCCGGAATCATGCTACGGGAACATAACGCGCGACGAATCCACGCTTCTCTCGTTGGCGTTTTAATATTTCATTTCGGAAAAAATTCATGCTATCATTAATTTGGCATAAAAAACGCATATTCGGTGAACATGTCATAGCCATAAATCTGCCACGCAGGCCTGTAGGACACGAACTGTTATACCGCAGGACTGATGATGTTTCGAGCATGCCAACAATGAAACTTCGTAAAACACACCGCGTGCCCGCGTGCGTCACGCATCGTGGCGCGTCAACGAGCGCACGATTTATGCGTACACGCTCGCCGAACGCATGTACGTACATGTACAAATAATGCGATTTCGGCTGCTGGCACACACGTCTAAATGCCGAACCGCATGTCGAACTGGATCGTCAAACTCGATCAAGCTTTCACCGCGCCTCGAGGCAAATATTTTCGCTGCACGCTCGCCGAATTTATTAGATGATTGGCAAATGAGTAATTACATGTAAATAGTCATATTATTTCCAATCATTCGAAAAATTTAAATACTCGATGTTGATTTGCATTTACTGGTAAAAAACTATTTTATCGATAAGAAATAAATATGTGCAAAGTTAGAATAAGAGAGAAAAGTGTGTACGTGTGTGTTATATTTTTGTAACAATTTGTATGTGTGTGTATATCTAACTTTTATTTAAATAGTTAACAATTTTCTCTCATTTATATTTAATCAATTTAATTATATTGTAGTTTTTTGTTTGCAAGTAATTCAATCTAGATTTTAAAAGTATCAAATAAAACGCGCAAAAACGCGCTATTTAATATAATATTTAATTTAAATCAATTTTTAACATATTTATATTCGTGCAATATGTATAATATGTAATAATATTTATTCTTATTTATATGACAGTATAAAATCGAAAAAATATATTAAAATTTGTTTTATATATTTTTCCATTTAATTATAAATCCCATTAACTAATAATTTAACGAAGAGTTTAATAACAATCAAGATTTAAAAGAAGTCCAATTTCATATCCTAATTTATATCCATATGTTAAACAAAAATATTTTGTCAGTCGTTTTTGAGTTACGTAGCAAAAAAGTGCCATAATACAAATATGTATGATTCTTTTATAGATTCTTCTATATATAAGATTATTCTGGAAAAAAATAATTTGCTAAAAGGCAAGAATCAGAAAGATCCATTTAGATCAAAATAATGTGAATTAATAGACTAAAATAACATAAAAATAATTAAGACTTATCGATACGATGTGACAGAAAAATTGTAATATACAATGTTGATTTATAAGATATAAGCCTATTCTAATTATAAAAAAAACAATGTCTGCAATAATTAATTTTTTAAAAAATAATCACATTACGCACAATTAATTTTTTTAAAAATAATCACGTTACGCACAAATAAATTTTTAATTTGCTCATTTAAATGGATATATGTATAATAAAAAATCTACATTTTTTTCTTAAGAAAAGTCTATTAAAACACTAGAAGTAGAAAAAATTTAACTTTTTATGATTCAAATAATTATAAATCTTAAAGACAGTGTTTAAATGTTATATATATATATAACATTTAAACACTGTCTACACGTGTGTGTATGTATACATAATATAGAAATTAATTACTATAGAATAAATATTTTAATAATTCCAAAACAAAATCCAATTATTTCATATGCATTATATTATTCGATGATGTAAAATGGACGACCGAGAAAATAAACGAGCAATTAATTTCATAAATCGTATATAATAATCTAAATGAGTTATAAATTTATAACCTCCATATTGCTCCATCCGATGCTTTTCAACTTCTTCTTCTCTTTTCCATCCCTCTCTGTCACTTTATGACACACACTCACTTGTCCAAATACGACTAATTATGATCAGACGCGCATTAATTAGCAGTATACGATAATCGCTTCACACTTTTGATATTTCCAATTTCAATCACTCGCGATACGTATCATAATAGGAAGAAACAACACGAAGACGCGGTCGCACAGTACACGCACCGATAGGAATAGTGTCCCGGCATACTTGTGTGACGCTCACTGACGTCACACTACATAAACAAAACACGCATGCCGCGGGCTGGGCAGTGAGGGGAGAAAGTGGGAGTAGAATAGTGGGGGACATTCCAATGTTGGGTTCTTCGCGCACGGCACAAGAGCGAGAGAGAAAGCACTATAAGACGTGTTAGTTGATACCGAGTTAGAGATCTGTCTTTTACACTGTTATCGATATGCGTACTTTTCTTTTCTTTCTCTAAGAAATGCGGCTTAATCGCGTGCAAGGTCGGCATTCATTTCTATTAAATTAAGTTACATAAAAAGATAAAATTTAATGAATAAATTCTTGGCTTGGTGTACAACTCTCTTGTTACTTGAACGTTGCGCAATAACATCACACTCGCTGCTAGAATTATATATTGTCTCTTTCTACTATTAATAACTTGAATATAAGAAATACAGGCGCGCGTCTTTGTTCACGTTCCTTGCAATGTTTACATTTTTCTTATCAGCGTGACGTAGTAAGGGAGAAGGGGAAGGTAAGAGTCGACGTGTAGAAAGATGATGACACATTGTTATTATTCTGTCAACGTTCACACGGGAAAGACAATACATATTGTAATGTATATTCGGTAAAATTTTCTTATCTTTCGTAATGATTCCATTCAAGTCTCTCGTAAACTAATTTTTCTTACATATTTTTGTTTTAAAACGATTATTATCTTGCATTATAATATATAATTGCGAATATAAATGTATTAAAAGTGAATTAAAATTGATAAATATTCGCGAATATTTAGAATATTTAGTGTAATATTTAGAAAATATCACGCTTATTGCTTACTATTCGCACAATAGACTCTTCCATCGCGTCGGGAATTAATTAATCGCGCAGATTGATGTGATACATATTTTCGTGAGTGTCATAAAGATCTACAGGATAAACAAGAAGAACATCAAAAGGCTCGGACAAACATCGATCGACAAAGCAACGTTGAGGTAAGAAATTTACGTATATATAACTCATTTAGATTGTTATATATTACTCATGGAATTAATTGTTCATTTCTTTCCATAATAATAACTCATTTTACATTATCGTATAATATATGTGCATATATTTATATAAAACACATACAAAAATGTTCTGTATTCTGTTTTAAATACAATATTTTAAATATTAATATTTAATATTAATATTTAATATTAATTTTATAATAATTAATAATTATAAATAATAAAACACACTCGCACGTAATATTTGAAGCATTCTTAAGCTTTTTAATTATTTAAAATATTTATTTGAGAAAGAATGAGATAAATTTTCGTTTGTTATATTTTATATTATTTAAATGTATCTTTATTTATCTTTTTTTTATTTAAAAACAGTTTAAGCATTGTTTTATAATTTAGATATATTTTCGTATTTTACAAATCAACGTTGTGTGTACTACAACTTTGCCTATCCTATCAGTCAGTTCTAAAATATTATATTAAAAATAATTAGCATAGCTATGCACAATAGTTATTACTTTGGTCTACTCGTTAGAAACAAGTTGATAAAAATATCGATCATTTGATGTTAGAAGCAATTTTTCATATTGTATTGACGTTAAAATGTATATAAATAAATAAAAATATTAATTTCTTATATAATAAATATGATAAAAAAGATAATCAATTTTTATGCAAAGTATGTTTTGTGTTTGAATTTTAAATATTACAACATGTATTAAATTATATTCGATAAAATGTAATTGTTATATTTTTTATTTTTATATAAAAAAATTCGAGTACTATGATATTTCTTAAGATTTCCAACAATGGAGAAAAGATAGTTTGCTGTGAATCAGGGCACGGAAAAGCTAGCTATAGTTTGAAATTTTTTCGCTCTTGTAAGTTGCAGAATGTCGTTTTCTCAGACTTTTTATTGGACAACGTTTTAAAAAGGAGCAAGCGCGCAAAAACGCGCACACAAGTAAGAATCGTTTCTTTTTGATATCGACACCGAAACAACACTCCTCGCGGCTGTTGCAGCAGTAATTGCGTGGTAACGACGAGACGAGTGCAAAACTTGAACAAGAAAGTATACCGACTTTCAATGACCCGTGGAAGTAGTCTCTCGGTTCTCGTGTTGGCTTTTTAGTTTTTCCTAACAGGAGAAAAATTTTCTATTCTTTCGTTTCTTCTATCTCGTTTCAGTTGGAGGCATATATAATTACACAAACGCAGTAATTTGAAAACCTCCAACGGAAAGAAATTATATAATTAGTAACAATAAAAGTAATAAGAAGCGAAGCTTTTCTTTGATACACAACATATATACGCGACGAATTATTTTATAAATAAAAGTTAAAACGCTCATAAAACACACAAAAATTTTTATTATTATTTACTTTATTAAAATTATAAAGTTTCCATAGAGAAAGGGAATTTCTTTGATTTAATTAATTAAATTCGTAAGATTTGTAAACAAATATTTTGCAATATCAATTGCGTTATTAGAATTTAGAATAAGGAGATTTTATTATTTTAGAGAATTCTATTATTATTATTTCATGATATTTTATTTTTTCTATTATATACAAATCATTCATTATTATTAATATATTCCATTTTATTATTATTAAGAAATATTAAATGCGAAAATTTAGATTATTTTTTATCTGGTTCTGAATGCGTGATAAGATTGGCACGATTGAGGAAAATCGCAAGAATTTTCCTGATACGTTCTCGCATCTGGCAGTCGGATATCTACTTCACTTAGCGGTGTAATGGTGTAATAACGACAAACGTGACTCCGAGAGTTGGGATAAGGCCTTTCAATGGCGTATGGAAAGTAGCCTCTTTCCTCGTATTTCCTGCGTATTTTTTATTATATTCGAACAGAAGAAAATTGTGCTGTTTTTTTTTGTTCTTACCCAATTTCATTTTCTACAGTTTCCACTGCTGTATATAATTAATTATACATTAAACAAAAAACAATGAATAATTTTATGAGACATATCTCTGAGAAAATATCTGTGCAAAGATTATTATATTATCTTTTCTTAATAAACTTTGCGATAAAGCGTATCAAGAATTAGAATAGATTTAAAAGCACTGCATGAATTTTACAAAATCGTGTTCATTTACTTTATTTAGGTAAATTTAAAAATATTGCACATTTCGAAGTATTATGGAATATTTTAAAGAAATCTTTGTATAATTGCTTTATGTAAAATTGCAGAGAAAAAGTAAAATTATGCAAGAAAAAGCCAATCTATTTCTATTTTTCATCTGAAAAAGATTGCATAATATTCTAAGATTTATCTATATTTCATTGCTGAAACTCCGCCATAAGGATATTACGAAACTTTTGTCAATTTACATATTAATTAAAGGATATTATAAAGTTAAGATACCACGATTTCTGCTTTACTACTTGATGAAACATTTTCAAAGTAATTTAACGATCGAATATAGCGTATAATGTGTGAAGATTTTATACGCTATAAATTTTAACTTTGATTCTATGCGTGTATGCATATATATATATATATATATATATATATATATATACAGCTATAATTGTATTATATATTACATAAATGTTCTTTCTTTCGTCTTAAACTTATAATAAAATTATGAGAAAGAGAGGAAAAGAAGCTTTTGTACACATATAATGAATATTTATTTTTAAATAAATTATTTTTATATAAACTGAAAATAAATATTGTATAAAATAAATATTTATATATCCTACAATATACTTTGATAATATTACTTAATTTATTTAAAAATAAATATTTATTGCAAAAACCTCTTTTGATCATAAATAGTAATACTTATAACACACACACGAAAGCTGGAAAATAAAGAACATTTATATAATATATAATATAGTTTTAGCTAATATAGTTTTAGCTATAGTTTTAGCTTTTATCCAACTCTCTTAGTACGTACATGTATATTATTCATTTTTTATATCATAAGCTAACACAATACAGTTTTCATTGTTAGATTGAATCATCTATGCTATTATAAATTGATCATCAACTTTTTAATGAATTTGAATAAAACATTACAACCGATTTTTCAGCACGTAGTAGTTTCAGTACGTAGTGGTTTTATTTAATATTTTAACAAAAGCTATTTCATAACAAAATTTATATGTATTTATATGTATTTATATGTATTTATATTAATATGTATATAAGTATATATGTATATATGTATGTATTGCGTACATGTGTATGTTTTCGAGTATGTATTTGTTTCGAGTATGTGTGTTCTCGATAATATCACAATAATCCACAATATATTGTTACGTCGACCATGATTCACCATGACTTTGCATTCAACTCTATGCTTTTTGTATTTATTTACACCAAAGCTACCGCGCTTCTCTGCCAAGCGTATCAGCGAATGCGGCCGTGCAATTCGCAAAAATTTGAAAAAAGCATCCGTTGCGTATCACCGTAACCATAGAACGAATCCGCTGCAAATTTGAAAAAAAATTCTTACGCCACGTTTCTCTCTTCACTCGCATGCGCGCGACAACGCGCACGTCATAGCAATACTGCACGAGCTCGCTCGCGCGAATATTTTCGCGAATGCATTCAAAAGCGTTCTTGTGGCTTCGTTGCTTCGACGGCGTCCGACATTAAATTACACGCTGCGTCGCGCGGATGGGTCGACGTCGGCATGTAACAATATTACATCGAATTTCGCGCGCATGCACTGCGCTGCGCTCTCGAGGTACATTAAATGCGAATCGTAAATGATGTAGATTTCGCATACGCGATGCCGACAGTTATCGCGAAAAGGACGATATAATATGAATTATCGTGATTAATATTATATACACGAGTACAATTAATGTCAGGATCCGCTAATATTCGAGCCTATTTATTCGAGTTATATTTTACGAGAACCCCAATGCAAAAGCAATAAAATGCGATCTTTATTATCTGACCATTCATGTGAGAATCCGAGGATCTAGAAAAGCCGAGTCTTTTAGGATTTGAAGACTTAAAGAACAGACGCTAAGTACTTTGCGAATACAGGAATTTGTGTATAAGAAGTTGAAAATCTGGGGATTTTCAAAATTTAAGAGCTTCACTATCTACAAATATAAGAATTTTTAAAGTGCGATAATATATAACAGATGTAAAGAATAAAATCTCTTTTCGTAACACATCTTTAAGATGAGATAAACATTTTATACATATAAAAAAATGCATACTCTACATAAAAGTTATTTTAATGTTTCGCAACGAAAGAACGAAAATAAAAAATAATATTGCATTATTTATAGCATATATTTCGCGTTTCAAACAGAAAAATTTATCACATATATTTTGCTACTTTGAGAAAAAACATAGTTTGTATGCCGATCGATACTGAACAACACGAAATTAATTTCGAGATCATGACTCGGTGTACATGTAACAGCTGGTTATAGGTAGCAACTTGTTACAATTTGCGAGTCATTAATATTGTAATAACAAGAGCCCGTGCTAAGGTAAAGTCATTATGAAGAGAAAAAGAGAAGAGGAAATATTTGAACAAAATATTTTGACAAAAATCATAGCATTACCTTCGAATTAACTGAAAAAAAAATTACAAAAATTTATTCTTTAAAACTTCCTCTTATTGAAAATTTGATAAATTTGATCAATTATGGGTTTTATAAATTTTTTTCTATAAAAAAGATATTTCTTCCAGGAACATTTATTAAAAAAAATTAAATCAGATGTAACAAAAAAAGATATAGTGTCAATAAGAAAACGTAATGTCATCAGACATGATTTAATATAATCATTACAAATAGATTGATGTAATTAGATATCGAAAATAATGAAAATAAAATGAACTCATTATTGTAACAATAATAAACTTTTAAATGAAAAATAAACTTGAGTTAACGATATTACAGTAAGCGTAAAGTTATGATCATATCTTATACATTTAGTACACCTGATAGATCTTAAGTATTCTCTAATATAAGTTATTTGCACAAAGATTTGCGAACTAAAATGAGATTTCTTATCTTATGAAAATATTTCTTATCTCTGAAGATTTAATTGTTTGGATATCATAACATCAGACACTATACGTTTGCACTAAACGTGCATAAATACTTTGATAAATTTTACGTAATATTAAAGTTATATTGCTTAAATAATCAAGTTATTTTTTCTACTTTTTTCTACTTTTATTCTCTTTCCATATAAAACTTTCCTATATTTATTTGATTGTTTAAATTTATTTCTCTTATGTGTATTTACAAATATTCGCATAAATAATAAAATTAAATAATGTTTAATTGTAATAGCACATACGCGTAATGTATAATTCCCAATTTAAGTAGTAAAACCGTACATATGATCAGCCATTTAAGAAGCCTTAGAAAAAAACATGCACGTCTGCAGTAAGCTTCTCGTTTTTCTTATTTCTTTTCTTCAGCTTATCCATCTGATATTAAAAGCCTTGTCTCCGTTATTTTTCCGTTTCTTTATATCTTCGCTCTAAGTTTCTCTCACAGCAAGAAAGTTTTTGCGGCACGTAAAGTACGCGCTCTCGAGACGTAACTAGTTTGCTCGATCTCGATCGTGGTATTGAGGAGCAAAAGGAGGAAAGCCGAAGCAATAGATGAGACGTGTTCGAGAGCGAGATGGAGTCACATAATCTGCATGAACACCGAAGTGCCAATGGGATCAGGCGTCGCAGTGTCTTCGAGGTTCTTTGAATTTTAACGTTTCACTTCTCCGTGACTCGTTATCGGCGATGTTATCCGAGATCCTCGATAATAATGTCATTCTACATTGTGGCTTACGTTCCAATTTTCTCGGAACAATATTAATTTGATCCTGACACAGGAAACTTTGAAATTTCTACAGAAATTCAATGTTACTAAGATGATGAGATTGCCGTTGTAATCTTTCTTTTCTGAATCTTTGCTCGCAGTCATTTTTTAAACGAAGCCAGGCATTATCTAAACGCTTACAAAAACGTTTATGAACACGTATCAATCTGTTTCTTTAAAATTTTATATAAAAATGACAGTAAGAGATTATAAAAAAAACGATAATAAGGAGAAATTGAAGTCAATTATTTTCAATTATTTTCTTTTTTATTATTTCCACATTATGTTTATTTGATTGTTAAAATTATAAAATAAATATGTGACAAGTATTTCGGAAATCGTTGTAAATATCTATAATAATTCCTAGAAAACAATATAACACATTTTCTCCTTCTCTCTTGAATAGAGTAAATAGTTGATAGATAGTGAAAAATAAATAGTTAATAAAAAACGTGTTTTCTTCTAAATGAAAAAAGAGAACATAAACTTTGTCGATAGAAAATGCAATAGATCTAGATAATTCTAAAATAAAAATATATATACATATTATATATATATATTATATATATAATATATGAGAAGAAGTACACTCTTGCATTTCATAGATATCAGCACGACACCCGCGTCGTCTAAAACGCCCGCGGTGTCCTGTACACAAATTTAATGCGTAATTCCTCCCCTGTGATGTATGCTTGAACTTGATTAGCAGCATACTCTCTGTTAGATACCGTCTATTCTTCCTTTTTGCACATTGCTTATCAAAGTTGCCCGTTTCTCGCGCTTTCCTTTCACACGCACCCGTGATTTAACCCTCGCAGGTACAATTACAATTTACCTTCAGCAATGTTTCTTCGCGCGTAAATGTTCTACCTAATGTACAGAGATGCGTGCATAGTGACGATAATCACGGTAGAAGTGGATGGATGGGACGGAAGAGTTTGTGAAAGAAGATATATATAATCGATATATCATTTTCTTTTTAGCTACGCAAATATTGACTTGACAAAATGGTATTCTATAAAAGAGAGATCCGTATATAATTTCCAATAAATATAAAAAGCAATTTATAATTTAGTTTTAATTATACTCAAATTTATTTAATTATACAGAATGACACATGACATATTTTAAAAATTAATTTTATAACCTACATTTATAAGAATAAAAAAAAATACATATTATTTCATGGATTATGAACGTAATTGAAGCGATATATTAAATAAATTTTCTATATATTATATTTAATTATAATTTTGCGGATTATAACTAAATATTTTATATTTTGAGAATGCAAAGTATAAATGTCTTTTTGACATTTATACTTGGAGATTCGTTGGAATATGAGATGCGAAATAGTGTTATAACTATCACTTATCTCGTTTCATACGTAAAACGTATTTTTAATGGAATTTGTACTTTAATATCTTGTTGCTCGCGCACGCTGTTTCTCGCTTCCAGGATTTCCGTCGGCATAGGACGCAGTTCCCATGGGAAACCTCCGGATAGCCATTTCGTTCGTTCGTTGCCCGTTACCGTGCGCAATTTATTTTCTCGACTCTGCTCGTGATTTCTGCCGCATACGCCACCAGTCGTATCTTTCGTAATCGCCATATTTGCCGTGCCTTGTTATAGAATCATAGAAAGAGAGAGAACGAGAGCGGAACGATATAAATTATTTCTCTAGCAGATTATTTTTCTCGTAAACAATAATTAAAGATACAAAGCTTCCGTTTATGGCTAAAAATTCAATAATTGCAAAAATATAAAAATATAAAGATATCGTAAACATAAATTTATAATAATTTATAGTAATTTTTAACGCAAAATTTATGATAATTAAATGATATAAATATGTGAAAGATAATATACTGTATCCCATTATTATTCTGTAAAATAAATTTACTCTCTTAAATTATCTTTCAAAAATACGCATGACACCTTATGGTTGTGAAATATTTGCTTAAAATATTGTGTTGAAAAGAATTTTGCGATAGAGAAACATTTTTATGTATGTAATGTATTACAAGGACTAAGAAGTATTGTGTTTCACAAATAACTGTGCATATTTTACGAGGCGACGCGACAATCTCGTTGTACAAAGATACATTTTTTTATGAACACGCAGGGAAGAAAGAGTGCCGCGCAACTCTTTTCGGAATGCAGAATCCATTATACAATGGAACACGAATGCGAAACGCTGACTGGTGCTCATTCGGGCATACACGAGTCTCATAATAGATGCGCAGGGGATCGTCGGAAGCCTCTAAAAAATTAACAAACCCGTGGCACAGACAGCGTTGAGTTAATGGCTGCTGTAATATTCACGGGCCAAATGGGGTAGGAATCTTTTCAGTAAACTCACTAGACGGTTCTCGCGATCGCGAAGCTTCCGCACGGTAGTTGACTCTAAAGTCGTCCGTGTCAACGCCACTTTTATCGGATTCAAGAGAAACAACGCGGAAGTTTTTACAAAGTCTGCTCTAATTTTCAGTATAAAAGTCGCGCATCTATAACTTTGTTCTTGCGAAAACTCGTTCATATAATTTGCGAACTTTAAATCAAATGTTTCAAAAATTTGAAAAAATTTTTTTATGTTTTATTCTTTTAAAAAAAATATATAAAAATATATAAATATTTTATTTTATATAATATATAATTTTATTATTATTTTATATAATATATAAAAATATATTCTTTTAAAAAATATATATAATTTAAATTTTTGTTTAATAATGTAGAAATTTTTTGTTTTTATATTCTTGTTTTTTTCTTTTCTTTTTATATTAAGAAAGACTTTTTATTATATTATGAGGTTCTTCAAACATTCAATTTCTTGAAAATTTACATTAATAGTATCTTTAACAAGAAATAATATTTTATACAAAAATATAAAATTAACACACATAAATACATATAATAAAATTATTGACTTAAATATTATTATTTTATTGATTAAAATGTTATTTTTTGCTTGATTTTCTTTAACGTGTATTTTCAAGAAATATTATACATGCGATAATATGTTATGATCAAATTGAACCTTTTTGTTGTAAAATAAAAATTATTTAAAATTTTCTATTAAATCGTCCTTTTTAAAGATGATAGAATACATATAAGAGTTATAAAGAATTTCAAGTCGCGTGAATTGGGGATATTGCACATATAGCATAGAAATGGTATATCGCCGTCTCGGAAACGAATATTTTACGGCAATATAAATGAAATTGAAAGCGTCACATAATTCAGAAGCATGTTCGTATCTCTGGCGGAGGAAGGACAAGTTCCTCATGGGCAAGATATTCCTTCGTGAAACGTCCTCGTAAGGGAGATGTACGGGATAAAAGTGTCAAGAGCGCCTTGTCTCGAGACATTTCCGCGAGAATGCAAAAGAAGGAGCGGATCCGCTAGCTAGAAAGAAAGAATGAGAAAGAGGGGAAGGAAAGAAGCGCATACATCGTCCGCTTTAATATAAACCTTATCTCCTGAATTTCTCCGTCATCGTACCCTCTACAGCAACTCGCTCTACGAGAGAGAGTTACACCTCCATTTTTACGCGCTCGTCCAGCATCCGCGCAAAGCGCATCGTACTACGTTATTAGAATAAATTTTACAATTCCGAAGTACTGTGTAAGAAAGATGAGATCAAGTCCATCTTCTTTCTCATGCGCGCGTACAATTGGTATTCAGTTCGTCGACGCTTTTTGCGTTCCGTTAAGAGAACCGGCTCTCTTACAATGATAACTTGGTTGCTCGTAAAAACAGAATCGCATGTATAGGCTTCGATAAAACAGCATCTACGAGCTTATTCTTATCATTCCTTTCACCATTCTATCCTTTCACCATAGACACCGTATGTAAACTAAACGTATTTACGCGCGCGGAGACGTGTTTCTTGTCTATCGATTATTCTGCAGCGTATTTCTTAGCATTCTTCGTTGTCGTCGTACGCTGACGATCGTAAAACACGAAACAACTCTGGAAAATATTATCATCCATTCGACTCGATGCGAATCATAAACGCTATTCAAAAAGTATCATGAATTTTGTGTTTTGTCCCATAAGAAGAAAAATAGGTTCGTAACATCTTTTATCCGCGATCCTCTTCGCTGCAGTTATTTTCTTTTTCGCGATGCGCTATATCAGATATTCTGAATGTATGCTACTTTAAAAGGAAATAAGTTTATTGTTGCAGAGAGCAAACGATAGCATTGTTTTCTCATATACAAGATAACTACCTCGTCGAGTATTATGATATATGTTATGATTGTATGTAGAGCATGATTGAAAAAATTTTCTTTCTTTAAGTATATTTTTTAACATTTTAACTATATCCTATTATATGATTATGATTAAAATAAATTAATTTATAATTATTGCTATTTTTTATTTTTGTTACAACATTTATGTATAACTGTTAAAAGTAATACACAAATGTTATATATATATATATATATACATATGATATGTAATAAATAATGTAATCATATATTACACTGAGAAAACTGTAATTTATATATATCTTCTAATAGTGAAGCATGAATAAACGCAAATCGCTCAAATATCAAATCAATATATTTCGTACAATCTTATCGCTCTCATAAAATTTATATCGAATATCGAGCTATGACACATGTTTCGATGTTTATCGAATTTGCATTTTGCGCATTGTAAGCATGATTTACGAGGACTTTGATATTTTTTCCAACACGAAATATGGGATTGATACTTCTTCATTATGAAATGTTGGATCACTGCGTTTTTAGTTTATTTGTTCTCGGCTGCCGGAATGACCTATCGTACAAAGAGTGCGATGCTGTTGCACGTTTGAAACGCATGATGGATAGTCAGATGTAATGAGGAAAACATGCCCGATGCAGTACCACGTCAAGAGTTGTTGTGAATCCTGAAAAATAAAATACAAGTGAAAATGAAAAAAAAATATAGCTATGAGAAGATTATTACAAATTCTGTTATTATTATTATTAGAAATTTTGTGATTGTATAATAATGATTATGATAATATTTATCGAATCTCGAAATCTTCTTTTAACTCAAATTATAAATATATCATCGAGAATTTCGAAAAATTGAGACTATAATTTGTTTATTTATTGCATTAGCTATCTTTATCAATAAAAAGATAAAAAAATTAATTTTGTTTTATAGCGTAACAGCTAGTTTAATTTATTACTTTTTTACAAGATAATTATATATTATACACTACACTCACATTATATACTCACAACAGACATATTTAACAAATTTGATTCTAGATGCTTTTTTGGATAGTTTTTCAAATAAAAAACTTCTATTTTTGATCATCCATTTTTCTAACTACCCGTTTCAAAATATTTTCGCACTGAAAAATTTCAGATAAAGAAACAAAGAAATGTAACTTGATAAAACAAAGCCAAAATAGTGCTGCGAACGAACCGCAGGCGGATAAAAGAATGGATGAGAAAGAACGCGAATATATATAGGACAGTTTATATATATATATATATATATATATATATATATATATATTTTATAGTTCGATCGTCTCTTTCATCGCTTTTATTTCTAAATCACAATCTCCTCCCGCGACTTCGATCCTGTAATTTCTTTGAGCTTTGACGAAGCTCTTTTAGTACTGAAGCGCGCAAAAAAGAATGGACGACCTCCTTCGCCGTGAGGATTAAAAAGAAACAATGAGGCCCACGTTAGCAACGCGAGAACACGCATTCGTACAAACTTGAAGGTACAAGCAGGATACGTTCGTCGTGTTTTTCTCATTCTTTCCCGCGAGCGACGTGGCGCATTTCGAATGCGTAAAGCAACGGCCGCGGGTTGTTTGCGACGCTAGATGACGAGTGTGGTGTTGAGCAAGTTTGCAAGCGTAGCGATTCTTCCGGTTAACGCGCAAAGTCATGTTAGAAATGATAACAAAAGTAATATTGTATTAAATATTGTATTAAATATAAGTAGATTAAGCACAAGACCTAACGCTATTAAAAAGAAAAAAAATTTGGATCTACATTTTACTGGCTAAAATCTTAATATTACATTTTTAAAATTTTTCTCTAATATTGCTTTTATTTTAAATTATTATGAACAAAATATATTGTAAAATATATTTTTTAAGTGTGAAGTTTTTATTGTACTTTTGCTTGTAAAAATATTGCGAAAATGTTATTTTTAAATGCACAAGAATTTAAATTATTAATTATTAATTATATAATTTAAATATGATCGATATAAAACAAACATTACTATTTATCTGAACAAGACTAAATATGGAAATTATAATATAAATTATAATTATAAATAAATAAATATGGGAATTACAGATTTCAATATTGACATTGCACAAAGTTTAATACAAGTGATTTTCCATTTGCGTGCAAATTTCACTTATCAGAAAATGTTACATTAATTAAATTTGCATAATTAAAACTTGTTTAAACAAACTTCAGAAAGTCTTAAAGATAATACGGCTAACAAGAAGCGAGAATATTTGTTCATTAGGGAATATTACAAAGTTTCTAATTTAACGTATGGAAAGATAATTCAAAATTTAACTCACGAAGAAATGACAGAATATTCGATAGTAAGAAAGTTGAAGAATCTCTGCAAACTTCGTTTGCCTTATATGACTCTGAAAACTATATAAAGTATGTACAACATTCCATTTCGTCTCTAAGAAAGAAATATTCTGCAGATAGTGAAGTCAAATGCATCGGTCTGTATACATACTTATGCATTTTATGTGTATGAAACGTCATATCTATAGAGAAACATTCGCGTTGCATACGCCAAAGAATATTCTCGCTCTTCTGTTCTTAATTTAAAGTAATTTCAGTAGAAATAGGATTTTTTTCAATAAATTCTGTGTCTAACTGCCAAGCGTAAATTTCGTCAAAAGCTATTTCACAATTTGCCGCACATGATCGCTGGCGAACGTGTTCAACGACTTCAATATCGTCGCGTAAGCGGATATTTATGGGAATACAGTTTGTAACCCGCAATTGCACCAGAAATGGCCAGTATATCTTGGTCTGCTTTAGTATTTTGTATTGCTTCTTCCGGCTTAAGACACCGTAAACTAATCCTTTTACCGGCTTGACTGAATCCGCTAAAACGAGGATTGCCACCTTGTATTACTGTCGTATTTTTGCCGGTGATTCTTTTCTTTCCATTAGACATCATTGTCTCGCCTAAATGTCTTTGCAACAGCAAATATTAAAAAACATTAATTTCTGAATCTTTTTAATAAATTGTGATTTAAGAACAAAGTAAAAATAGAACTTTTTTTAGAATGTTTAAAAGTATTGTACTAGCGCAGTATAAAACAAATAAAACTAATATATATATATATATATATATATATATATATATAATATATCTGTAATAATCTTTAAATTATATAATAAATTTATTATTATAATAAATATTATACAAAAGTATATTTTATATTGCAAATTTTTCTATAACATATCGCATATTTCGATAAGTAAAATCTATTTTTTTTAATCTTTATTATCAATAAATAAATAGCTTAAATATTTTATTAAATATTTATTAAATATTTTAAATGTTGTTTAAATAATGTAACAATGATGTGAAAAATGATAAGAACAATTTTTAAAAGATACTTTGGATAAGCCCAATGTGATAGAAACATCGGCTGCATTGACGTCAAAAGCATGAATGTCAGCATATAAGAGTAGTGATAAATGCAGCAGCGATTGCGCATCTCCATTGGGATATGTGCATTCATCATTATTCTATTCGATGGGCCGTATTCATTTCGACTTTTTTTACACCTCTTTTCGCCGGAAGCAATGCGCTGCCAATCTATAATGGCTCGAGACGAACGATCTGAAAAAAGAGGCTAAATTTCCGAATTATTTTTGTTTGAGTCATATTTGTGAAATATATCAAATTTATTCATTATATTTAGATTTTCATTATACAAAAATTGAGATTATAATCGGAAAAGTATTATTTTATTTCACAGAATGGTTATTAATAGATAAATTATGCGATACATTATACCGCAAATTTTAAAAATATTTTTATTTAATAATCTTTAATTGTAAAATATTTATATAAGAAAAAATGTTGTGTTTATTTTTAGCGATATTTATACATTTAGTTTTAATGGGGCGATACCCCCAGTATCGCCCCATTAAAACTAAATGTAAAACTAAATATCGCTAAAAAATATCGTTAAAACTAAATATCGCTAAAAAATAGTATAAATGGGTAAAATTAGAATAAATTATGTTAATATATTTAAATTGTTGTGACAAATGTTATAACGTGAGAAATATAAATACATGTACACAAACACACACACACGCGCGCGTATATATGTGTATATATGTGTGTATGTATGTGTATATATATATATGTATTTATGTGGACAAACCTATTTTGCTCAATCATCACATATGTCATGAGCAATATTTACGGTTGCAGAAAGCTATTTCCGCCACGATCGAGCGAACTATTATTATCAGGAGAGATCTACAATGCCAGTAACACCCGTTAGAGGGATGATAAATGTTTGTCCATATTTAGCCTCATTATGGCAATTTGTTATGTCACATATGGTCGCCTCAATTCGTTGAAGTAAATTTTTGATTATTAAACGCTATCTAGAATCTATTTTTATTTATTGGTAACACCTAAAGTATATTTATTCATTAAAAAGGTAAATTAACATTAATATTAACATTAATGTTAATTTACCTTTTTATTAAAATTAAATTATTAAATTATTTTATTGAAATAATTTAAATTAAATTTAAATTATTTTTAAACATTAAAAATATATTATTTGTATTGTTATCGAAGAAATTAGATGAATGCAGCAACAAATATAAACATGTACGAAGTATCATTCCATAATTTAATTTTTTTATTACATAAAAATATAAGTTTTTCATATCATATAGTTATATTTTTAAATATCTTCAAAAATGTTTTCTTTAAACAAAAGATATAATATATAAAAAGATATATAAAATTAAAGTAGATATATAAAGTTAAGTAATGGAAAAAAAATTCTAATGCTCTCTAGCACAAATATAAATAAATTATTGAAAAATTTAAAATAACAAATAGCCGATAATAAGGGATTAAACAATTGAGGATTGTATATAATTTAAAAAACTGAAGTAACATAATAATATTTCAGATATTTCGAACGCACACTTTGTGTTCCTCTTTAGTGGAAAAGCATTAATATTTCATTAATAAGTCAAATCAAATAATCAATACAAGTAATAAGAGCATTAAAGCATAAACGTCAAACCGTAACGTAAACATTGCTAATAAAGAGTAACGCAAAACATACGTTCAAAATGTTTGGAGTATTGTTGTATTATTTTAATAATATTTATTTTAATAATTTATTTAATTATATGCATTCGCACTGCCAAATGCTTTTGCTTATTATTGGCTATTTTTTATTTTAAGTTTTTTAATAATTATATATCAAATTAAAAAATTAAGCATAAGAATAAAATCTCTATTATAAAATCTCTACTATCAAAATAAATAAAACAGTTTTACGTTTTTATCATATATATAAGATATGGCTATATTTTATAGAAGTTTATAGAAATTATAGAAATTTATATAAAAACTATATGATGTATTAATGTGTATATACTTCTTACGTAATGTATCTCAATTTTATGACTCCAACACATTCGAAGCAGCATTTTTAATTTTGCTACTTTAATCCGCTCTTGAATATTAACTCTGCTAGAGAGGAAGCCCATTAATATCGAACATAGTGGCTTGCGGATGGCGCAGAGAGCCTGCCAAATCACGAAGTCAGTATACACAAGCCGTATTTAGCCTTGGCCAGTTAATCCTAGATTATAATGTACAGTATGCGTCCTAATATCAGATTAAATTGTAACGTGCATGTGAGTTCGTAAAAGCCGTCTTCCGCTTTCATGCGTTCACGTCCTCACGTATGGTCATTAAGCTTCTATTATGCAATAGATCATTACTTAATGGAAATGAGATTAAGATTTTTGAGTGGAAAAAAATCAAGCATGAATTGGATTCGTATTTTAAAGGCAGCAACATTTAAATATTTGAAAAGTACCAGATTTACATTTTTATATGATACACAATGTAATACATACGTAATATAATGTTTACAATGCGAAGTAGAAAAAAATATTCGTTTTATCTTATTTTATATTCCAGTAAGAGAAATATTTTTATAAGAGAAAGAGAGCATCCTTCTTAACATCTGCTTTCTGTGTGAATTAAAAGAAAACAAAAAAGAAATAGAAAAATATTTTTAAAATCGTAAAACTATTCTCTATAATTTTGAGGATTAAAAATTGATAATCATAAAGCATGAATTTTTCAATTCTTTAGTTATTTCTGCAAGGCTAATTTAAATGTCAACTATCTTTCATTAATAATATTTTTCTAAGATATGGAGTATTTAAAATATTCATAATATTACGAAAGTTTAAACGCTATTTAATGTGTCATTAAATGTGCTGAAAAATGCGTGTGGAACATTCAATTACAACACGTTCAACGATTTAAACGGACATGGCATTACTTGGATGTGATTATCGCGACGTGGAACGATGGAACTGTCGCACGGATTCGCCCACGTCATCCGGTCGTTTTACGGCGAGGAAATCGTGCCAACCACAGTGAGCTATGAATATTTATCAGTTTCGAGGACAGCCACCCGGTGGTAGTATGCCTCACAAGAGTGCCCAGGCATTGATTCGACCAGGTCTGCGAATTCGGTATTGTATATGGTGTTATTACCAGCTTCAGAGTAATCAGCGTGACAATGTCGAGCTTATGTATTGTTTGGGAGAGGTAACGGAATAATGAATAGAGGATACACGGACGTGCATGTGTAGTTAACCCTGGCATTGCGAATATTTAAAGCCCTCCAGGCGTGCTGCTCCCGCGGATATTTTCTCTCCTTGTCGATAAATTGCAATCAATTGCAGGATATTTGTTTTGTATAAATATTTGTTGATTTTACTTATAATCTAAGCCCTATCTCTATTATTAATAATTATTCTATCTTGATATATGCATTTTAAAAAATAAAAAGAATATTTGAAAGAATTAAAAAAATTAAATTTATAAATATTAAATTAATAAATATTATATTACCAATTATATTGTTAGCAAAGTATAATCAACATAATTTGCTTCTTGTAATACTCTGAACTAAAAATTTTTATCTAAATATTTATTGAGGAAAGTCTTTATCTAATAAATGATTTTTTTCATTGCATGTCCACCCAAACAACTGCATGTCCCCCAAGCCCAAGCATGTTTCTAACAACTTTAATCGAATTTAAACTTACTTGCTAGTCACACAATACATGAATAATTCATAATAACATACACCCTAGGTCGTTAATTACCATTCGATAATCATATTTCAGTTCTTAACGGGGCACTATAACCCGAGGCTTTTAAGCAATTAATGGGCGCCGCGTTAAAGGAGGGATATCGAAAGTGCCGGCGACGCAAATGCGATTTCCGCGACATGGAAAATTGAAGGTCCCAGTCATCGCGCTAGCTGAAAAAAAAACCTTCGCGGTTTTGCTTCAGGCAACTGCAAGCAAAATAGATCATAAAAGTTGCATTAACTTCTGAGTATCTATGCCTATCGCTCTCAGCACTTTATCTTTACCTTAAGAGTTGCGTTAATCATATTCTAAATAACGATATATTCATTATTTATATGTTAAATTATTTTCAATTATGTGCCATTAATAATCAATGCTATTATAAAGTTTTAATGGAAATTTCATATATATATATATATATATATATATATATATATATATATGTGATATATATATATATATATATATATATATATATGTGATATATACGAGAGATCGTATGAGAGAGAGAGAGAGAGAGAGAGAGAGAGAGAGAGAGAGAGAGAAAGAGAGAAATTATAAAGCAATAATCTTTTTTATTAAATGCCGATGATATTGACAAGCAAAATTAAAATGAATATATTTAACCATTTGTTATGAGTACTTTATTGAATCTTTAGACAAATTATACTTTTAATTTTTCTCTTAATAACATTTGGCGGCTTGCCATTTCAAATGCTTAATGTAAAAGAAAATCTGGTCGTCGTCGCCGTTGTAGGTGAACTGGTGAACAAAGAGGAAAAGAAAGGCGTGGCACTTCCGTGTGTGCTTCATCCTCTCGAGAAAGCTGACGTAATTTCCAAGCTGAATCAGCAGTCGTCGAACGACAAAATGCCGCGAGGCGAAAAGTCCATTAAATGTCCGGCGACGATGTCCCTTCTTTCTCTTTTCTTTATTCCTCGCGTTATGTCCGCGGCTGCCGTGATCGGTTTGTGTCCCTTTCTTGAACATTCCTATATATGCCAGCTTCTAATCTTGTGGATCGATCGCACACGAGGATATCTAAATCTTTTGTGGAAAGATTGGTAGTTCTAAGCACAGAAAAATCATCATAGTACCCTGGTTTAGAGCACGATTTTTCAAAAATTTTTGTAATAAAACAATAATAAGATAATTTAAAGACATTTCGATACATTAAAGATCTCGATAATTTAACATTATGGAACTATAAAATTTTACATAAAAACATTAATATTATAGAATGCTTTTATATAAATAAACGATATAAACTAAAAATTGCGTGTAATATTGTAAAAAATATCAAAAATAATTTCAACTAAGAATATTATTTTAAAATGAAAAAAATATTGCAACAATTTATTTAATTTATTTAAGTAACTTTATTTACCCATAGAATTGCATTTTTACTATTACTGATTTTATTCTTAAAATAGAAATAAAGTATACAGTTTTTAATATGTTGAGTTAGTTCTAAAAATTATAAATATGATTATTGTACATAAAAAACTGTAATATAATTTCACCCACTAGCGAAGTACTTAAGTAAAATTGATCAATAGTTTTACATATTAATAATTTCAATCTATTACTTAAAAAAATCATGAAGAAATTTCCGACAAAAGCAGATATATCCTGATTAATTAGTAATATAACTAATACCGCAGGATCGATTTTATTGAATTAATTAACTTTCATTCTCAACACACGATCGTCTGAGTAACAACGAATTCCGCAGATTGAAATTGCGGATCATCAAAATTTCATCGACACATGGAAGGTGGCCAACGGTCGTAAATTATTGCAAACTCCCTCAGTTGCGAAAAATTTATAGGTTTTTAAACCTGAATCGCGCAATTAATCAAAACAATACTTTCCAGTGTATAACTAAGTGCCCATTTGTATATCCTCTCGCTTAATTATCCTAGCAATCAATTCACAAAGTATTAAATCGCAATTTCTTATATTCAATAAATTGCTCGTTATTAAATATACTATGGATTGTTAAATATAGGTATTATGCATTATTACATATGCTATAATTAAAATAAAAAATCTTTTACGTTATGTATAGTGAAATAATGAAAAAAATGAATTCAAAATTGAAGACTTTATTTTTTTACGGAAAGTACATTTAAAAATATACAAAACATAATACACATTTTATTTTTTAATGTCTTTTAATTCGTAAATACGTCAAATTTATTCAGATTATATAATCTCCTTACATTACACAACATATTTTTAACATTTTTTGATTTTTTTAAATTTATTTTTAAACGATCCATGTTATTCTTTGTATTTGAAATGGTGTAATATTAAGGTAATAATAATCTAAAGTATTTGGTAAAATATAATATTTTTTTCTTCATTTTTCTCTCTTTATGAGCAGTTCGTTATCTTGATCTCGCGATTGATCCTTGCTTTGACCTTTTTTGTTGTAAATCACATAAGCCTGGTTTGGTACTTCTCCGAAATGAAAGCAAGTCAAATCCGGTACGTAAGCCGATTTCACATATCCAGCTAAATCTGACAACTTCTCGCCAATTTGTTCCCTCACGTTAGGATAAAATTTAATAATGCCTCTTTGGTGCGTCGGACCGACCAGTGCCCATGGCAAACAACGATGCAAATGCGTCAAGATGTGCAGACCGAACTTTGGGCGATGCACTTCGAAGAGATCTCGTCGAAGTTTGGAGCAAGCGACCACTTCGCGGCTTCTCGGACGCGCTAACAAATTTATGATGAATATTCAAACTTATAAATAATGTATATCATGACATATATTGGTATAGAAAGTTTTACACATAATAGTTTATTATTATTTCGAGTAGGTACTTTTCACAGATGCGTTACAAATTTATGTAACGCGATTTCCATATTTGTAATCGCATGATATTACAATCGTCATTACAAAATGATATAATAATATTGAATATGCATTCTCTATAAATATCTGAATTTAATTTCAACATATATAAATGTCTAATAAATCGTGAAAAATATCTCTGATGACTTATTAAATGGAAAATTCTCTTATATTGCGAGTATTATTAAATGGCACTTTTGTTGTACCTTTGGAAAGAGAGAGAGAGAAAGATTTTAAATTATATAACTTAATAAAAATTTTACACAAAATATATTTGAATTAAAATTTTACGAAGATAAAGATATATTAAAATTGAAATTTTCCATGTTAAATTTTCAATGAAAAAATATTAATAGATAAACTATCATTTTACAAAATCAGAAATATTTGTTTATAATTCTATACGCACTATCAAATAATTCCAATTTAATAAATACAGTTTGCTCTTGCTCATCTAATGTAATTGGATCTAAAATTTGTAGATCAGCTAGAGCCGAGATAATAGCCATATTGACAAAAGTGCGAATGTTAATTCCTGTATTTGTACCCGCCATTGTCAGGATTACTTGTTCACATAATGCTCGAAGTACCAATATGCAAATGATTACATCGAAATCGACATCAATGTTCGAAATTTGTTTTACACTCTGCAAAATCCGATCTTTAGATTTCTGCAAATACCTTCGAGCTTTCGTGATGTTTTGTTGTTTTAATAATTCTTCGGTTCTCGTACGTAAATCAAATCTCCCGGGCAAAATGTGTCTGTCAAATAAATTTCAAAATTTTAACAAAATTCATAAGTCTTTTTAAAATTGATGATATTGGCCTCTGAAAATATTAAATCTAAAATTTTAATATTAATTGTTTTTATTATAGAAAATAGTTAAAATTACTTTAAAACTAATTTTTCATAATCATAATGAAATATGAAACAATTATTATTGTAAAGATTTTTTATAAAAAGTTTCTTTTATATGTAAAAATTTATCTGTTGTATATAAATAATATAGAAAATTATAATATCAAAAAATGTAATTATTTTTATTAATACTTATATAATTATATACCAATATTGATACGCAATAAACATACTATTTATCAATAAATAATAATAAAATTTAAATATAAAATAAAACTCCAATAAAACCGATTAATACTTAACCGAAAATATTATAATAATATTTTCGAAATAATAACGAACCTGGTAGGCGATCGAGATCTTCTGGGCAATGCAATAACTATGTACTTGGAATTCTTGTCATTAAAGTGAAAAATTCTTGGTCTCGGCATATGATTATATGGCACTAGTCTAAAGAATTTAAACAAAGTGATTGTAAGGTAGGAAAACACGATCAGATCTCCGCGATTTCTCTCAAGTCTGTCAGGAGATGAATCGGCGGAAATCACGGGGAAAAGAAATAAGAATCACTAGAGAGCGGTCGTATCTTCTCGAGTTCCAAGCTCGAGCTTTTTTTCCGGAGAAACAAAAGCACGAGAGCTAAGGCAGGAACGATAAAGGGATGGCTGACAATCGGATGGCTACATCCAAGAAAAGAGATTGTAAGGCAATGCGAATGCAGTTTGATATAAAACTAGCTATCTATATAATTACTGACCGCTTTTAGCAAATACATATTGACAGCTAAACATATATATCTTCTTAATTATATGTAATACATATCTTTTTAATTATATACAAATATATATTTTTTTCTCTGTGTACTCGATAGTTTGACAGTTTTCAGTCGCAAATTTAAACTCGAATTAAAAATGAAATATTTATTTATACTGTCACTTTATACAAGATTACGTTTGAAACATCGAAGTTGCGGTAACGAAGTTATCAAGAAAATCTTAATCGATTTTGCGCCGTTATCGAGTTATTTGCCGTAGCTTATGCGACTGCTTTTCATGATTGATATCTTTTTGGAAAGCTGGTGATTAGACGGAAATTGTGGGAAATGTTACCGCAATCAACTACGCGCTCAATTACGGTCGCAGCAGCGCGCGAGGTCATTGCGGGTTTACCTATTCTGCAGTTTCTTGACGATTCAGGTGAGGTAGCCATTGAGCGGAAATTGTCAGAAAAGTAGTCGCGAGATTTCTCGCTAAGCTAGCAACGTTGATTTTAAGCAAAATTGCTTTTTATTGAAAATATACAATATTATAGATATATATTTACATATATAAAAATATAATATATGTAATAAAATTATTATTAAATAATAATTATATGTTTCGTTGTTACGAATCATGATTATTTTATATCTTCTTCTATACCTCATATTTTTGATTAAATTAAATATAAATATAAATAAATAAAATATCTTTTTTTGTTTTTAAGAAAATAATTAATATCGGTGTTATCAAATGCTCACAACAGATAAATTCTGAAATTCGTGCTCTTAACGGAAGTAACGCGACAGGATAAGGTAATAATAGGATAAAGCTCCCCGAGCAATAACCTACAAATTGTGTTAAGTGACTGTGAATTATACACGATCGATAGAATATTATTTCGGCTCTACTGGGCGCCAACAACTTCAAACTCGCGAGAATTCACGGTCGATCACGATAACACCTGCTCGTTTGCCTTCACGATGTCGATTACCCGATTAAAAGTATCTCAAATATTTAATAAAAAAATTTCGATAAAACAAAATGCTTTTTTAATCAAACTTTGTTAATATCTGTACTAATTCTCTATCTTAAAATATTACTTTAGAGCTTTATTTTACACAATTACTTGTTATTATATTTATAAAAAGTTATAAGTTTCTTTTATTTATTGGTGCAGCAAATTATGAGGGAAATTATAATATATATTATACAAAATGTATTTATCATATATTTATGAAATATAAAATATGATATTATACAAATATATATATAAATATATATAAAAAATTAGAAAAATTAGAATTATTCATTAACAGTTGTAATACTAAATTTTACGAGTTATATTTACTTATATTTTATTACAAAAAAGAGCAAAAGTTATTATCTCTGAAGCATAGAATTCAAAATCATATACACACTATGATTAAACATCATTACATGTAACTATTGTCATTCCTTAGATTATTAAATCCCGAAAAATAATCTTATAATATTATTGTATTGTAATAATTAATTTCAGTAATTGTTGCTTGCGTTTAAAGGATGAAAAAAAATTCGAGTTTTATTCTTATATTTTATTCTATCTATTTAATATTATAGGAAAGAATTACAGTAAATTGAAGTTTCTGTTCCTTGTCTATTATTTATTCATTATTATGAATAGAAAATAATAATTGTGGACAGATTAAATGAACTCTTTGTTACTTACAATTCATGAACTAAGAATGGATCCGTGGTGTTAGGATCTTGATCTTCATGGTTGATCTCGCTCGACAACAGACTTTCACAATGCGATAGCATTTTACTCTTCTCCGCATTGTACCACTCTCGATAATCCGTTTCTTCCTTTTGAAAATCCTCGCTCCACTTGTGATGATCCGAATCGCGAAACTCGAGATAGTCGTGCTGCTCGCCCAACTCTGAGGCACTCTGCAACCGGAAATGAAATCCCGGCGCGTACATACTTTGAACGGTGCACTGCAAAGTCATCTTTGATCTTGGATAAGTTTTATTTGACAAAATAACGTATGAATAATATACAAATGAAAGACTTAAAAAAACATCATGTTATTTATTTTTTACTTTTTTACCTTTTCTTAACTTTTTTAAAGATTGTAACGTATATATTTTTATAAGAATGAAATAATTATAATACATTATATAATACATTTAATAAAAAATAATTATTGTTTTAAAAAGAGAAAGAAAAAGAGCTAACATTTTAATAAATTATTTTTGGCGTTATATAAAGTTATTTAAATTATCATAATTTTTTTATATTGATTAAATTATGAAATTAATTGATTTATTAAAAAAATATTTTTTTCTACAAACGATGTTTTAAATAGTTTCAGAGAATCTTTACGTTAAAATATTTGTATTCTTGAATAATTAAGAAAATTCTATATAATATAAACGATACTATTGTATTGTAAAGTATATTTTAATTTGATATATAGAAATATATATATATATATATATATATATATATATACACGAGGGTCGTTTGATAAATTTGGTAATAAAGCAAGTAAAACATTGTGTAAAACACAAAATCTACGTTATTTCTCAACATAGTCTCCATTGAGGTCTATACACTTGGTCCAACGAGATTCCAATTTTTTAACTGTCGAAAAAATAGATTGTCTCAAAACTTGCAAAATTGTGGCGCAATTTCACGGAAATTTACCAAACTTATCAAACGACCCACGTATATATATATATATATATATATATATATATATATATGAAATAAAAAAAGAAATTTAAATTATATATAATTTAAATTAATATAATTTAAATTAATTTTTATATATAATTTTAAATTATATATATACATACATATATATATATATATATATATATAGATATAGATATAGATATATATATATATATATATATATATATATATATATATATCAGATCGAAAATATATATTTCAGTAATTTTGAATTTATCAGAATAAGAGATAAATTAAATAATTAGTATCGAGGAAGGAAGATATGAAATTACAGAGTCTGAGCTTAACATGTCAGTCATGGGACTTGGAAAAAGAGTTACTCGGCGAGAAATATCGCGCAAAACCTACAGCAAAATGTCATATCGACAACGATTGATAGAGAGACCATTTACGGATGAATGCGCGCATCATGTATATCACTACGCCCCACGCATTCGTATAGAAGCTGCAACTCTCGGTGCAGCGGGTTCTCCCAGGATCGCGTTAGCATCGATGTTCGCATTCGCATTCAAAAATCACATTGCTATTACGTCTGCGTGGATGACGATTGATGACACGCAACTTGTACTAGATAAATATCAGAGTGATATTTACAGTCGAGTGTTGTTTAACTAGCATATACATATACGTGCGTGCACGCACATACGCAATATTCATTTTTGTAGATTTTATCTCGTAAAGTAAATGCAGCGAAATAAAAATTGCACTATTTTTAAAACTGATGTATACATAGAATCATTAATTGTTATGCAGCATTATTATAAAAATATTTTTAAATTTAATTTCTCTTTTTATTCAGAGAAATTTTTAATGGGTTTTTAAAGGATTGCAATAACAATTTTCATATAAATTGCTTATTTTATTAATAAAAGAAGATAATGACCAATCAAAATTTAAATAGATTTAAAAAATAATTCTTTTATAAATTATTCTTGTACATTCGTGTATAAAATTCGGTGTGGTTAAACTAAAAAATTGCAATATTTTTACCAATAAACATGTAGAATGTTTTCTTTTTCCCGTAAACTCACCTACTCCGTGGCAGCCCAATCCCTGCAAAGCCCTGCAGATTGCTTCGCTCGTTACTTTCGTATCTCTGTAGGAAACATCGGATTTGCTCGCAACTTTCTTCGATCGACTCAACATCAAACTTTGTCTCTCGCCCTTGGCGTTCTTTCTAAAATTCGAAGGATCCGTGGCAACCCTCATGAGAGAAGTAATCTTTTCCACGTGTCTTAGATAAGTCATGTCGCGATCGACAGTTCTGACTGGCACTTATGAAAAAATTTTTTTAACTGGCAAAAATTCCTTAAATTTGTGGTCGATCATACAAAGCAAATTTAAAAGAATTTTTGCTTTTAGTGTTTCATATAAATCAATGACATAATAGAATTTTTCATTCTCAACTGTGATTAGCATATTCGATAATTTGATTCTTTAAAATTTTAAAATTTTAAATAACGCAAAACTGATAATTGTTTGTTTACTAGAAGAATTTTACTTGAATATTGAGGTTAAACATGCTTGATGCAAAAAAAGGACAAAAAAAACAATCGGGAATTAACGCTATATTCGTTAACAATAAATTTTTTAATTATTTAATAAAAGTATTTAATATTAATATAATTATACAAGTGTATATATATATATATATATATATATATATATATATATGATTATTATAATTGATTATTTAATAAATAAGGTTGTTTTACAAAATTTAAATATGATATAAATAGTTTCATCAAAATCGAATTTGATATAATTTATTATCTAATGAACCTATATTAAATTTATATAAATCCTAATTATGACGCCAATAAATTCGCCACAATAATCTAACAATATAGTTACTATCGATTTAATTCATAGTACAAGATGCAATTACAATATTAATGTAATTAAAATCAACAAAATAACATCACAAATTGATTAAACAACTCATTAGCTTTATTATCTCAGCATTGATGTAATCTCTATTACAGTACGATGCGATGTAATATTAATGTCATTTAATTACTATTATTATTATTAATAAAATAAAATATACATTTAAAATTTCATTAAAAAGAAATTTAAAAAATGTAAAATAAAAGAAGCACATAAACATATATTTTATTAGTGTTTTTGTGTTAACAGATCAGATATGACATAATGCTATGATATGATTGCTAGAATGAACATTGTGTGCGTTATGAATAGATAAGAAGTAAATCATAATCAACACTAATTTTAGCGGTGAATGAGAGTTGTCACAGCATTGTCTATTCGTAAGCGTGTATATGTATATACATGTGTATATGTATATATGTATATGTCAGTAGCAAGAAGTTTTGCCAATGTACAAAATACTATGTCTGCTTCTTCTCGCGTCCGTTAATTCCTTGGAACGACACTTGAGCGAAATAGTATTAATTATAAGCTCTCGTTTGAAGTAATTACGTGTAACCGGCTTACAGCGCTATTGTTAGAAATTTCATTTCTAATAACCGCGTGAAAGGGCACCTGTGAAAGAGCGCCGTGCCCTTTAATGCAATGATACAACGTCATTGTGCGAAGATATCTCTTGCACAAAAATGAAAGCTTTAAAACTTACTTTAAGAATTATTAGACTTTTAAAAATTAAATTCCACATAAACTTAGAAATAAAAAATGAAAAATACGAATTAATTATAAATAAGTGAGAAATCCAGGTTATAATTATATATAATATATTTTTAGATAATTTAAAATTTTTCTAAAGTGTTTTAAATTTTCTAAAGTAAATATGTTTTTCTTTCATATTAAATGAACTATTACATAATTTGCAATTTTACTGTTGAGAATAACTCCATCTTTAATTAACGATAGAAGTTCAAAACACTGGAAAATATTGAGGAGGCAATATAAGATCCATAAAAGGAAATTATCCACACAGAGTACAGAAAATCGATAAAGGGCACGCCGTGTAACAAAGTGCGTCACGTATCGGTTTACCGAATCATAATCGTGTTAAAGTCTGACTCATCTGCCTGGAAAATATTTGCTGCAACTCCGCTTATACGGACTAGAGTTTGCAACCGTATGTGTATATGTGTGTAGATTCACTTCTGCTTTTCGCACGAAATTGAAACATGTCACACGAACATTAATGCTATTCTGCGACACTGAATTTAATTCGATTATTATCAGTCTCATGCAATTCTCACTTTCATTTTTCATGTATCAATTGATACACTATAATATCTACATGCAAACATTTTAAGATATTTTCTAAAGTAAAGTTTCTAAATATATGAGATTAGGAAAGATTGTAAATATTTCAAACAAGAATTTATTTTAATTCATTTCTTAGATCTTTTGATATAACTTCGAATGATAGAACGCTTTAATTATAATTTAGTAAGTTGAAGAAATAATGAAAATAATATAATAATGCGATACGAAATGAAGTATGTACATTAAAAACTGCGTACATTGTTATTCATATTTAAAATTTTAAATATGGAGTTTCTAAGTTATAAAACTGTAAAAGCGCATAAAGAGGCATAAATAATTAAAATAATGTAATATTTCGCGATAATATTGTATATAATGTATCTTACATGTGAGTTTGCATATAAATTTTATAATTATGTCGACAAGAAAAGATATCTATTATAAACTTATCGAAGAGTTTTATTAAAAAATATAGTTAACATAAAAGTAATCTATATACTTGTGTCGACTTTATATATCGTATGCGCAGATATTTTTTGCTTCATCTATTACGATCGCACTCTTTTGCACTGATCATCATTATTAAACCGTACAACACTTCGTCTGCGTGAAAATAAACCCTTCCTCGCCTACTTCTGGTACTGGCACTTCTACCAAATGCTGGAAATGCGCGAAAACCAGTCGGATTTACGACATGAACCAACGCACAAGGACCGAAGTAAATGGTCCTTTAAAAGTGCATACGGTTCTGTACACATACATATAGTGAATATATAGTTTCGTCGAAGAAATAGAAGCACATAAGTGTATCTATTAATACATTGGTTTGTATAAAGAGAGTTTATAGAAAATAAAATAATTTTTAATATCGTATGATACAGTAATACCACAGGAATATAAGATTGTAAAATAACATAATCAAACTGTAGTGTCAAATTACATATTAGAAATATGATATTAATAATACATATAATATCTATGTTAAACATAATTATAATGTATAACTATATTTAATAAAATAATATATATTTTGCATATTATATTATGCATTAAGAGGAGAAATTATATACATAAAAAAATGATAAAGTAATGTACGCAATTTTTTCAACAAAGTTGATCTATTATTAAAGAATACTGGCGAACTATTACGAAAAATCGAAGATATTTCAGCACATAGTGAAAATTATAAATCAGACTATTAAAAGAGAGACGAAGAATATTTTAATGTATAATGAAGACTTTATAATGACGCGTGAAAAAGAAAGAAGACAGTTCAGGTAGTGCAGTACAAAGAACAAAAGAGCTTTTGCATTGAACAATGTTAAAGCTTTTAATCATGACTCGTACTTACAGAAGAATATAAGAGGATCACGCTTGTATAATCCTCGATGAATGCCCTCAAAAAATTTTTCTATTATTTTAACATCTTCGGACGAATTTAATCGCGTCTGGTTTCGGAAAATTGAATAACAAATCAATGAGGTATCTCAACATAGAAATATTTTTCTTAAATGCACATACGTGAAATAAGAAAGTTAAAGCTCAGCTTTAAAACTGGTTTCAAATTCTCAAAAGATCTTCTCCATCGACCAGAAAAATGTTACACAGATTCTTTTTTCGTTTTATCACCATATATTTTTATTATGAAAATATACAGTAATGTTTGTATCTTATATAAATTTTATTTATTTTATTTTTAAGGCAATAATCTTTAATTAATCTTCTTTTATCAAGAATGTAGTCTTGTTTCTATTTTTCTTAACTGTAAATGAAAAATAAGCACCAACATTTTTCATACATCCATTGTATTGAAAAAAAATTTCTTGGCTATCCTTTTATTCTTTTTCGCCACCCTTCCTCGGTATTGCAGGCTCGCAAAGGATCGATAATGGAAATACTCAAAGGGCGTAGATGAAATTCCTGCCCTGAATTCAATAGTGACGAATATCCCACATTTAAGATCTTCGAAAATGTAGTCAAAAATGTAAATTGATATTTGATAAAATAAAAAAAGAATATACATAGATTGAAACTATATTTTCTTATCATTAATAATCGATTAATAGCATTTAATGCTATTACCAAGTACAATTTAAGATGTATAATTTACTAGAAATTTTTTTTGTCATTATAATTAGTATATATTTTTTTATCAATCAAATTTAATGTACATAAAATTAATTCTGATAAATTAACTTTAACAACAAGCAACGTATCTATAATTAATTAATATCAAATCTAATTTGTGTTGCCGATTACAAAAGTTACAAAAGATACAATTCACAATGAATTCATAAATCGGTCAATGAATTCATAAATCGTATTACATACCAATTAAATGTCATTTTCAAAATCGATTATTTCAAAGTTAATTGTCTTTAAAGCAGTCTTGTAACATTGCATTTGCCAATGAGACGCGGATTGAATATACAAATATATTACACATAGCTAGTCGAGCATAGAACGTAGAACATAGAACATAGAACATAGTCGAATCAGAGTCCTTTGTTAAGGACAAATGTACCAGTGTATTGCGCAGTAGCCTATTCCCAGAACCAATTGAATCAAGGCCATTTGTGATGGACGAGGAATTCTCTTCGGTACCAAATCGATTGCAAGAAAACTTAGAACTTCCAAGAAAATAAAAATTAATAATATACATTAAATTTGTATAAATATTTGAATAAATATACTAACTAATAATATACATTAAAAAATCACAAAGAATATGACGTGAAGCTTTTATGTAGTTTGCAATTTTTTTACAGAAAATTTGCATGTCGTTCAAAAATTGAAATAAGATTTTGATTAAATTTGCATACAAAATCGATTCACACTATGTTGACTTTAATATTTTATCATAAATTTGATATGCCTTTAATAGAAGTATTTTTCAATCTAAATTTTTTATATATTATTTAATCTTAATTTTTTAATAATACATTTTTAAATTTATTTATATGTGCAGATTTTCACAATTGTACATAAAAAGCTAAGCATGCATATTTAACAACAAAGTATGTAACGATACTTACTAATTCGAACTAATACGATATTTCGAAGATTTTAAATTTGCAAAAACAAAAATTTTTTATACGAATACAGAATTCTATAAATATATGATCCGCTTCAAAGATTTCTTAAATCATTTTTTAGTGTTTGAAACTAATTTATTGGTTCTGTGACATGTAACTCATTTATGCATTCTAAAGACTCGCTTCTCTGGAAATCCACGAGTGCATAAGACCAGATTAATCGTAAATCTCATTCAGAGTTTCCAACGTTCGCTCGGTGTTAAGATTCGCGCCGACAAGCTGCGGTGACGCGAGTCGCATGGAGTTGGCGAAACAAGAGCGACATCGGCGCTCAGCTTCATACCGCGAGCCGCCGTCGTTTCTACCTCGTGGGTGGCTAGTTGAACCGACATCGGGAGCTGAAAGCAAACTAATCCAAGTTTTAGCATCTCGCGGCGGCGCATGAGAGATTTGCGACGCCTCGCAAACTCGTAAGACGAAGATTCGTAGGCAAAGCGAATCCTTCACTCGAGCCGGGTTCGAAAGCGACAAATTGCATCCGGAGCAATCGACTGGTGCGCTTAAGTTCCCCAACGCCGAGACTCTTCAGGATCGTGAAGTACGACGAGACCGATTATCGAGCGCACCTGCTACGCGTGATAATCGATCTCGCCCTCGCTTAAGAAGAGAAAGTGCATCGATAGGAAAAAGAAGAGAAAATGAGCAAAACGCTCTAAATTCCCCTGGGAAATATTTATTAGACCCGGGGATTGTCAAAAGTCCCTCCGAGAGGTTAAACCTGCGAATGACGTAGAGTTGAATCTGCCTGTCTTCATAAAATTAATCAAAAAATGCCTGTTCCGCGGCGCGCCACCTGCTCTACCCAAAGTTACTGTCAAAGCACTTCGGCGAAATTAAATTTTTTGGTGAAATTATTGTCGCTGTGTAATATGATGCAAAATCGAAATTGTAATTTCTTCCTTTCTTCATTTTACATTCATATAACAGAATGTCCATAAAAGTATTTATAAACGCGGCTATTTGATTTTGAATATTCAAATGTAATATCAAATGACTCAACGCTTTTAATGAAATTGAATATATTAGATACTTGCATAGCATGTAAATGTATATTATTACAATAATATTGGTAACATCGGTTCATCGAAATAAAATTATCATAAAAGTTTAGAGAAAAAATGCACTTCATTTATATTTATAAAGAGTTTGAGATGAATAAAGTTTTTGAAGAGAGGAAAAGCAAGCTTTGGTTAGTGCCGTATCGATCTTGCTTCAATAAAAACTACATTTTAGACTTGCGACAAGAAATTAAACATTGGAAAATAAGAAAACTTGCGACAAATAATGATTCCCTTCTTACACCATTTACTAAGATATTTATTTGAAAAAAAAGATTATTTCATATTCGTTTCTTGCTATTTGTACTTAAAATATGTTAGTATGAACATCTCGTGTATAATAAATGCATTCATGTTAATCTGTATCCACTTTTTCGTTTATGCAATGAATTTTTTTTATGAAAAAAGAATATTTAAAAAATCTATCAAAATATATTGAATGTACCGTTGTTCAAAATTCGAATTTCTATCGTCTAGTTTTCTTAGTAAGCGACACTGGTCGCCGTCACTAGCATCGTCGTCTCGGCAAAATTTAATTACTCGACGGGGCAAATTACTAGGTAATCGAATTACCTAGATGCCTCGGTCGCTTATGAAAAAGCAATAATCAGTACGGATGAAGTTGACGCCGCTGCAATACGCGTGAAAATTTTTAATGAGTTTATTTAATTCTTAATTTAATTATATATATAATAGTTTCATAAAAACTTTTCACACATTTTCTTAAATCTTATGTCAATCATGCAAGAATTAATAGATACATTTAGAACATATTCAGATTTACAGATATAAATTTAGGACATTATATTATCAAAATTTATATATATAAACATATGTTATTAATTATTACAATATTGTAGAGAGTTTGTATAGATTATATTACTGTTATTAATTATTACAATATTGTAGAGTGTTTGTATAAATTATATCACAATATTAATTATTATTATATGTTATGATATATATTATTTTTTATGTTACTATTATTAATTAATATGGACGAAAGACAATAATCTTTATATAAATAATGCTTGATACACATTAGCATTGTGTCAAACTTTTTTCTACTTTCTCTTTTTCATAAATGTATTTTACATATAGTTTCCAATTTTATTTGACATTAGATTTACCATGGAATTTGCACCAGCTGCGAATTTACGATTCGGTCCCTTAAATTCTGGCTAACGTGATTAGGAATGTAATTATGCGGCCGCGACATCGTACCCGGCAATCAACGCCGATGGGCAAATATGGCAATGATGATGTAACCGTCGAGAGACTTGAGGGTAATCAGACATGTAAATGACACGTTTGCCTCTGAGAGATTTGCATTAATTCCACTAATCGTTTCTATCAACGTCGAGCACGATTTCCGGAAGAAGTTAAAGCAAATGGACACTATCTCTCGCAGGAAAAAGTAGACGCACCGAGAGGAATAACAATAATATCCAAGCTTTGCTCGATCACGGATGTTTCATCACTTGTGATCTTTCAAATTCTTTTCCTATAAATGTTCGTAGATATAAAATTCGAATTCGCCGATTGTTTAACTATTATATCTCTAGTTAAAATATTGTAATGTACATTTATATAATTGATATTTTAATACATGTATCGAAATTTTTTATTCGCGAAAAATATTATTTATTATTATATTTTACTGATGTAAAACTTCTTTTCTCTTGAAAAAAAATATTAAGAACTTTATTTTAATTTTTATTTTGTAAGCAGTTATTTGCTAACAGATATTTATTTTAAAGTGTCATTTAAATATTGTTTTAAAGATTAAAAAGGCAATTTTTTATTTATTGTTAAAGAAATTTGATTCCCCCTATTTCTCTCTTTCCTTAGATTCTTGTTTTATGTATAAAATGTGTATTCCAGAGAAAGATTATTAAAAATCATGTAATCACTATAAGAGAGATAATAATATCAAATAAAGACGATAAAATAAAAAAGTTCAGAAACTAAATCTTTTTTTGGTGTACAATCATGTTTGCATCTTTTAAGAATGAGTTAAAAATTCGATAGATGCAAATATATACGCGTGTCTTAGGAAGACAATACACAAGTGAAACAGACATCGAAATCGCAGACAAGAAATCGAGAGCTTGTCGCTAAAGCGGATTTACTGCATCTGTTCATCGAATGCTTTCGAGCATGTACGCGAGGTTTACAAGCAAACACGAAGGCGTCCCCTATGGTTTGCGTACCTTTATGTAGCGTAAACCGAGACCACCGCGCGGCACACAGACGATAACAGGAAGGCAACGACTTCCAACAACTTGACCAAAGTTGCAAACTGCAGATTGCACTGGGTCAGCGGTCGTATAACGTCTCCATCTAATTGCGAGCAATGTTTCGCTACCGCTGGCACATACCGAGATTTAATACTAATATCGCACCCGTAGTTATGCAGATGTTGTATCGCGCCATCAGGCAATGTATAGAGAAATGTATTATATAAGGCGAACACTCTCTGCGCGTAATCGCATTATAACAATTTTGAAAATAATGCACTTTATACAAGATAAAAAGATAATGAAGAAAAAAAGAGTTTTAATAACATAACAAAATTCTAAATTAGAGTGGAGAAGATTGAGGAAAAACAATTTTTAATATTTACAAATTTGTAATCTCTTTAAATAATTGTTCTCTTAAATTAATATGTATTGTTCTCTTAAAACAAAATAATATATATTCAATATATATTCAAAAAATATAATATATTTTTAGTATACTTTACACATCGTTCTAAAGCATTGAGGACAAGTCCACCATTATGGGTCCATCTTAGCGCAGACTGACCTCTGACACGCTCGATTACGCAATCGTCTTGTTAAAACGGTATTTTGGCACGATCTTCCGGCAGTTGTGTTCGACAACTCTCATATTACGAGACCAGGGCATGGGTGGTTTTCGATTACCCATCTCGAGACCACCGATATACACCGTCCATGCATTCCATTACCCAGTAACTGTATAGTGGCGGCGACTCACGTAAAGCCGCTAATGGTAGGTCTGTATCTTTGTATGCGCATACCGTGTATATCTAGTCCCGGAATGTAAACTACCGCATAAAGCTGATTTCTGCATTGGCCATTCTCATCTAAATTGTGTATTCCGGGTTTGGAACAACTTATCTGACTGGTTAAAGCGTCTATATCTAAGTATCGACAAGTATGATCTATGAATCTTATACTTTGTAATATATATATATATATATAGCTATTATTGCGATTATGTATCTCTCTTGATAAATAGCGAATTGCTTCTACTATCGAAGAAAGTTGATTCAAAAACGTAATAATTGATAGGAAATGAAAATTCTATAATTTTGCTTCCAAAGCATAAAAAATCTGCTTTTCATTGGTTATTTACTATATTATTTTTGTAACTTTTATCATTGTGCATTGCTATTATTAATTTAGTAAAGTATTTCGTAGTATAAAAATAATATTAAATGTATTTATTTATATAATTCAATATTAAATAAATTTTTAAAAAATTAATTTTGTAATCAATTAAAATTAGCAGCAATAATTATTTAGCAATTATTAATTTATTCTTAATCCATCGTATTGCACACAGCAAAATTACTTAAGCCTTTTAGAATCAAATAACTTCGTAATAAATAGAATTAAAATCTCATGCAAAATTAAATACTTACGACATATATTTTCGCCGCTGTTATTCATGTCTATACTTCTCTTTTTTTATAATCGCTCAGCTTTTTCCACTTTTCTCGATTCGAGTTTACGAGCGCATACATAAGTATATATATCGAAATTTATGGAACGGATATTTAAGAGAATTACCTTCCGTCAGGTGGCAACGAGGAAAAAGGTGCTTCTTTTAAAAGACCTCAGTACTAAGAGAGTACTGGGAGAAGCTTCTGACAAACGCCCTAAAAAGGATTACCCACGTCCTCCTACTTCGGAGAGCGCGATACAAAACTGCGCCGTTAAGCTACGCGCTTAAATCGACGTACTCTGCCTGATAAACGATACTTTTCCTCACCTTATATATTTTGTAAGCAACATACCGGAGATCGCTGAACGATAAGTAAAATGTGTTGCAGAAAACATGTTTGTCGAAAATATACTGTAAAGAGATATTATATGATAATAATGATTTAATTTAATTTTGCTATCAAAATTATCAATACTTTTAATTTTATTAATTTTATTATATGATAGAATGTAAAAATAAATATATAAATCGGTATCTCAATAATATAATATAATATAAATTAATATCGTACGGGTTAGTAAGAACCAATCGCACGACAATAGCCGAAAACAAAAAATCATTTAAAGAATTGTTAAGGAGTTATTTTTATAATAACGTGATTGGTTTTTATTATTAATTCATATTATAATATAAAAAAACAAACAAGTGCATTTGCAATACATTTTAATATATATGTATGTATATATTTGTTATTTTAACATATAATATTTAATTTATTAGCCATATATGCATGCCACAGTATTTGACATTTAATGTTAGTCTTTGTCATAATCATCAAATTCTCAAAAAAACGGTTTTTTAACATTTAAATTTATAAATTCTAAAAATCCTATTATTTTCAATTTATCTTTTTTTAGATCTTTAATTCTCAAACCTCATGTACATTATGAGATCTTTGTAAGTACCGTATATAATCCATTGTATCAATTAAAATAGACAACTTTTGTTCTTGCCATTCTATTGACAGAAACTCAAATCAAATAGCAATGCCATGTCACGTAAACTTTAAACCACTGCGCCCGTTCTAACCGTGGAAATAGTAGAGGAATGTTCTGGCACAGAGACAAGACATCTGTCCCGAATTCTGTCCCGAAAGGGACATGGTGTCTTTCATCTCGAAGAAAGCATCCGAGTATGGAGTCTGAAGTTCGACTTGATTACGAATTGAAGGTATACCGTGCGATTCTCGCCCGTACTTTACTTCCGCGCGGTAAAGTAGAGGAATGTCTGTCGAGGTTTTGTAACCAACTCGTAACTGCCGCAGCACAGTGAGAGGAAGAACAATTTTATCCAGCGAACAGAGTCACATGTCGGTTAAATATGTATGGCCACTGTGTGGCATTCTAGAGAAGCGAAGAATTGTAAATCAGACTCGGAATTGAGAACTTCGAGAAAGTCGTCGACAAATAACAGAAACTCGAACGTATGTTACGTGTTAAGAATGTGCTGATGTATATGGATTAAGATATGACACTTGAACAAAACTTTGCGATGAAGCGACCGAATACCGCTCATTGTCGATGTACATCCAGGACGAGATTATAATTTAACTGGGAACGTGACGTGAGAACTTATCTATTAGTAACAAACGCGAATTTCGCACCACGATAACTGTCTCGTCTCTCGTCTCAACCTTCTCGTAGTGTCCTGGATGAGATTGAGTTGATTTCTTCATTATATCAAAATTAAAATCATCGTGGATATTAACGAAAAAGTTTCATAATATGTGCAATTTAATATTCTTATTCAATCAATTAATTGTATTACAAAAAGTTACATCTAGACAACTAAAAATATTGAGATAAAAGAAAATTTTACGTCTACATCTTATTAATCTTGAATTGAATCCTTTCATTTCTTGACTGAAAAAAATTCAGAAGATTAATTATTTATAAATTTAAGATAAAGATTTGGAAAATCCGAATCTCTTTCTTGATTATGATTCTCTTTCTGCCTATATTTTTTGATTCTAATGAAACTTTATAACGAGCTTCTGCTGTTAGAAAGAATTCGAGATAAACATTTCATCTTTGATTTTCCTTAAGATTATATATAACAAACTTTATCAAAATTCAGGCCCGCAAGAAATTCACAATATATATTTTATGCGATAAAAGAGAAAATTAAATGTTATTATATTAAAAGAACATACTTGATTTCTTAGAGATATAATTATATAAATATGAAATGTTAATAAAATAATATTATATTTAACATTATTGTTGTATATGTTATAGAGATTAAAATATAAAAAGAGAAAGAAAGAAATGTATTGCGGAAATAATATTTCTCAAACAAATCAAATTATTTTAAAAATCGGAGGGAAAGTCCGCACAAGATATCTGATATATAAACTTTATCAGAAAAATCAGAAAGTATCTCTAATACAATCTTGACGAGAGAAACATTAAATTAGCGATCGATACTTCCCGTCGCGCGGCTATCTAATATGCTGATGCAGAAATGCGAAGAGACGAGCGTAAAAGAAATACGACGTCGTGATGAGATCGGGACTGATTCCCTAACTCCTGGAACAAGAAAGCTATTACGGTGACATCGATTTCCGCGAAGTGTCCATTCATGCGAGATAATATTGAGCGACGGGAATGTTATTTAAATATTAAGATATGCAGGTGGGAGGACAAGGATTATTGAAGTTTCCCCAGACGTTTCTTTGATGAAAATCCAAGAAAAAAAAATAATTTTTCTTGTACGATATCACGGGCGTAGCTTTCACGAACGACTTTTTGAACAAGACCTCCTGACCCGTTTAAAAGTTTCGTGGCCTTTCCTCCATCTCTTTCTCTCTTTGATTATCCTTTCTTGTCCCTTCTAGCCGTTTTTTCGCATCCTTGTCACGAGTATCTAACTTGGTGAAATGTTCCTTGTTTTTTCCACTCGACTTTTTCCGGGGAATTATTATTGAGGTGAGCGCTTTAAAGCGTTTTCGTTGCACACGGTAATTGTATCTAGCTTCGATCGTGTTGTATGTGGAATTTTTCAATAGTTTCACAAAATCGATAATTTATATGTCAAGCTTGATAATATATTTCTTTAATGATTTCTTACGAACATGATTAAAACATAAAATAGATAGAAATAAAACAATTTAATATTTGAATATCTGTGGAAGCGTATACCTTTGACAAATAATTAAATTTTATGAATAAGCATTGGAAAAAAATTTAAATATTAATATTTAAAATGCAAAACCATCTATATATTTGCAATATTGAAATAATGTAAATGTACACTATAATATCACTATTTGATTTAGTAGCACACACATACCACGATAAATAATTAAGCAAAGATTAAGAAGTTTGTAGATTGATAACTTTAAAATTAAAATAAATTTTAGAAAAGAAGATTAAATATTTTAAAAGCGGAAATGTTCGAACAATAAAGTGCTTTGTCTAGCTTGTTAATTTTAAGATATCTATTCAAAGATATCTATAGCGCAAAAATATCTTAATATTTAAATTAAATTCTATTTTTTTTATACGAATACATTTAAGATTCTCTTAATATTTTATTTAAATACTTATACATGAAAATAGTATTTTTTTAAACAAATTCGAAAGAGTTTTTACGCTTTGCTTAGATACTCAATTTTTTATTTTTTTAATTTACAAAGTTTCAAACTGCTTGCTACTCATTAAGACTCGAATGGGTTAAATTTTTAATGGTTAAAATTTTTTTTACTTCTTTATATGTATGAATGTTCTTTATTATAAAGTATTCTTTATATATATGAGTGTTCATTATTATAAAATATCTTTATTATATCTATCTTTATAAACTATCTTTATTATAAAGTACTTCTAGTCGAAGAAAAAAATATTCTTTCGCAATTTCGCTTTCGGCAATAATAGAAATTAGAAGACGCCATTATCGCAGACTACTCGGAACCTCATTATTATAAGCGCATGATTTGCGAGGATCGGCTGTTAATCGTCACGTTCCCAATTCTTCCTCTCGATCACCTTTCCTTGCCAGCAATTAAATAATTAAGTGCTGGCATTTAATTCCGCCCATGCCAAGCTTAGAACGCGGAAGAAGATCGATTCCTTCGTAACTGCGTACACTTGGCGGAAATCTAGGGAGACGCCGTTGCGCTCGATAATGACAAGTACTTCGACGTGAGCGATGTGTAATTAGAAACGATAGTGGGCGCGGAACGGCTGAATGTGGTTGACAGCTTCGCGAAACGTTTTAACGATAAAAAGAATAGTTTCGATAATGAGCGACAATTCAACGAATCCCGTATTTGTTGAAACGTTGGCAAGTGATTTCGAGAACAATGAAGAGATATTCTGAGAGAGCATTTAGTATAGGCCATTAATTTTGACATTTTACAGAATATTGACAAGTTTTTCGATAGAAGAAATACTCCACTCAAGCACGTTCTTCCGGTATCAAATTTTTCCAATTAGAAGTAAGAGAAAATAACGATTTATAATTATATTATATTATTATATTATATTACATATTATATTATATATATCATTACATCATATATAATATATCACATCTTAGAAAAAATATTTTATATCCACATGACGAAAGAATGAAAAGAAATCTAAATGTCTATATACATATTAATTGCATTTTGGAACAAAATCAAGTTTTTATAATTGTCTATAAGTAAATAATGGTATTATTAAGCAAATTATGTATTAATTTCCCAATAACAAAATATTATAAAAAATTAATAATAATTATTATTCTTAATAATAGCTGTAGTTTGTTACATATGTTATTTTAAATTTTTTTATTTTTAAAACATAAAACAATTCTTATAGAAACTTTAGTATTAGATTTTATTTTATAAATTTTTTTTTAAGTTTTTTTTCAATAAACTCTTTAAATTAACATTAAGAAGTTGTATATATAAATATATATATATATATATATATATAAATATTATATTTATATTTCTTTTAATATAGTATAAAATTCTGAAAATTTAAAACTAGTTATTAAGTTTATTACAAATATTAATTAATTAAACATTTATTATTATGATAGAACATACAGTAACTTTCGATATTATTTTTATCATAATTCACAAAAACATTTAAACTTTACGCAGATAGAACGTAGATACGATGAAAATGCAAAAAACAATGGTGCATGAAACCTACCGGATAAATTTAATTCTTGCTGCACATTTCCATGTCTATCGTTATCGCGAGAATTATAAATTTATTGAAAATGGTTATTACAATAGCGTAGTTTACTCTGTTTGCGTTAATCAATCTTATAATGATTAGCGGAAAGAGACGTAGCGAAAGAGAGAGAAACACACAACTTTAGAATATAAAGACTTCTGATAAATGAATTACACGTTTATCACATTTTTTATTTTAAATTCAGCAAACTTTATTTTTTTAATCATCGATTTGCAATCAATAGTTGAGTTAAAGCACCTATTGTGTAGTTATGCAGGTTTGTTTTGTGTATTTACGTATTGTTAGATCCCTTAGAATGTGAAAATTACAACGAACACTTGTGCCCGTTGCATTCGTTGCTTTTCGACGAGTCAAAAGAGAGATAACGAATGTGGTGATCTGATCGTTTGATCGGATCAATTGACTACTAATTTTGGATATCGCGCAATGCCTGTGAATGGAAGAATTAAAAGGCATTTAATTACATCCTTTTCCGCGAAGTTAGATTATTGAATCTGCTCGCAATGAATTTTCCATGAACCATTCGGATTATAAATGCGATATCACGAACTCTGGATAATTTGACAATTCTTGATATAAAATTATCGTTTATTGTATATGTTCGTAAATTGTAATTATATCATCATTTTAAAACATAAATCTAGATTGAAGATTGCTTTGATCAAACTTTGAATAATCTAATTGAATAATCTCGACGATTAAACTTATCAGAATAAAATCAACTTATCCATAATTTGCGTTTGTCCATAATACATAGATACTAATAGATATTAAAGATTAATATTAATATAAAATTTATTTAATAATATATTTAATAATATATTTTACATTAATATTAAACTTTAAATTATTTATAAACTCAAAATATAAATCTGCATTATTATAATCTCATAATGTAAATCTGTAAATCTATAATTTTAAGCTTTCTTTTTATTACTATATTTTTATTATATTTTATTATATTTTATTATATTATATTTTATATACTTTTTTTAACGTATTTAATGTTTGAAGTAAATATTAGTTATTTACTTTAAACATTAAATAGGTCAATGTTCATAAGTTATAATAAAAAATTATTCTTTCTTTATATTAATTAACAATAAAAAATTATTAGCTTTTCAGATTGCAAATATATTTATTGCATACACAAAAACTATTATTTTTGACAAGATATTACTGAGAATTGGTCAATTTTAAATTCATGTGCGTTTGCCAATTTTTACGCAAGGTATATTGAATATGATATTAAGGATTCACATCTTTGGAGATAAATCAAATTTTTTTCAAAACTCAGCATACACGTTGCCGACGCCAAGAATATTAATATAAGAACGTAGATCCCAACATTCATTGCGCGTACTTTTCGATTTTCTGTAGTATCCGATTGCCCGGCATCTTATATAGGAACACGTACAGACGGTGCGGACTAAGGTGTAGACGTAATATTCAGGCAAGTCCTGCACGACGTAGTCGCTTTCTACGCCAGATCTATCTCACGTGCACAGAATTCGAAGGAGCGTTGCGTGGGGTAGAACTTCAATTTCATGGTGTGCATGTATGTTCGGTGTATGCTCCTCGATATCGTTGGCGGTCGGAACGCAGAAGGATTACGTTGATCTCTGTTGGAAGAAATATTGCCATCCGAAAAATGAAAAAAAACATCGATATCTTCTTGCGCAGTATTTTTTTTCTTTGTCAATTTAATTCCTCTTAGATTCAATACTAGTTTATTGCACTTCTGTAATTATTAATAAACAAGAAAAGCATATAAAAATAAAATTAAAACGAAGAAGTATAATTAAAGTGTGAAAATAAAAGTATCATATTGTAATAATCAAGATAAATAAAATAATATTTATTGCAAATGTACAATATAAATAATATCACAAAATGTGTATAATACGCACAATATACAATATACACATATATAGTATTTCTAGAATTTAATTAAAATTTGTGTATTATTTTGGACATAATATGCAACAATTGAAGTACTAAAAAATATCTAACAATCTACATCTATATCACTATCTTCTCAGCGAAGCGTGAATAAAAAATTCTGGTGGAAGCGAACACTAACAGACTTAAATCGAATTCAACATCCATCTCTCCGGCGCTTCCTAGTTGTAACGTGGGTGGTTTGTTATTCTAACACGGAAGGGACGCCAACGCTGTTCTCTGCCAACTTTGCGTACAGAGTTATGTCCTCGCGGGCAAATGCTGCGCATAACTTCGCCGCGAGTGTCTGGCCCTACTCGTCCTGCTACTACTAGAATACTGCGGTATATCCTGCGGTGTAGATAATATTGAGTTATACTTGACAATAGCTTGTAGCTTCCTGTGATATCAATAAACGGAAATTATTATGTCGAGTATGCATACAAAAGAACAACAGCTATTTCTGTATAGATGTACTAAAAGAAGAGAAAAAGGAACATCTGCTATTATTATTATATTCATAATAAATATTCATAAGCATTACTCAAACATCTAATTCTAATTGTATCATTAAATTGTAACAGTTCAAATAATATATTGAAATACAAGTATATAGAGATAAAAGAATATGCAAATAACAATCGCATAATAGAAAAGGTAATATTTAATTTTTTAATTAAAAAGGTAATTATTAATTTCTCAATAAATATTTATAATAAATTAGAATTAAATTAATAAAAATTAGAATTAAATTAATAAAAAATAATTAAATATGTGTTTTTATGCAAAGATTTTTAAAAAATTTATATAAAAATAGATAATATCTGCTTTATATTGTATATACAAATTTGAGTGAAATTTTGCATAACAAGAAATTTATGACTAGCGAGTGATGGTTGTCCCATAAATAACTTGTTCCAATACAAAATGAGTTACATAGATAAAAATAATAACCCTATTCTCTTTTTTCTGTAACTATACCCGCAGTAGCACTAAAATTGGGTGCGCAAATTCGTGCCGAGCGAATCCATGCAACAATATTTCACGTTTGAAAGCACCGTATGCTTTTCCGATACCCGGCTGGTTTGTTTTCCTGTTTGCCTACACAAAGCTCAACGCTATTTTCACATTTCAATCTATCCGACTGCAGAAAGTCGTTACACGAGTGCAATCGACTGTTCCCGTAAGCAAAACATTTTTGTGTTTTTGCATTCTACTATCATCGAAGACGCATGTCCCTCGTGCTTCATATATGTGGCATTTGCCGAGTTAGACATTTCCACAAGTCTCTAAAACATAAAACTTGAAAAATTCTATTTCTATATTAAAGGTGGATGGTTTTATTTTATCTTCCTTTAAATAATATTTATATCGTTGATCAAATCAGGAATTAGGTATGAATTAAATCTCATATGATTAACAAGATTATCAAAAGAATATTGAAATTTTACTTTGTTACATATGCATAAAGAACTTTATTGTAATATATTTTTAAAAAACAGGTATACATATGTATAATCTTTTTATCTAATGTTTAAATATTAATGTGTTTATTAATTAATAAACACAAATATAATTTATTTATCCATGTTTATCGCCAGCAACAAAGCGAAGAAAAATACGCTATCGATCGACATAGTTCCTGAAAAAAGATCGTATCTCACTTGTGTTTTGCTCGATTTCCACTGTATACCACAAATTTATCGGGAATCAAGTTCCTTTTAGCCCTGCGGCGTTCAACGAACTTTAGATCTCGCGTGATTCGCACGTCGAAGATGCGGTTCACCACCATCGATTCGAAACTCGCACAACTCCGCTACCGTATCTCAAAGCGGTTTTCGTGCCCGTCAATCCGTTACCCTTCCTGCGACATAATAGTTGAGTACGCGAATAGTGAATCACAGAGTTAACGCATGATCAACGTTATAAGCGCGAATTTTTGCCGCAATATCACATTTTTTGCAGCTTTTGAGTGAAAAAATAACAGCGTTGTATCGACGTTTCAGACGGAATTTTATCGCGCCGGTATGAATATTGATCACTAGAACTGTATCACTACGCAAATTGAATTCGATCGTTGCAGATAACAGATTTGATTTTTGACGTTTTTTACGAAAAAGCGGTTCAAAGAAACATATGTGTAGTCGGGAGTTCATTTGATATTACGCAAAAAAATACAAAGAGATTTATATTTCATCGTATTTAAAAAGTATCGCATAGAATATGCGTGAATGTGTATGTTTTCGCCGTCGTACGTAGAAAACAGATCGACTTCCTGTCAATAAACCGCTATTCTACTATCAATACGCCATGTTCGTGCATAATGTGGATTTATTTTAATTAACGTCAATTTTCCCAATCCATCAGACATAAAGTAAATTACTGTATGCATCGACCATAGATGACTGTCAAACATACTTTAATTAGGATTTACGTACATTATACGTACATTATGTGTACAATAAGTTTGATTTCTGATCGTTGTTATTAATTGCAAAATAATTAGCCTTTTGAAAAGAGATAAATTATTTAAAACAGAGCAACCAATAATTTAACAAAAAGAATCCGCGATCATAATTTAATCGTGACTCGACCGTACTCGTTGTCAAAGACGATTAAAGCACTATGAATTTTATAACGATCGTCCAGTTATCGTGTTAAGAAAGCTTTACATTACGTTCACTTGTGTTGTAACGTAATGTAGTTCTGTACAAGCGACTGCGGACATTTGTTAGCTAACTAATTAACAGCAGTAAACGAATGCAAACTACCGAAAAAAGAAATTACACGGATACAATAGAGAATGCATACGCAAAGAAAGCGCAAGAGAAAAAAAGACAAGTTAGAAATGCTTGTTTACAATCGTGTTTTTGCGCGTCGGTAGCACGCGGTAAAGCGCACTGAAATTAAAACAGAGCTTATATATATATATATATATATATATATATATATATATATATAAGCCAGGTTATAGTCAAAAGAAAAATAGTAAAGGGATAAGTTCACATTAATCGCTGTTATTTTATTCAGGTGTTAATATATTTCATAATGAAAACTTTCATGATCTTTCATTAGTGAAAAAAAGCCGAGGATGTAAATATTGTAAGAGTAATAAAAGCTGTAATAAAATTGCAATGTTGCCATTTAAATGTTAAATGTGGATAATTATTTAATATATTACATATATCGTTGATATTTTAGTCATATCTTTAAATTTCTAAATTTTTATATTTAAATAAATAATACATGTGGATAAATGCATGTGTACGTGTATGTAATTCGAAAAAATTGCAAAAATTAAAATGTTTAGTAATAATGTAGAAAAGTATTTATTTTAAGATGCATCTTATTATTTCCTCTCTTTCTATTAAGCATTTTAACAAATGTGTTGTTTTGCATTTTATATATTAAATTTCTGTTAGAGTTACTATATAAATAAATAACTACATAAAGGAAATTATAGTTTTTCTAAATAAACAAGAAAATAATCAAAAATAGAAAAGCAAATAGAAAGCATAAAAAAAAACAGTAAATTTTTGCTACGTATTTACAATTGGAAATAATACGCCAGAATTACGAAACGAACGAGTGATACTCAGCGAAAAAGTTTCCATCTGTTGATTTACGCGGATTCCGGTGAAACTATCGAATGCAAAGCGCGGCTTCCAGTCTCTTGGAGTAGAGAAATAGCAATGCGAAATATTTCCAATCTTGAAGTTTCACGCCCGAACTTTTCGCATTGAGCCATTTCGCGCCCCCAATGTCTGATCCTTTCCTATGTCGCGCCTGCCATCCCCTACTCGCGTGCAAAGTGCACCCTTCGCGCTCCCATCGTGCTTGCTGCGTATGAATCCTCTGCCAGGGAAATAACAAAGTTCTTGAGCTCGAGACTGAAAAGTTCGCAGTGATTTTATCATTCTTTTGTCATTCACATAGTTCTTTTGTTTCTTGAGTTTGCTTGTGCGGAAACGAAATCGTGTAAATTTAGGGGTCACAAAGAATTTCAAAAGAATAATACTAGCCATTCTTTAATTATTTAAAATAATTATAGACGAGCATATAAACGAAATAAAATATCTAATTAAATGATAGTAAAGTTATTTGAAAGTTTTACGCTGTCTTGATATGTTAAGAATATTCTGTCTCACCATCAATTCTGCCTGTAAAAATTGTTCAGCAATTTTTTTATATAGAAAATTATTCATTAAATTTATTTTTTACATTTATCTATCGTTTATCTTTCGTTATTAATTTATATAAATATATATATATATATATATATATATATATACATATATATATATATATATATATATAACATAATTAAATCTCTTATTTTTATTATTATTTAATATATTGTTAAAATATGAACACAATATCTTTCATATATGTATACATTTTTGGTAATATAAATGTTGTAAATATTACAATATAATAATAATTTAGATGAAGGTATTAAAATCTCATGATAACCTTGCCTCTATCTTTCTGAGTCATATCTAGATATTCCAAATCTCCTCACACGCATTCCAGATTCCGCAACCATCAACGTCAAAGTCTCATGCATAATTTACTCCGTATCACGTAAGTGATCTGCAAAATTAACTTAAACACGAGCGTGCACTGTACACCAACTTAGAAATGTATATGAGAAATATTTATTGGTCTGGGCGAAAATGTTAGTCGAAACAATCGTATATCGATTACGAACGCTACAATCTAGAAAGGTGCAATACCCGGGAATTAAAACACGTTACAAGGAGAAGAAAAAAAATACAAAAAGAGAGTTGAATAAAAAGAAGATTGGTCCGTGTGAACGGATTTCTCCCTTTGTCTCCATGTTTTCTCGCAGGACTATCACGCTTCACGGGAGCTTCCGCGGCCGATGCTTTCACGGATTTCGCCCCGATTCCATCTATTTGCGTCGGTCGTCGATTCTCCTTCTATGCATAGCGTAAAAATCACATCCGCTTTTTCCCAGAGGGTTAAAGATCGCCTCTATAACAAAAATACACGTTGTTATTCGCGCAAATCTACTTACTGGCTTCATTGCATTATCGCGAACGTAGAGCGTCGAGTAATTTATTCGCAGCATTATATATGCATTGACATTTCTTTCTATCGCATCGGAATCATAAAACATCCGCGTGTAATAGATCAACGTATGACAATACATCATGTGATGTGTGACAAATGTCATAGTGACGAGAATATTGCTACTGACGCGCATTGCTTACAAGTGTAATGCGTGATCGCAAATCATATCGACTTCTCGCTCGGATATGTCGAAAAATTGCAATCATGACGCGAGAACATGTCATGTCCTAAAATATGCACTGGCAACATTTTTAACAACACAAAATGGAATTAAAAATATATATAGATACGTACATTTCAGATTTAATTCAAATATACCTAACAGCTTAAATAAATGAGAAGTATGCAATACTTTCTAAAATAATATATACATAGGAAGTTCCATAATTCTCATCTATTTAAGCTGTTATGCGAATATTTGAACAAAATCTGAAACTTTTATAATTATAAGCAACAACGTAAGAGCAGAGAATGTGAAAATTAATGCAAATTCGATCATTTATACGTGACAGCGATATATGTGTAGTAAATAATATAGATAAACGAATACATAAATATAACATATATAAATATTATTTATGAGATATAATATCCATACTGAATAGAATTTGTACCTGTGATAATTATGTAATGATGACGATATTTATTTCTACATGTGATTAATAGCGCTTTTATCTCTAATCATTGATACTCGTCCAGATGCTCGCTCGGATTCAACCCTTCGAGAGCATACATATCATTTCTTTGATCATTGATCGCCATCTTCACCTTGCTCCTATCTCTAGAGAAATTTCCATGAAATATTGCGGCCAGTCACATAACATGAATTGCGACTCTGAAATTTCCGATTCACTTACCTTCCATTCGCGTATTTACCTCCAAGTTTCCACTTACATGCATCCGCTTTATTCAAAAGATTGCAATTGAAAAAACTGAAAGAAATCAAAGAATGCTACAACGAGAAAGATTCTGCGCTCAAGCACTATTAATATAAAATATAAATCTTATTTTAAGCGTCGTATAAAATCCAATTTATGTAAAAATACTTTCGTTAAGTGGATCTCGATGGATCTTGCATGGAAATAATGCATAATTTCACAAAGGAAGACATATGGCAGAAATTTTGCAAATTCCTATTTCTTTTATGTCATATAAATTTTCGACGCGTTAAAATGCACGTGGCTGTTCAAGCGGAACAACGTCTTTGGAAGAACATTTCGAAGTAATTTTTCCTTCCAGCAGCGAGTCTTGGCGAAATGGCTCCGGTAAAGCTGGGCTTGCAGAAAGATCGAGAGAGAGAGCTTCGATTGTTTTTTTAGAATCCCTTTTTTTTTGAGTTCACGAGCCGCGATGGCAGTCCGTATGCCACCGCCGCGCAATTTCAAACGTTACGACGTCCCCGGAGAGGGAGAAAGCGAAGCTACAAAGTAATTTTTTCCTCACTTCTCTCTCTCTTTCCTCTCCTCATCTCGCCTTTTTGCGCGTAGTAGATATTCCCGGTGCAACTTAAAAGTACGCGAAACCTAGTTTGTCTCGCATGACCTCTTTTCAAGCTCCGCTACGCAGTTCAAGCGTTTGAATAACGAATGTAACAATGTTCTCCGTCCATAACGCGCAACGTTCTACGACATTTTCTGCATGAATACCATTCGCGTAAATCAAACTGCGCCCTCGTTTTCGTCTCGTATGCGTTACGGTTATTACGAAAAATTGACGCAAACGTTAATGCGAGTTAGCGAGTTATAAGCCTCTCTATATTTGCTCGTTCAAGGAGATTATTAAAATTCGGATCATGACTTAAATCATTTGCGGCATGTCGTCTTTTTATGCACGAATGGAACCAATCGCCAAATTGACGCGTTAATTATGAAACGGGCAATATCGCGGCGCCGCATACGAGCACGGAATATTGAATCGACCGCCCAATTTAACCCTTTGCGGCCCCTCTCATTCGGTGGAACAGATAGGATCAAATTATCTATTCATATAGCAAGAACGAAATGTAGAGCGGAATATATGTGACAAAGCGATGTTTGGATTAACAATTTTCTCTATATATAGCAATTTTCATTAAAATATCATTTAAACAGAAATAGATAATAATCACGATAAACGATAACAATTATTTAATTCTAATTACAAAATGAGATATATTTGCAGTATAATTTCTAAAGCATTATTAAAACATTTTTTCTACTATATATATATAATCTTTATCTTTTTTAAATGATGTAATTTAATTCATATGAATAATTCATACGAATAATTCATATGACACAATTAAAACACAATTAAAAAGTTAATAAGTTAATATATAATTTTTATAAACTACACTTAATAATTATAAACTACACTTTATAAATAATTTTATAAACTACACTACACTTTCAGAAATATCGATGCTCATATTATTTGAGCACATTTAGATAGGTGGTGGCGCTCTTCGACCACATTTTTTAATATATATTCATTATTACAATCGACATTTGGACGCAAGCCAATTTAAGAGCTTTTTAAAAGTTAAGCGTGACATATGCGACGATTGTTAGCAACGCGACTGAATAGATTCGACATCATCATCTTTATAATCGAACCAGCATCATACAATCGTTTGAACTGGCAGATGCAAAATTTTAACCACATCACATTTGCGTACTAAATTATTTTCTATTCATTAATTATCATGCGGTGGATGATGTCACAGTAGATTTACATGCCATTTCGATATTTTATTTGCTCTATTAAATTCGAATAGAATCGGAAAAAGTTTTTTATTGAATCATACATACACACATACATTATGTTGTTTTGTATAGACAATCAACCATCTGAATGATATATTATATGGAAAACATTAGAATTTTGAAAACAATGAATAAGTTTAACAATAATAAATTTTGAAAACAATGAAAAAGTTTAATAATAATAAGTTAAACAATAATAAATGACATCTTTACTTCTATTTTTATAATTGCAATAAAGTACAACATATAAACCGCACATCGAATAATATTGTGAAATGCTCTGAAAATACAGTGCAATGAGCTGCAAATTCCTTAATGATTATTGCCAACGAAAGTTAGCGTTGCGCAAATATTTCCGTAAGACCGCCGGAAGTTTAAACAATGTCGGGACTCTCTCGAAGTCTCGAAGCGGAGCGATGCGGCGCGGAAAACGCCGTGTATGGGCAGCCGAGTATGAACAGACCGCATTCCCGCGGTCAACGAATAGTGCGGGTCGCCGTTTGGTCGGCCAGTGGATACAGTTAGACGACATTGCTCAGCACTCAAGTAATTTTCGTTCTTTTGTACACGGCTAGAACGTCGAGTTGAGCTAATCTCTCTTGTACGTGAATCTCGCGACTCGTTTGCAGCAGGCATTTTCCAGTACGATTGATGTGCAATATCTGCTTTCGACTTAAGGCATTCAATCCTGCCGCGTAAAATCCAGAAACAAGCAAAGAAATTATTTTATTCCAAGAAATAATTTTTTTTTTTAAATAAGATACAAGATCAAAGATATTGCGAAAATAACGCATGATGAGTGAGTTTCCTTTATAATTAGTAATTGAAAAAAGCCATCAGTCACTTTTCCAAAAAGTTTTTTTTCCTTTGATGAACAGTTCGTAAACAGAATAATATACGGGACAAAGGAATCTGATCCGTTTGCATGCTATTTTCATATAATCCTGTAACACATGGTAACGTACCGCAATTCGTCCTGCGGATTACTGGCGGCGAAGATTAAACTCCGGCCATCGTGTACGGTTTTCCTCCGTGTTTGCAAGCTCGCCTGGCAAAAGGGCAAGTCCTGGAAAGTGAACAGCAAGGGCTTTGATACATTGCTCGAGAAATAATTTACTGTTTCGTTCTGTGAATTGCAAATCCTGACGACAGGCAAACATCCACCGGCATTGCTTGAATGAACAGGGGCTTAATAATTTATAATCTCTATCAAAGCTGTATGTCTCCCTTTCGTGAAAATATTACACGTTTCTGAGATCTCTGGTTTCATAGGATAGAAGTGTGCAGGAAATGGGCCGCAGAGCTCTGCGTACGACCATCCTCTTCGTGTTTTGTTTCCCTCTTTCGGTCTATCTTCATTACGCGAGGTAATCCCACAGGAACAATACGTTATTCTCTCGCCCGAGCGAATACCATACTAAATACATATATCAAAAAAACTTTTACTACGGTACTTTATTAACTCGCTTTATGTCATTATTGAGGTCGTTTATATTGCCGCCAGGCAATCTGTTTGACAAATTGTCTGATAAATATCTCTTTGATAGGGACTAATAATAGAATTTGTTATTTGTACTCAAACAAAAGGTCATACTTTTACAGTGTTTATAGCAACATAATATTTTAGAAAATATTTAAAAAATCTGAGTTATACATGTACATTTTGTAATAAATATAATCTGGTTTATTATAAATAATTAATTCATACGATATATTGTTACGTTTTCTAATTATTTTTTTATTCTACGTTACATCTAATTAATAGCATTTTATTTAATGCAAAATTTGCGTATTTTAATCAATGAAAGAAATCTTTCCATATTTTATAATATTTTAATAAATCATTAATATTTTCTTTATGCGTAAAAATAACAAAGATAATGAAGACTAATCTATTGCATTTACTGTATTTTATTTCAGAGTGGCGGTCAGAACGGTGTATGGACAGTAAGCGTGATTATACTGTCAATTGGCACTTGGGTGGGCAGAGTCGGGCCACGTCCAGCAGATGGGGAGCTTGCACTCCTGACGTCGCCGCGTGAGCGATTGGACACTGTTCGGCAGGTTCTTTCCGAGGTGCCTTTGATCGACGGTCACAATGATTTACCGTGGAACATCCGCAATTTCTTGCACAATCAACTGGCAGACTTCGATTTCGACAAGGACTTGCGTCAAGTCGCGCCCTGGAGTAAAAGCGCTTGGAGTCAAACCGATCTGGTCAGATTGCGGCAGGGCATGGTGGGCGGTCAGGTAATTATTAAATATAGTTAGATTGCAGCATCATTGTAGTCAAGAACAGATCAATAACACATCGCAGCCATCATTCACACACATGCAGCATCATTGTAATCAAAAATAGACGAATAAAACAATACAGCGTTTCTCTAAAAATAATCGATCCTGTAATAATATATTCTTTAATAAAAATGCTCGTGACAGATTTTTTCTTAAAGAGAATTAAAATTCTGTAAGTTTTTAATATCCAACATCTTGATAATAAAAATGTGAGTTAATATTTTAAAAAATTATGATTATTATAAAAAATCAAAATTAATTATCGTGCAAAATTTTCTAAAATAAATATTTAATTAGCAATTTTATCGTATTTGATAATGTTTTTTAACGTCAATCCAGCATTAGCGCCTGCGCAATTCAAGAAATAAATTATATCGGTGTGCAATGTATATGTATAAATAAGCAATTTAGGATTATCGGTCATTTCCTGGAGGCTATGCTAGAGATGACTGCTAGAGACGGGTTTCGGTTGTCGGCAATATTATGAGCGTGACGGATTGAATGCATCGATTATCGTCGCATACAAGCACTCAAGAGCTCGTTAGGTCTGAATGATGCGAGTATTAAGCGCATGTCATGCTTGCGCGTGCGCCCACACATACACATACACATAACACACACACATTATACATATTACACATATTGCAAAATATATATAGTGATTTAATGCATTTTATCGCGCACCAGGGTACTGTCGATACTATTTTTAGTTATTTTGGAATTTCAATAATACACTGCAATTACGTCTGCAATATTATTTTTCATGAAAATTTAGTTTTTCTAAAATAAGATCGAAAATAAAATTGTTTTTTAACATATCATTGATATCATATCATTCAAGTCCTAACATTAAGTGTATGTGTGAATGTATGTATGTGTGTGTGTGTATGCATGTGCGTATTTGTATGCATGTGTGAGAGAAAGAGAAAATACCCAGACAGCACAAAAAGGTCAAAAGATGTCTTAAAGACATCTAAAGAACTTTAAGACGTCTTTAAGTCGTCTTTTAGATGTCTTTTGGACATGTGTGCTGTCTGGATATTGATGTAAGGCTTTAACTTGCATTCTTTTGCATATTTTTTTATTATGTATATCATAAAATGTATTATAAAATATAATGTATTTCTTTTTTATTAAACAATCTACTAATTTATTTTAAAAAGTAATATAATGTACTTAAAAATTTGAATGCGTTCTTTTACATTTTTCTTGATACGTTTTCATCGCTTTTCTTTAAATGTCTTTATTCTTTAAATTTCTTTAATATATCAAAGAAATACTGACATAATTCTATTCACGACAATTATTTATGATAATTTTTTCAAAATAAAATGCAAGAAAGCAAATCCTAGTTTATTTTCTTAGAAAAATCTATGTAATAGGTATATAGGTCAAGTATATACGTCATGTCAAATTGCTTTTTTTCAGTTTTGGGTCGCTTACGTGCCATGCGAGTCTCAACATCTCAATGCAGTCCAGTTGACTCTAGAACAGGTAGATCTCATTAAAAGACTCATAGAAAAATATTCCCAGCACATGCAGTTCACTGTATCATCGAGAGGTGAGTATTGCTTATTATAATAGTGAAATGTAGGATCTCAAATAATTTAGCGCGTTCGACAACTTTATTCAATTATATTTCTAATTTCTAGAGATTTTGGAGGCTCACGGGCGAGGTAGAATAGCTTCCCTGATTGGAGTGGAGGGTGGGCATAGTTTAGGAAGTAGTTTAGCCGTTTTAAGAACACTCTACCAGTTGGGCGTACGATATCTCACACTAACACATACTTGCAACACACCGTGGGCGAAAAGTTCGTCGGTAGAAGACGACGATGAAGATGGTAAATTAGACGCGAGTTTGAAATAAACATCCTTTTCAGAATTAGCAGAACCAGAACTTACAAACTTAATTTTATAAACACTCGCAAGTATTTAAGAGATATCAAACAAAAGTTTGATGAAAATTTAAAGTATTTCTACCTAAATATTTTTTCTCCTCCATTTCTTTTCTAAATTATGAAATGTATATCAAGTTTTATTTCACATAGAATCTACTGTAATATCTTGCTATTTAAAGAAAAAATAATTATGTTAAAGTAAAGATAAATTATATATATTCTCTTTTATATTCATATTATTTAATTGATTTCAAAGATTTCAACTTTTTTAATGAATAATTACACAAAGAAAATAAACACCGAAATAATTTTGATATATCTTCCAGGCGGAGGCCTGACGACATTCGGTAAAACGGTAGTTCAAGAAATGAATAGGCTTGGAATGCTGATAGACCTCAGCCACACTGCTAGGGCGACCATGAGGGATGCTCTGAGGGTCAGTAGAGCGCCGCTCATTTTTTCACACTCCTCAGCATTCGCCATTTGTAATTCCTCTAGAAATGTACCCGACGACATTCTTAAGCAGCTGGTAAGTATATATATATATATATATATATATATATATATATATAAATACATTTTTCTGCGCAATCAAATTAATTCTTAATTACCTTTATTTTTTTCTTAATTTTTTTTTTAATTAATTTTGCCTAAAAGACTTAGAAAAGAACAAAATAAAAAAATGACTTCAATCACAATATAATCTTTAAAAAGTCAAAAGTATGTAAAATCATTGTAATGTAGTTTATTCTTTTTGTATAAAATTGTTTATGTTGCACATTCAATAATTATAGCATTAATATTTGTATAAGAATGATTCTTAAGCGCGTGAAAATCGGATTTTCTTGCATCAAAATTCGCATCTCGCAAAGCTAAACAACTTGATGAAAAAAGAACAACACGACATAAATAAAATTCTTTTGTTTTTTCTATTTACCTTTTTTGTGGTTGTTCTTTTCCGCGAAAGGATAATTATCCCAAGACGGCCAAAGTTTTAATAGCAGCATGAAACATTTAATGGCGATTTTGTTCTCTATTGTCGTTCTCTTTGTATCTCATTAAGGAACGCTGCTTACCTCGGCTCGTTAAGAAGCGAATTATCAAAATCGAAAATTAATGGCACCGAGTCGATGATATGGAATGCAATATCATGATAACGAGGTCTCTCTTCTCGTCGATTCTATCGATCTCTCTGTTACTCTGTCGTTATATTTGTTCCGTTTCCGGGGAAAAGGTGCAACCAGGTTACAGCTTCCTCTGTATACCGATGGAAATTACGTGTTACACAGGCTGGCTTGAAATTCCCGATGCGGTGGCGCGGAGCACGTTCAAATTATGGAGCATCAGAATTACGGGCTCTTCTTTATATCATCACGTGCTTGTTTCCAGGCTGATAACGGTGGGCTAGTGATGGTCACGTTTTACAATTATTTTGTAAAATGCGGACCTCAAGCTAGTGTCTCGGACGTGGCTGAGCATATATACTATATTAGAAACTTGATCGGCGTGGACCATATCGGAGTCGGCGGGGATTTCGACGGCATCAACAAGTATGTTAAAGACAAAATAAATCGATGGAATTAATTATTTAATAACAACTTTCAAAATATGTATCAAATATCATATTTTCCAAACAATTTGCATGTAATAGTATTTCAGCAACAATTTAAGCCGCACTTTAATTGTCAACATTAATATTATAAAGTTCTTTGATAGAGAAAATTTTTTATCTTTAGATTATTTTTTAATGAATCGTTATCATTTTTTTGTAATTATTAAACTATTCAAAAGAAAAACATGCCAGATTATATATGTGTAAAACATCTCTTCTCCTTTATCCAGAACTCCTCGTGGTCTTGAAGACGTCTCGAGGTATCCTGAACTATTCGCCGAACTTCTCCGTAGCGGAAAATGGAATGTGCTCGACCTAAAGAAAGTCGCCGGCTTGAATTTACTGCGAGTTCTCACACAGGTTAGGGTCGATTAAGGTCTAAGGTACAGTTGTATATGCATGCCACGGCTCGCTCTGACATGCCTTAATACCATCATAATTCTGTCGACGTAGCAATACATGCTGCTACGTCTCACGTGCACTACACGCTTGCACAATCTTTCTCAATCATGCTCATAAATTCTTCTCTATAAATATTTTACAAAAGGCAAGATTGATGATAACAGATTTTCAGCGATGAGTTTATCATTATCATTTCTCTCTTGCTATTATATAATAATCTTTAACAATAAAAAACGAGACAATATTTTTTAAATAAATCTAAATATCTAAAACAGTTAAATATAGTTTTATAAAATATTTAACATATAAAATATTAACATTATACTATATTATACTAATATATTGCGATTAATTAATATTAATACTGTTACACAGGTAGAACGTGTGAGGGATGACATGAGAACAGCTGGAGTTACGCCGTCCGAGGAGTATCTTTCAGATTCGCCGGATGCGATCGGTAATTGCGCTCTAGATATTAATTCCGTGCAAAGGGTCACGGAAGTCTGATCGATCGATTACTCCACGACATGCGAATTAATCTTATATGTGTACGGCCGTTCCGCGTAAATTAACATGGTCAACTCTGACCACAACCGGGTACGATAGCGCCGGTTCAAAGCGAAAATTCAATTATCTCGATTACACTGCGACCTGTACGCTCGCAAAAGTTCTTCGAACCTCGTGTGCGGATGCTCAATTAAACATCGTCGACATTTGCAAAAGCTCAAAATAAACCTACCTCGATACCTATCTTATAAAGGCGACGAGCAACGTGTATTGATTATGTTTTATTAAAGGAAATACGTTCTCATACGATACAATAAGATGTGGACAGAGATATTGCACTGTCAGTAAATAATTTTAATTATTAGCAAGGATTTAGTATAAACTTCCGTCTCTTTTGTATTCTACGAAAATCAAATATAAATTTAGTAATCTAATAATATGATTATTATTTAATTGGATATAATTCCCTTTCAATGTGATACTGATAAATCATACCTTTTTTATTAGCGGCCACAACTATAAAAATCGCAAATTAAATTATTAATTATGAAATAGTCTGCTCGTCGCCATTAATTATCCGTAACACACAGACAGTCTTCTTTATGATTCAATACCCAATACCAATGAATCGTTAACATCGTCTGGTCATTTTATTTTAAGATCTTCACTATTCTGCTGTGAACATTTCCACGGTCATGTAAATATCTGAACGATATGCGGAACGCTATCCAATATTTACGTGAAGAGAAAACGTCATCGTGATTGAACTTTCTGAACTTTGATGTCTTCCTCTCTTGGAAACGATCGTAATATGTGTGTGAAACTATGAACTCCGGCTGTATACCTTTCAACGTCTTCCTTCCCCTCATTGCAACAAAAACACGTACTTTATAAAGTGCTTATAAAAGGTTTATGGAAGAAGGAGACATCGACGTCGTGTTTCTACGAGCAACTTATAAAAATTAACAAAATTCTTCGAAATTTTACTTGCAATATGCAAACATTTTTTATTTAGCTCAATTCTAAATTCTGTTTCTGTTTAATAACTTAAGAATTGCGGGCTTTTCTTTACATTTATCACGTGCTTGTTTCCAGGCTGATAACTGCGGACTGGATGGTCATGTTTTACAATTATTTTGTGAAATTTTATGCGGTCCTCAAGTCAATATCTCGGACGTAGTCGTCACATATTATTTTCTATATTCATATTTCTATATAATATTTTCTATTTATTGTAACACAATTTTAAAATTTGTTTTTCTTCAACAAATCATTATTTAAAAAATTTTATTTATATTTTTCCATAAAAACTCTAATTGTGATCTCAATATCTTTAAAATATTCAAAATATCTTATCACATAATTTTTTTTACATTTTTAAATTATATTTTTATAAATTTTAATCTTTAAATCACTGAATATCTTCACAATTAATATATAAAAGTTACTACCTAATAATTGAATATTCAATCTTTTTTGTATAATTGTTTTATTGTTTTAAAAATATTAATTTATTATAAAATTAATAAATATATATAATTTAAAACGTCTTCTTCAGCATTATCATCTCAATAACTCTCCGAAAATCATTTACACAATCAAAGCTATTAAAAAAACACACTATACTTTTAAATAATCTCTCAGATTAATCTCTCAGAATAATTGAAATCTCCGATAAGAGAGAAATAAATTATCTATTTCTATATCTGTTAGTATTAAACTCAAACTTGCACACATATCAAAATCGCGAGATGTTTCAACTGCTCGTATTTTATACAGCAAGAGCCATTCTAGTTTTGCACAAATTTCGCTTTGTATAAAAATGCTCGAAGTGATATTCATTAAATCATTAAGAGTCACATAGAATTCGATATAGTGCTCGCAGTAACAGGTGTCGATGAGTACATAATTGAATGTACGTGTTTTTCGATGGATTATATTGAATGTACCGATCTACCGTTGAAGCGCCGCTCGGTAGTCTTCTTGATCAAAGCATCATCTAAAAGTCTTCGACGGGACGTTTGAGATTGCCTGAAACAATTGGCGAATCACGGACACAAAAGTCATCTCTTTCGTCAATTTGTTCCTGGTAATCTTCACATATCGCCGTCCACCTATCTGTGTCTCGTGTGCACTTATTATATAATTCGCGCAAGATGAATCTTCGATTGGAATCGTGCATGTGTGTGTGTATGGAATCGGAGATTTGATACGAGGAATTAATCAACTTGCGCGAATTATACCTCACTCCGTCATTGGAGGTAGGCGATAAATTCTAGGATATCAAAAGTTCCGTTGTATCTCTCGAATGAATTCTATATGAATAAATGTTTCTATTGTAAGCATTTGCTATATTTCTTTCTTTCTGATATACGTATAAAACAAAATATTTAATAAGATAAATCTAAATTTAAGAGATTTCTGTTTCTGAAAATACGGTAATCTTTGATTCTAAATAGCGCGCATTTAATATTTTTATATTATTAAAGGAAAGATTTTATATTACATTTATATTTATTTATACATTAGAAAAAACATAGTTTTATTGAATAATTTATATATGTTATATATTAAATGGAAATGCAAAAACTATGTAAAATAAACTTAATTTTATTGGCCAATTGCGATTTCTCTTACAAAAAGGAAACGACGTATTATACACATATCTCCTTAATAACATACATAATAATTACATTATGGAATGATGATCAACGCGGTAATGTAAAAAATAATAATATTATTTTATATATATATACAAAGTATAAAATATATTCCATAGGCACAATCGCTAACCGTTAATATGGCTAAAACTTATATCTAATGTCGAAATGAAGAAAATGTTATTTACAGACGATTCACAAGGTACACATGATCTACGCTGACTGATACTCAACACATCAGAGATGATCTCAGCCACTGTAAGCAATTTAATATTTTTAGTTCGTACATATAATACGTAAGAATAGAAAATAATAGATATTATATTCTTCATAAAATTTCTATGTACCTCTGACAAACTTAATTTTATCGTTCCATTTTGTAAAGGATCCTTGCTCTCGAAAATTCCTAAGTAAATGTAAAAATAATTTTCATTAATACAAATTATCCGAGAGCGTAATGCGAATGAATCAGCTTATATGTGACTGAAAGCTTCTGATAATTCAACATACCAAATGCGTCGCTCAAATGTAATATCGCCGAAACGAAGTCGCCGAATCGAAGAGTTCCGTCTTTCCTCATATATCGAAGAATCAAGATGGATAATACGTCCGTATTTAATTGGAAACCTAAGATAGAGAAGTCTTCGTTGTATATGGGCGAATAAAAGAGAATGTTTCTCTATACGTAGCACTGTATGACATTTTTCTCTTACGTACCAACTTCCAACAGTGCATCTCGCAATCTCTCTGCCTTAAGTATACCCGTCTTTTCCTTCGTATGATTCTTAAAAGCAGCTTGCCAGTATTTTAAACTACACATAAGATCTTTAAAGTCATTAAACTTTAGTCGGCCACTTCCAGAACTCTGTTTATCAACGTAATAAGAAAATATAAGGAAAAAATATCGCTTGCATACTATTTAAATATGTAAAATAGAAAATCAGTAGAAAGAGATAAAGATCAATAGAAAAAATTTTCTCTAAAATTTTGATAAAATATATACCTGGTCTGTATACTCATTTTATTTAATTATTTAAACATATAATTACATTTTAATAATATTACATATAAAATGCAAACCTACAGATAATTCACATATTTAATATTAAAAGAAATCGATTGAAAATACATTCTAAGAAATTAAATTGTTATCAAAAGGATACATCCATAGTGAGTACTACTTGTCGACAGACTTCCATACAGGCACAGCTTTTGATGTAATCTGAAAATTGAAGAGGAAATGCCAATTTAGATTGATGTTTTAGTACATTTTATTTAACAAGATTTTCTTTATACTTTAAGATGAAGAAACGATAAATTGCATACCATTTGGTAAACAGGCTTCTAAAAGCTCCTGTAATTCGAAGGCGTTTACGGTTTTATGTTCGTCGGCAAGCTGTAGGAATACGGCTTCATATTGAGAAAAACCTTTGCCTTCAAGTGGAGGTGCCTTAACAATTGCCGATTTCATTAAGGATGGCGGCGTGTCTAATAATCTAAAATATTGAAAAATGTTACATAAAATATATGCTACGAAATTTTATCAATCATTTTCTCTTTAATTTCAAATATAAAACATGATAATTAAACGTAATAAATAAAAATATTTAAATACGATAATTAAAAAACATAAAATGTTATGTATTTTAGATTTTAATATTTCAATATTTAATGACAAAATATATAATTTAAATATTTAATGATCAAATATATATAATATAAAATCATAAAAATTGTAAAGAAAAAAAAAAGAGAAAAAAAAACTTATCGAAAATATTCAAATAAAAATAGCGAGTTATTTTATTGATAAAATTTTCAATTTATTACGTTTCACAAAAAGAGTGTACACTTTAGAAAGAAGACTTAATGCATTCTTTGAAATATAGTCAAAAGAAGATGTTAAAGCCATAATTGAAGGTGAACAAGAGTCATATAACATATGCTTGCATGAGTTAATGTATGCTGTACATTAAATGAACCGACGCGACCATACGATCCTTTGTCCGCGCATATATATGACATCGGTAAATGCACATGTACTTACTTGAGTTTTAGAGGCTTACTACTGTAGACTCGTAACGTAAAACTTGTTTCTTGAGTCGGCTCGAAGGTCGTAGGTACCAACAAGTAACCACCCTGCTCAAGCTGACACCTGTGGCTCACCTGTCGACTATTTGTGTACTGGGAATTAACTAAAGACTTGTTCTTCTTAAAAAACTGTTTGTTTATCGATTCGGTGCTATTCTTCGGCAACGTGTATGCTGTGAAGCCAATCACCTTAAAACAGCAAAAGTTTGATGAGTTCATCATAAAGGACACGATTAATCGCACAATAAAGATTTCTTACTTTTGGCTCCATGATAGAATGCTGATTCAACGAAACGATCACTTCTTCCATCTCACTTAGAATAAGATGCAATTGTGGATTTATGTGAAAGGTCTCTATGCAAAAAGATACTATTATATATATTTTATATATACATATTATATATATGTATAACAACTTGCATTATATTTAAAATAAAAAAGGAATAATAATCACACAAACCTTGATTGTTTCGACATCCTCCTGCAGTGACGCCTCTTCTCCAACTTCCCTGATATAATTTCATTTGCCAAGTGTGCTTGCTGTGTAACGATGGTTCGTCTCTCGAAGTTTCAGCATCTAAATGTACTACTTCGAGATGAGTGAATGTCTTAACGAAATCGGAATATGATATCCTGAAAACGATAATAATATATAATTGATATTTTTTAGCAAAACTTTCTCAGGGCATAAAAATTTAATTTATATTTCGAAAATCCACTCGAGATGATATTTAATAACTAAATTTTTGCAATATACCTTAATTAAAAAACAATTTTTTATATCTTGCATCATTCTTTAATGAACCTTCTGATATATTATTTACGATATATGTTATAAATTGTAATTCTTTGTTTATTTACCAAAATTCCCCTTCAGCCATATTTCTTACAGCTAATCGTTCTCTTTCCATTACAGGTACTTCATCCCATTCTAAGCCACCTCTCGCCCAAGCACCAACATATTCTCCACCAGGTCCAAGAGGATTTCTCAATTTTACTAATTGCACTGCTTCCCCTCCGAATGTTTCCACCTATACAGCATCAAGGCCAATATATAATTTTAAATTCTTTTGTTCCTATAATTTATGTCAATAGAATACGAGATTGTCGTCAATATACTAACCCTCTCAATAGCATATAATCTATAATTGATTCCCATTTGTATGCCATTAGCGAGTTTCTCCGTGCTAGCACGTATCTACGATAAAAATACGTGCATAAGCAAAGTATTGAGAAAAATCTGTGTTCCATATTTGAAACGCCTTCTACCTGTTGTTGATTATTATTTACTGTACATGTGATGAGAGACGTCATGTCCAGGAGTTTCGATAATGCTCGTCCGCAGGCTGTGGGATCCTGACGAATCGCGATGCTTTCAGTAATACCACCCGTGAGATCGGATAAACCATCCAATAATGTGCCGTACTTGAGCGCCTCGTAAGAACCGTGAAGTCTGAAAATAATTAATCACAATTATTTCATAAATTGAAATATTATGACAATTTATGTCATTTGCAGTGCTACCAATCATTGTAAGTAATCATTGTAATTTCACATTCATCTAAATTTCATATTCATCTAAAGAATATTAAATAAAAGTTTATTTTATAGCTCTCGCTATAAAATAAACTTTTTAAAATAATATTATATATATTAAGTTTGCCATAAATGTAAAAAAAATAAGTAATAATAACTAAATATTTATTGAAATTATATATTTATAAAATATTTATAGTTGAGAATTTTTTAACAAATAACACTATGTCAAGAATTTGTTTAAACAGCTTAATTCATGCCTAATCTTTTCTTTTCAGATGTACTATTTATTTTTAGATCTAAGACGTAACCGTATAGAAATGATGGATAAATAAACTATAGAAAAATATTTTGTCGATTTCCAGTAATAAATGACGTACATCAATCATAATAAAGTTGCTATCGTTTATCAGCCATGAATGCACCGTGAGTATCGTAAGATCGATCGGTATTTTCTCACACTATTGCATTGGTACTATGGAGAAAACGCGATGTGGACTTTCTTAATCGCTAGATGAGGGAAAGCGGATGGATAGGATTTTTTTTTCATCTATGACCTCCTGCTGACAACGTACACTATGCGCTATTATAGGCTAAGCTATATAAACTACAGGTACTGCTTTCATTAAATCAATCTTCGACAAATCGTTTATCTAAATATGGCGATATTGCATTCAACTAGAAATAGTTAGGATTGTGGATTGAAAATCTTATCTAGAAAACGTAATTTCTCTATTATTATAAATATTTTTAGGAAATATTTAACGTAATTTAATTAATCGATTAAATATGATATTGTTACAATTAAAAACATTCATATTAAAAAAATGTGACACATATATATATATATATATATATATATATATATATCTTTCTAAGGTTCTTATATTCTCACATCTATAGCAAATTTAAAATATATATGTCAATGCTAACACTGTTATTATTTTCATATATTTCATATATATATTTGTATTCAATCTATTATTTACAATTCGCATAATACATATCATTAAAAAGAGCATACTTATTTCTTCAGGCGAAAGAATAAGAGAGAAAAATCTCCTAAAAATATATATATCTCCAAATAAATAAATAAATATATCGATATAACGAATATACTTATGCTAAAGTATAAATGCATTCGGATCAATTTTCCATGCAAAAAAAAACCCGAAGAAAAAATATAATTTTATTGACTTTTACAGGCGCTGTTATGGTAATTATTTTTTTAACTATAACTAAACTTTCAATATAAAATCCAATGAAATATACAATTGATAATTCATGCGAGATCATTCCTGACCTATACAACACGCGAGTAAAAAAAAGAGTGGGACGATAAAGAGAAGCAAGAAAAAGGTCATGTAAATCCTTGGCTGAGCAGTCGAAACTCGGAATATAATCAAGGGAGGCGATACTATCTTCCTTGCATGTGCCGTTCCTAAGGGAATTAGCATTCCGGAGGTAACGGGGCTCGCACAGCTCGCGCTTCCTTTCAGACATCGTCGACGCCTCTTCTTTATTAACAGACGTGCAGTTTGCGCGCAATTCGAGTCAATCTGAAAACCGTAACCATTCACACGCACAATCGCAACGTGTTACCTGGATATTTTCCCAAGGAAAATATACGTAACACCCGGAGAAGAAAGAGTCTGATTGTACAAGTGGATCGGTATTATAACCAACTCGCTTTTATCTACCTCTACCTGCAAAGTTTATTATCCATATGGTTGATCGTATCATTAGTAATTTAAAAAAAATGATTCCTGAATGATTGGAGAGGGATTATATCAATCATAATAATTATTCATTAATCTTTTACAAAAATATGATAAAAAATAAACACATGTGATAGGATAACACACATGTACAGGACATGTACAGGATAAAATATAATTGTTATATAATCTTTTTATAAATTTTATGCAATAAATTTTTAATAATTGAATATATTAAGGAATGAAAGAAATAAAAAATTGAAAGACCAAAAAACCTTGAATTCTCCAAAAAATCTGAAGTTCATAATCTCTGCAAAGATAAATTAATATATAAATTAATTCTGATCTATAATTTAGATTGAAGATCTAAACTCGCAAAATCATACGAGAACTATCAATCTAACTAAACGCTGTACCGACACTTTACATTTGGCTTGATATGAATCTGAAGTACGTATCAATGCAAGTGCTGTTAATAGCTACTCAACAAGCCGGTCGAAGTGTTCACCTTTGGCAAATGTAGAGAATCAACATGAACAAGACATGAACAACTTCCGCAGAGAGGTCATCGTACTTTCGACTAAAGATACTATAACGCGGTCGCTGCGTAACTCTACTGCTGTCACTTTGTTACTCAACGGTTAGCAGCACGCTTGCCTGTTGATGCACTTCCGTTTCGCGTTTGTCTAACGGAGCGATGCAATCGCACATGTGTATGCAACGTCATTGTCACGTTAGTGGGTTCGCTCCATTACCAATCACCACGTCATCATCGTCGATCGTTTTCTGTTGTTATTACGTACTCGTTATATTTTACTTATATAGTACTCTCAAGATTGTTGCTAAATAATAAAATTGATAATCTTTCGCTCACATGAAATCAAAGCCTAGAATGAAATTTAGATAATCTATCCCTTTTTTATGCGTTTTTTTTATTAAAACCTAAAAAGATGATAATCTCTCGCTCACATGAAATTAAAGCTTAGAATGAAAATTATATAATCTATTCCTTTCTTATATGTTCTTTATTTTATATATATATATATATATATATATATATATATATATTACATATAAATGTATTAATTAGACAAATTTTATATTTTAAATAATTAATTTACATTCTTTACATTCTAAGCAATTAATTTACTTCTTTTCTTTTTAAAAAATTCAAAAGATCTTACGATTTGCATTATTATATTTATAATAAATTATGTAAAATAATTGAAAGAACGATGCGAATATATAGTAATTGCATTAACACTTGTATGTGAAAGATAGCGCGGCCAGATGTTAAAGACTGTTTGATGCAGCTGCATAAGTGAGAAATAATATAATAATTAGAAACAGGAAGCACGATATATATTCTTGATGAAAAAAATAACAGCGAAATGTTAGTCGACCAGTTACAACCGTGCTGCTATCCTCAACCGAGATGAATGTCGCTAACCGGACAAGTATTATGCGTATCACGGCATTGCCGTGTTTTTTACTAGTGATTACGAGTTTTATTTTTCAATCGACAGCCTCTCATATACGCACGCTATTGGTCGGCCGGACTAATCTCGGTCTATTTTCCCTTACATAAGTACCGACGTATCTCCGTCGCGTAGAAAGCGGCGATCTAGAAGTGACTCGACTCTCTCAGTAAATCTAGCGTGCATGACTCGTGATTTTAATATACGAACATGCAAACAGCGAACAGATTTTAATGATATCGAGTTTCGAATAGATTAAATGGAATCGTAATCGTTGTCTGTGCCGGCGAGCATCTACCTTCGGGATTATCGGTGTGTGTTTTCGCGGTCGTTTCGCGCTCGTGCGGATACGACTCCGTGGACTGTGGTCATCGGTGCACTGACCTCCGATCCATTGCTGGCAACTGGCGATACCGACTACTTGCCGAGTGAAAGTATCGGAGCCTGTGCTTGCCTACAACGTACCGCGTGTACGCGAGTCACGCATGTTCAATATGTACGGCCAAATATCTCGACGCTGTCTGATTTCTTTTTAGATCGAGTGCTTTCAGATTAAAAAGCCGACGAAATATCTACCTAGAACTGTCGCGGAAATTTGCTATAAATTTGCTATTAAATATGTTTATATTAATACGTGAATTGAATTCTCTTTCTTTTTAACTTAAAAAATAAATAAAATCTTATATAAAAGTAAATATCCATGAAATAATAACTTCGATAACAATAATTTTCCATTTAATGAAATGTTCGTACCATTTATAGTATTTTCTAACATAACAACACTTTCTAGTGAATAAAATGTATGAACGAAGGAAGTGAGAGACATAAGCTTAGCAAGATCCAAGAGGCACCAGACGGTTTTCTAATGGAAATCGACGAGAAGGAATGTTGTGCATACATTGCTTATGTATATTGGCATGCGAAGAAGCTTTCTAACCGATTTTCGATGCTACTGATTTAATAAAACTGATCTTCCCGGATTTTACAACGCGAGGTCATCGCGATAAGGAAAAGATTGATAAAACAAGCCTCTTTCTCTTTTTCCTTTTTCTTATCTTCTATAATCTTTCGATTGGTATGCGAATGTGTCTTTGAATATGTGTCTCTCTTTGAGATATTTATCATCTCATGCCCACTATGTGACACTACTACGGAATTAATTCATCACCGCAAGATATATACAGGGTTGGGCAAAAGTCCGGAAACGGTCAAATATCTCGAAAAGGATCAACTATAGCGAAAAATTGTAAATAGCAAAGTTGTAGGGCTTAAAAAAATGTACCTAATGATGACTAAAAATTTTACTTTGAGTGGAGTACGAAGATCATATAAAAGTCAAATTGAATTTTTTAAATGGAACTGCCTACTTTTTATTGCATATTCTTATAGCTGACCTCGAGAGCTTTCCAAAACACTATAATAAAATATTTTTCCCTCAAGCATTTATCGAGTTATGAGGCTTCAAATCATTTCTTAATTTTACATAAACCGTAAAATATCTTGTAAAATATTCACTTTTCGATTATTTTACCTTAATACTTTTATGTACAAAATAATGAGAGGAATCAATTGGTCTAAAAAAAAACACATAATTGTTCCGAAGAAAAAATATGTAATTGTTAATTGCAAATTACATATTTTTTCTTCGGAACAATTATGTGTTTTTTTTTAGACCAATTGATTCCTCTCATTATTTTGTACATAAAAGTATTAAGGTAAAATAATCGAAAAGTGAATATTTTACAAGATATTTTACGGTTTATGTAAAATTAAGAAATGATTTGAAGCCTCATAACTCGATAAATGCTTGAGGGAAAAATATTTTATTATAGTGTTTTGGAAAGCTCTCGAGGTCAGCTATAAGAATATGCAATAAAAAGTAGGCAGTTCCATTTAAAAAATTCAATTTGACTTTTATATGATCTTCGTCCTCCACTCAAAGTAAAATTTTTAGTCATCATTAGGTACATTTTTTTAAGCCCTACAACTTTGCTATTTACAATTTTTCGCTATAGTTGATCCTTTTCGAGATATTTGACCGTTTCTGGACTTTTGCCCAACCCTGTATATGTATGACAATATAATTATAAATTAAAGAAATCCGATATAATTATAATTTATTCGTTAAGAAAATCACATTTATTTTGTATTTTAATAGTCTATATATTAATTTGTTTTGCATTGCCCGCAAATATTATAAAAATTTAATGCAATTTTATAAGTACACTGCCGCTCAAAAGTATTTGGCCACTCTTAATTTAAGAGAAAACTTGAAAACGAAATTGTGTCTATTGCCTTTCATCGATGTTTATTGTTTATGCGCTAACAGAAAGTCGTTCTCAATAGCTATATTATAAATATCACTTCATGTTTACTAACAGATAGTTACAAAGCCAAATAAGATATTTATGGCTCTTTTCCTAGAATGAATACTTTTAAGTTTTTACTACAAAGGCGCGTATTTCATGGAATTTTTTTGTTTATTTGATATTTTATTACAACAAGAATGGCAAAAAATATCTAAAGAACTTTAGAAAAATTAATAAGAAGGTTGCCGAGACTTTGTGAAGCCGTCATAAAAAATAAAGGAGGACACATGGATGAATTAAAAATTTAAAATTTTTGTATATTTTGATATTAAATATATAGATTAATATAAATGAATGATTTTTATTTATTTATAGTTATTTAAACACAATTTACCTAGGTGGCCAAATACTTTTAAACGGTGGTGTATATAAAAGCTGAAAAAGAAAAAAATAAGTGTCAAATCAAAACTTATATACTTAAATTAACACGTTCATTGTTTCATATACGCAACAATCTATAATCTTCTTAGAAGAATTTAATAATTTTAAATTTCAACAATATTATAGTCTTATTTCAATATTATAATTATCATCTCAAGAATATATAATTATTTAATTCTATTTTAAGAAAATTATAATCCTTGATTTAAAAATGTTCTATCTAACATTATTTCTTTTCCATTTAAGAAAATTAAATCTTAAATCATAAGAATATATTTTTTTGATTGAATTATATAAAATTGCTTCAAGCAAACAATTACTCAAGCAATTATATATTTTTTTAAATTAACGCAATATAATCTTATTTCAAGATTTCGACGTTAAAACTAAAGATATTTTCAAAATATTAATAGCATCAATTTCAGATGATTTAACACATAGTTGCGAGATATCCCAAGCGAGGATTACACTATGATTATATTATTCAAATAATCGCCCGCACAATGCATGTAATGATTATTTCATACTGTAATCACTAGAATTATGTAGTATAATTTTTCAGAGTAAAAATTATCAAGTATATGCGTGATGCGGTATTTCCTGACACTCACACACGCTGCACGATAAATATTATCGCATTAGACTTATCACGCGTGCATAACTTTCCTACGAGTAAATATTACAACACGTGTAGGATCATTCATAATATTCCATCACCGCAATCATCATCGTAATCGTAATTACGATCGATGCCTCGCAGTAGGAAATCATATTACCGCATGTAAAATTATTTCAGCAACTTTTCAAGCTTTGGATCGGAGTTACATCATTAATTAGCGGCTGTACATTCCAATACTGACGAGCGGAAGTCATCGGGAATCTGCAGTGTGCAATCAATTATTAATGAGTCGTGACCTCGATGCATCTTCGTGGTTAGCGTAACAATAAAATTGTATTAAAATAAAATAAATATCAACCGCTTTTTATACAATTTATACAATTCATGAAATCAAGTATGAATTGTATATCGTAGATATATAATGTAACATACCAATAGTATAATGTAAAATATATGACATTTTTATTGTTATTTTATTAAATTAAAAAAATATTAATTAAAAAGAAATTAACACCAGAGAGATAAAATAACAAACTTTTAGACTCTTCTACTTTAGATTTGAAATAAAAATGCATAATAATATACTTATAAGAGTAATTGCGAGTAAGAAAGTTTACATACTTAATGCATGTATATATATGTCTTGAAAAAATAATATAATTTTTTCCGCTTGAAACCCGTCATTGTCTTGTTCTACTTTCTCCAAGAAAACCAAGCGCAGCCATGTCAATTTTTCGTTACGCACGTGTATGCAGTATTATGACGCAAAAGTGGCGCGTTTGATGATGAAATTACAGCAAAGCGCGGTCACGGTTGTTGATCAGGAACATATCATGTCTATCAGTAAGGTATTTTGTTAGACGCCAAAATCTATGCAGATCAATGTTATTTAGATAAATATTATATCTTTAGCGTACTCTCTATAGAAAGCAGTAAAAGCCTTTTTTATTTCAATTACTTACATATATGATCTTCTTCGAGCGTAACTAAAACACATATTCATAAAGCTCATTATTATTTAAATGGATAGAGTGTAAAACCTGCATTAAGTTACCTACTCATGAAAGATTTGTTAATATCTTACATTTAATTGCTTGATTTTTAGCGTGACATGTACATATATATAAAAATTAAGATTAACATATGTATAAATATTTGGTTTGTAAATTTATTAGGTGTAAAATCTCGACTAGAATTTTAAAAATGTTATTTAAATATTTGATTTGCTCATGCGATATAGAGTTCTATATAGTTTGATTCAACAAAAATAATATATATGTATATAATTATTATTATAATTATTATTATAATTAATATGTGTAATTGTTTATAATTAATATAATTAGTATATAATTTATATATAACAAATCTTTTACTACAGATTTATTTAAAGTTTTTTTGCATAAATAAATATTATAAGGTAGAAAATATATTCACATTTTGTATATATTGTATCTAATGCACAGGAATATTATTTTTAAAACAGATAATGATATTTTTAAAATAATTTTTCTCTTCCCAAGTGTATACACGTGATGAAAAACCTGTCATCCTTTATTTCAGTAAGTAACTACTATTAGAAGATAATGATGACAAATCAAGATAAGTATAATGAAGGAGTATAGAAATGCATAACAAAATTTTTGTAAAATGCAACGTAACTATATGAAATATAGGGATCTCTAGATGATCGTTTCTCAATCATTGTTTATTTTTTCGGTTTTCTTTTGTTCAACGAAAAACAAAATTATCTTTCTTTTCAACGCCACCACCTTGCAAGCAGTTTTCGAGAGCAACGCCCAAGTGGGGTTCATACTCATGATAGTGCAAGAAATCGCGAAAGATGGAGAGAAGAAAGAAAGAAGAGAAAGAAGAAAAGAAAGAGAGAGAAAAAGAGGATGCGTGCAAGACGGGGATAACGAGGGAAAGGAGACGGTAAAGGGTAGGGGGTCATCAGAGGAAGATTAAGAAGAGGAGCAAGGACCTCCGGCAGAACCGGTCATCGTCGTTCGTTCGTCCGCGCAAACTCATCTTCCATCTCGCAGCGAGAGATTGCGCACCTCGATTACTCGGCTTCGCGAGATGAAGTCGCGGGATGAAGTTCCTGTACATGTTGCTTGGACGGACGCTCGACTTCTGCTGGCTGCTCTTCGCCTGTTCGCTTTTCAACTTGCGCGACGAGCGAAGCTTATACCGTTTGTCCTTGTGATGCATTCTGCATTATTATGAGTTCGGTACATGCTAAATATTATTTCTCAATAGCCAGATCACTTCTCGTAAAATCATTACAGTTATTTCTTTTGCAATTTTTTCATTATTATTTAATTTTATACTATTGATAATAATATACTGATAATTTTATATAAATGCATTAATACGACTTTTTTATTTCGAAGATTTGTCAGCTCAGCTCCTAAAGTATCAATCTAACGCGCTTAAAGTTTAACCAAATTTAAAACAACATCTTGGAGCAGACTAAGCCGGCGCCAGCCTGCCGGTTCATCCGCATTCACAATTTCATGTATACATACTACATCTGCGATGATACTGATCGAGGTTCATCGATCGAACACCGAGGTCGATCTTCGCGCGCGAATTCACCTTGAACGGCCACCTGGTGAACGCCTACGCCGCCCACGGCAATTCGCCATTCGTCTCAAAGTGGCTCGAAAATTATCTCCGTTTTAAGAGCACAACGCGCATATCTCGTCTTTCCATATCCTTTCCATGATCTTATGCGAAGCAAGATCGAAGATTACGGATCAACGAACATCATAATTTGTTGTCTAAATTGGATAATTGGACAATTGCATTTTTATGTTAATGCAATCTGCATTTTCTTGTCGCAAAGTTATTTAAGAAGCATTTGGAAGAAATGTTTTGTGTATATGTTAATATCGAATGAAAAATGTAATTTTGTACTAATTTGGAAAGCATCTTGAAAAATTGAGAGAAATTAGTGCTACACATAATCGCACAATACATCGATTCATCTCATTTGTTTTTTTTTTATTTAATAAAAATACTTCATGCTAGATATATCTATCTGGTTTATATCTATATGGTTTATATCTATCCATGGATCTATGCATTTATCTATCTATGAAGTTTGAATGTAAAAAAACGATCGAAGAAAACTCACTTGGCATATGCTTTTTCCAGCAACGCCGGCCAGAATTGATCGCTATGGCGACTCTGCACGAAGGCCAATCTTCCATGAACCGCTGGTAATCTATCGTCGACGAGAACTTCCACCCACGCGCCGCACCACCACAATCGAAACCTAAATACCCCAGCGTATTCTGCGGTCGGTGAGCCCGTCGGTTCTCCACCACTGCCAAAACCTTGATCGGCTGGTACTACCCTGTAGAATAGACCCTTGCTAAGATGCAAAACGCCCAAACACGATACCAGCCACTTATCTCCTGTTAACAAAGTGATGATAGTCTGTTAAAAAGAAGTTCTATTTACGAAATCTTTATAAATGTCATGAAAACAAAGTTTTGTCGTAAAAAAATTCTTAAATAAAGAGAAAGGGAGAGAGAGAAATTATTGAAATTATTCAAATATATGTTTCTAGCAAATGTTTTCTTGATTATTTTTTTTTTATTTTATTTATTCAATAATTTTATCAGAAGATTAGTAATTTATAAAAAACGTAAAAAAATTCACATAAAATTTTAAATATTATATGGATTTATAAGAAAAATTTAATATATATTCAAGAATATTAACATATGTGTATATATATATATATATATATATATATATATATATATTATATGTCTAATTTTATTTTAAACTGATGATATTATTATATTGTTTTATTATTAAATGTTTAGTGAAATTATAATATATTTTGAAGAGCATTTTTCAAAATAGTGACAAAATTGATATAATAAATTGATAATAGAAATCAATTTCATTTTGATTGATGAGTTCTTCATGAAAACAAAATGATTCCATAACATCGAATATGTCGTAACGCCGTGAGAAAATTGTATAGAATCTAAGAGCGACACTGCGCTTACATTCACTCACTTTACTTTCGTTTTCGAAGGCCTAATCGCTGATCAAGCGCTCGCTTTTATCAACTTTTTGTCACTTCAAGTGAAATAGAAAGGAAAAATAAATTATTCAAACACAGATTTATGTTTGATCATATTATTTTCAATAATTATTCTTATGATGTGTTTTGACTCTTAGAACAAAATCAATTTACTAAAGAGAATATGAATTATAATATTTAAATCTTACCCCATTATAAATCTTCTAAAACAATTAATTGTCCAATATGTTTATTAAACACATTAGACACATTAAAGTAAAGTAGTTTAAATTAATAAAATGAAAAAATATATATATATATATAAAATTATTAAGAAAAATTGTTAATTATTAAGAATATATGTATGTATATACTATGAAAGAGATTATACATAACACAGGCCCACAAAAAAAAGTACCCTGTGCTGGCGATCTGACTAGGCTAGTCTTATGTATTTTGGCCTGCTGAATTCGAATTTGATGATCAGAATTGTTCCATCACGTCACAGTTTTTTTAAATCTTAAAAATAGATGAAATTGGACTTGGAGAATATATAGATTAATTCTTTCCAATATAAGATTTATGAATGAACTAAAATCAAATACGGAATAAAATCAAATACGGAAGATTGCTATTTTTTCGTGACAAATGTTAATGGAATCAATGGTATGATTGGTGTGACAAATCGGATTTGGATTTATAATGCCTGAAAATACATGGAAATATTCATTTTTGAGAATTCTATAAAAACCCCTCTTTATCTCCCTGAAGAGATGTAGACGAGAAAAATGATGGCTCTTTTCTCGTGTATCGTGTTGTTTAATACATAACAGAGCCTAATTCTTTATCAATTTATTAATTTGTTACATGGAAATATGATTTCGGTAACTTTTTCCTCAAGAAACGCAGTCTATCCTAGAATGTCGATTTTTACTATTTTTAAGATTTAAAAAAAACCGTGACGTGATGGAGCAATTCTGAATCAGATGGAGCAATCTGACGTCAGATTCGAATTCAGCGGGCCAAAATATATAAGACTAGCCTAGTCAGATTGCTAGCAGGGTACTTTTTTTTGTGGGCCTGCGTAATTTTCCAAATTTTAAAAAAATATACATTTTACTAAAAAAACCTGTTTTTTCTTGTCTGTTTTATGCCAAATAATAATTTTGTTAATTTGTTCTGATTTTCTATGGTAATTTTTTCTTCTCCATATTGCGTTAGACTATGCTTGAAATATTTCTTAATTTCAATTATATATATATATATGATCGAATTGATCGAAGCCAGTCTGTCAGCATGCGAGGCCGCAAAAGTAAATCACCGAATTTTGCAGTGTCGCAAAATATAGGTCGGTACAAATTATTACATGCCATCTTGCTTAACTGTGCGTGTCTTGCGTACATGTTAACGGGACAAGTTGCGCACGCTACAGCGCGAACGCAGTTATATTTTCAAGAATGCGCCCGCATAGTTTACTTGAGGGCGCTCGACTTCCGGCGACACGATGCGACATCCGTGAATTAATATCTACAAAGCCGTAAAGAAAATTATGTTGCAAAAAATTCTACGGTGTATTAGCTCGCATCGTCCGAAGTAAAGTCATATTTTAATTTCCTTACTCGAGTTGTCGATTTGTGAATCAAAGACAAGTAAAGTAGAATGGAAATGAAATTACTGCTAAAAAATATTGCATAAGCGACAAGCATTTCGCTATTTACAGAATTAAAAAATATAAGATAATACCTGTAATAATAATATATACATATGTATAATAATTATACATAAACATAAATAAACAAATCTTGTATATAAAATAAATTAAACATAAATTTTTACACATTATTGTTTATTTAATTAAATATTATATATTATTCAAAAGAAGAAGTAAATCATAATTAATATTGCATTTAATAAAGGCTAGAATTTGCGCTGGAGAAGAAATTAAATAGAAAATTCTTTAGATAAATCAAGAATTGGATTAAGAGAGAGAGAGAGACAAAAAAAATGATTATAGTATAACAAAAAAGTATTCATATTTTTTGTCAACCTGTCAAGCTAATTAAGCTGAAAAACTGGTTTGATTTCCTATCCTCAATAGAAATCGAGTTTATAAGCTCAATATTTTATATATCCAGTTAAAACTAAATCAACGCTACATATTTACTACTTCATTCTGATTCTATTCCGGCATTTATAATCACGAGAAAATCATTTTAGCGTTTGATGCGTAACATTTAATAAGTGTTACTATTTTCATGATAGCAATTAACAGCGCAATGTTTTCGAGTAAACTATGTATTCAAGTATCTGGTACAAACGCACAACTTTCTAATTTAATTAATATATGTAAGATTTCCTGATTAAATTTATATTATATTACATTTATTAGAGAGAGAATCTGATTACAACTCTAAATTTCGATTATAATCATATTGTTAATATTATCCTAATTATTTCAGCTGCAAATATCTATTGCATATTAAGTTATGTATTAATATATATGTATTAATATATAATTATAGTCTATATATTTAATTTAAATCTACATATTTAATTATAATTTAACATTTAACAATTTAAAAAGCAACTCCAATTGTAACTGTTTCTTTTTTTTATTATTTGGCAGCTCTATGATAAATACAAATATTACACATAACTAATATGCAACATGAAAATATCAATGCTTTTATATCACTGTGTTAATATTCTTTTGCTTACAGAAATTAATCTTTTAAAACTTTTAAAAATAACCCAAGAAAACATTTAGACTTTTTTACTTTGATAATACATGTTATAGAAAAACTTGTTCAACCATTATTGATATTATTATTTTATATGTGTTTATTAACATAAAAAAATTCTAAGCATTTACACAAAGGAGTTTTCTCAAAGTCACAGAAAATATATTATAGATCTTTATTTCCCATGCCGCACAAAAAAAAAGTATAATAATTTCGATCTATCGTTCGTAAAAATGATTACCTTTACGTTATCTTTTAAGTTCGTCAAAAGTGATTAAAATAATTGCAGAATTCGTGAGAATTTTCAACCGTGAATGAGGCTTTCTTTGAATCGCAGTATCAAATTATTGTCATTAAAGAGATAAGTTTATCTTGCTGATTTTGAATACTCAAATCTTTAAGTGTCAAGTGACATTTGTTTCAAGTCTTTCTTAAGATATACAATTATATAATATAATCAGTACTAAATATCGAAGTAATTGACAAGAACTGACTCTACAGAAATTAAAAATATTATTTTATATACGCATTATTATACATATAAATATATATAAATCTATCTCAAAAAATAATATTATTTAAAACATAATAATAAAATAACATGTACCTTTAGAATAAGGAACATTATTTGTTTTGTTATAGTACAAGAAAGAAAAATACATAATAATATACAAATTTAACTTTCTCAAAATACAAATCTTGATAATGTAATCGCTGCCTCTCATAAGAAGAATATGTATTTTTTTCAACATTTCTCATATTATTAAATTGTCGCTTATAAACAATTATAAATTAATGTTTTATCGAGTTTTAAATCAATTATGAAGATTTAATATTTGATTATCAATCCGTGGTAATGAACTCACGTAACCTTTCGTCGCGCAAGAAGAAAAGGAGTTAGGTAGAAGCCAAGGTTTTCAAACACGTGAAAGAATACCTAACACAACGTATCATTATGTCTATCGAGGGAATTCCGTACTGTCAGGATAAGGAGAAAAGGCAAAAGCGGAACGACCAGTTCGTTTGTGGGTGCCTTTCATGCATCGTTTATTAATGCTTAAATTTCAATAATGTTTTTAGAATAGTTTACCATCTTTAAATCTCATTCTTCTATGTTCCTGAATCTTTTGAATCCCACATATCTATTTACTATAATTATACTAACTATAATTATTTTCTACAGATAACTCACCCATCTTCCCGGGAATGACGTCGAATTGAGCTGGCGCATCGCTGACGAAGATAGGTCGATTACATAATTCCTGAAACAAAGTTATTAATTTTTAATTAATTTCATCTTAATTGGTATCTCAACAATTATTATATAAAAAATTATTTATGCATAATATTAAAGTATGTATTTTATATAACATAAGAAAAATATAGATATAAAATATCAGAAATATTAATAAGATAATTAAAAATAATAATAAAAAAAGATGAAAGAAAAATAGAAGAGAAAGAAAAATAGAAAAAAGAGAGAAGAAGAACACATTAAATTTATAAAAACTTTTTATAATTGAAAAATAATAATATATAGAATATAACTTTTAATTTTAAAATTATATTATATTAATTATATATGTTATATTACTACATTTTAATATAACAAAAATGATATTTAATATATGAAAACTTCATCGCATATTTATCTAATTGTTCACATCATAACGAAACAGCGTAATGTGTAATAGATTCCATGTGTTATACGAATTATGAAGAATTTTCTCAGTGCATATCTTTCTCTTGATGTGTTCATGAATCACAAGTCTTTCCTGTTATTACATTTAAATGAACGTTTCCTGAAATATTCTTCAAAACCAAATAAAGTACAATAGCATGCGTTTATGTATAATTTATTGCACTTTTGTTAATTGCTCTTAATTAATCGACTCTGAGTGTGTCGAATGTATCATACAATTTACATTTCCATTATCGTAATCACTCTCACGTTTAATATCCTAGTTTTATAAAGCAATTGCAATCGCTTTCATCACATTCTTTTTTCATTTGTGCTTTATTGATTCTTAAAATATAAGCGATTCTTCTCTATAACAATGTGAGATGTGCAATGTGACTTTAAATATATGTATTGTAAGACACAATGTAAAATATTCACAGCCATAATATTAACAATAAGACATAAAGTAAAACTAGATTTTATTAGCATAAAATATAATTAGCATACTCACTTTCTTATTTTTATCTAAATTATAATTATCTAAAAAATTTTTATACTGTAAATTTTACTGAATTTTGTAATAATTTCAATTAATGAGATATTTACATTTCGTTAATTTTGGCCAGAAAATCGGAAGGTTGTTCGAAGAAGTAATTACCTCTAATACAATAATGTGCACATCTCATCAATTATATTACCTTGCGCCAAGTAGAGAAATGTTAGATATTAACAACACAAAGCATCGCGTATATCGCAATACATAATCGGGGTCATATTAAATAACTGTTCTCCAATTGTTGCATCCCGCGCTGGCGTAATACTCTCCTCTTTCGACGCGTGTTTCCGGTCGGTAGCAGGTCACAATCGTGACCGGAATCTTTGGTGACGGTGTTAAAAGCGCGACACACGCCACGTATAGATTATCCACGCAATTGTTGACCTTGTCGTAGGAATGCGTGGCTGTCAGTGACTCCTATTGCGATCATTATACGCGATGATGGTGTACGGCCACGCAATGTCTCATTCGGTAAGCGGAAAAGACCAGCGGTTACGCGTCGCCGACTTCACCTGCCGCTCGCTCATTTCTCGACCCATCGTCGCAGGTTGCGTAACCAACGCCGCAGAATCGTTGATCTCTGCTCCGATATTTCAGAATCGCGATTATTTTGCGGACGTCAAAAAATCTCATTCTAACCGAGAAGATTCGAAAAGTCTAAATGATAAAATGTTACCCTCTTAATTAAAAAAGTTTAGGCATCTTTATTTTAAAAAAATTATATTAAAAAATTCAGTTAAAGGATTTATAAACAATTACAACAGAACAGAGCAAACAATTTTATAAAAATAATGATAAACAAATATTAAATATACAATGAAATAATAGATTTTAATGCTTGCAAGAATATGTTAGTAAAATAATTATAAGATAAGAGCATTCGGCAGAATAAGCGATTCCGTTATATGATTTGTTCTAAGTAGAAGATAGTCTATTCAGTAGACAATTATAAGCACGCAGGCGACAGAGCTGCGTGTCAAGGTTGCGAACTGTTTTCGTTACGGTTCCTAAGTTCTACGTCGCGTCTTTCCGTTCTTTAGGAACTGGAGCGAACCGAGGAAGCTAGTTTAGTTCTAGACTGCTCCCGAAGGAACAGCTTCGTTGGATCAGTTAACAATGGAATAAATCATCTTTTAATGTTTGTGCCCTGATTACAAGAGATATGTGTGTCATTTTCAACTGGTAAAAAAATTAATATCTCTGTGAATTGCGTAAAAAAAATATAAATCTCTCTAAATTATAAGTCCCCTATAAAATATTAATGTAAAGTATAAATTATACATATATACATATATAATTATATTGTCCTATATATTTTGCTAATTATAAGAAGAAAGCGGTTAAAAATAGTAAAAGATAAATTTAAATTAATCCAAAGAAAAAAAACGAGATCTTACTTTCGGCCTTTTCCATTGGAATTGGAACGGTGGTGTCTGATGATAAAAGACTGATGCTTGCGTCGCTGGAAATTCTGGATCCTCCCAGAGCTCACCTCGTTTCAAGCACGAACGCTTGATTCGTTCGTACTCGCTCATTACGTCCTGGAAAACAAAAAACAAGAATTACAATAAAGTCATATGTTGACAATATAATTAATAAATTAAATATGTATCTCGCATGCACATGATATTGATATTAGAATTAATTTTTTAATGATTATGGAAAAAAAACATGAAATCAAGAGATTATATGTGCAATTGCAATACATTAAATTATTAGCTTTAAATAATCTCGCGAATGTAACAAAGCGTCATAATAACTATTTCCTAATTATAACTCAGAATCTTATGGAAATAACTTCAGCTATTTAGGTGTATACAAAGACAAAGACTTATCCTCTCAACAAAGAACTTCTTAGCTAAGTTGAATTAAAAGATTACGCTATATCTAATTAATATTAATGGTTCATTATTAATAGAGGGTGAGAATTTAACAGTACCTCTACCCACATATCATATTTTCATTCTTCTCTTCATCTTCTCTCGTAATTAAGGCGCAACCTTAAGAGTACGAGATGTTCAAAAACTTCCCTGAAATACTGCAGTGCGGTTCTCTTGCGACGATTAATAATGCGCATTAGCAAATGTCGACGTTTAAATTGCAAGAGAATACAAGGAACTTCCCGAGCATTCTCACACGCAGAATAATATTACGATACGTCTTAAGATATTGCTACAGAATATAGCGGGATATAAATCCAAAGATGTTTCCAATTACGAAGAATTTGTATATCATAAATCTTGACTTTAATATTTTCTTTTAGAAAGTCAAGATATTTATATATCATATTTAATTCTTAAACTTAAAATAAAGTATGTTAAAAGATCTTTCGCATATATTCTCACGTTATAATTTTTTTAAAAAGGTGTTAAACAATAAATTATATAGAGTGTCTTGAGAAATATATCAAAATACTTATCAAGAAAAAAATACATTTCTCCACGTGAGAAAAAGAAATACTGGCCTCAGATTTTTCGGGGAACATTTAAAATTCTTTTGCAGATTCTTTCCCACGTATCTCATTAACCTTTATAGATCTCTCGATAGCGCTCAACAAGCGGCTCGCAAAATTTTGCTTCTCGCAAGTATATGCGTCATTGCTTGTAAAAATTTCATTAATAACATCTTGTCAGCCGAACAAAAGTAAGAAATCACTTTCACGAATATCTATTCGCGCGTTTACCGGTACATTTGACCTCGATATTTCAACCGATAATGTGTTTCAAGCTCATCAAACATATTGTATCCAGGTCAACACTCTCTCTTCGAGTCGAGTTTTCACTGCCGCAATTAACGATGTCTTTTTTTTCATTCGGGATTTGGCAGGAAATAAAAGTCGTTGACACCTCTTCGCGAGTAAAGCTTCCTTCAGTCGGAATAAATTACAACGATTAGCCTCGCCTGCCACGTCCGTTACACTTTGTACGTGTAGTTTTTTTTATCAGTATAACCGGCAATCCATATCGACATTTTACACCAAGCTTAGCTGGCGATGATGCCTGCTCGTCTAATGGACTTTAATAAACTGCGCTATCGTAAAATTAAGAAATATTCTGTGATGATGAGTCTGATATTCGCGGGATATTTATTTGTAAAACATGTATGCTATACACATCGCAACCTGATGATTCATTAATATTAATGTCTTCATAATTAACAAGTTCAATACTTGTTCCACTGACAGCTCATGCTTACGTATGGTTAAATCAACATCTAGGAATGAAGAAGTGACAAAAGAAATATATATGTTTTTTATCATTAAGTTAAATAATATTAGTTAAAATATTATGTAAAATTATTTCATTCTATCATTTTTTTAATCAATAGAATTTTTGACTCTTTAATGCAGTCTTGAAATTTCTGGAAACATTATTGCTAATTATTAAATTATACATTTTCTGTGATGTCTCTATCTTATTAAATAACTTTTTAAATTAAGATTCTTAATAAATAACTTTTTAAATTAAGATTTTTAAAAGTTGATGAAAAAACATTTCATTTAAAATTATTTGGATTATTTTATAGAAGTTATAACTTTTTTTATAAATTTTTTCTTCAATTGCTAATATTAAGGTATTAATTTAATTGATTAAACAATCACTTTAAAGAGCACATATATATATTTATCATATTTTATTTTTCTAAAATAACTAGTTTCTTAGTAAACATCCACCCAACGAAAGAGGTTCTGTCCTCGCTTGTTATGTAGGATGCAAAAGCCATTGAGATGATGGGCCATTGAACGTTTCTACGACGAGGGAGATGTCCTCCACGCCTCAGTGAACCGTAACGCCGTCACTAAGTTTTGCAATAGCCGTTGATAACATATTTTCACAGCGTAGGCGATAATGCGGGAGAAGGTGTGCGCCAATAGCTTGTATAGTCATGAAAGCGTCACGATTGCGAAATAGTCAATTACATTCATCGCGTTCCGGTTTCATCGTATATTGTTCCGAAACCGGATAATTTTTAACCGAACGATGTTGTGTGCCAATTAAAATCATAATAAAACGGCGTCGATTAATTAGCGCAAGACACGACGGTCCTTCTCGTGCTCATATTCCGCTCTGACTAGCCGCGTTTCTTTTCTTTTTTTTTCTCTAGCACTGCTAATCCTGTTTTTGTTGCTACCTATTGCTACCTTGGCATACCGTGTTGAGGCGTGCCTTGTCGTGCGACAGTGTTATACGTCTGATTGCGAGTTATTTCTTTCGTAACACATCGCTCTTGCACGGCTCGCTGTTCTTCATTATGCATTACACCTGCATCTGTGATAAATTGTAAGTGATAAGTTAATAAATCAACAAGTATCTGACGCGCATAATTTGATACTTATTTCTCATATTTGATAATCTTAGGACATTTTAACATATTTTCAAAGATCATTATTGTATAGAAAATGATTTGTTTTACTTTCTAATTAAAAAAATACTTAGATATATTATATAATTAATTATAAACAAATAACAAGCTGAAGATTTAAAATTGAAAAAGGCAACAATTTTATATATATTCATTTATGTAGGTGTTTTTTATCTTTCTTTACATTCTAGAATTAATATTTTGAATTTAAACAGAGAATTTTTAATTAATAACAAAATATATATTAAAAAAGTTATAAACAATTTATTCATAAAGTTTTCTTCAGACACTTTTACTATTAAAATAAAAAACTAAAAGTTAGCGCAAAGTTAATGTTGGGACATAAATCACGAAATGCCCTTCAAAGCAGTTTTACAAATCTCGAGAATATGTCCCTTAATCTATGTTTCCGTGCTCAAAGCCGCTTTATCTGAGGACAGCACGAGAGATGCTGTTATAATAACTTAAAATTGCGGAAGGCCAAGGAGTGGATTCGCGGTCTACGTCGGGAGAGGCAAGCTATAAAAGGCTCTCTCTCAACAACCACCGACACACGCCGCGTAGTGGTCTGTGCGCCTCAAGGCCGCTGGAGAACCAAGCATAGAACTAGTTCGACCGGTACGAAAGTATGGTAGCTATCATACAGCTAACGCATACGTATGCGTATAGTAGATCGCTCAAGTACTCGCGGAAGACGGCTGGTCGGGAATTCACCGCACAGAATATATGGACTTGGAATGTATCTTTTAGATGCCTTCGAGAAATAAAACTGATATTGGCATTGGTATTCCGCATCGTCGGCTATTTAATTTTTTCAGCATCTCAGCAACTTTTTACAACTTTCTTGCAAGATGGTTCGATAACCGCTGAATCACCGAGCGTGGTTTCTCTTGAAAATTATTTATACAATTATTTTACTAGTAACTATTTTTTATATAAATTTTAATATCCATATCTTTTATTCATTTCATTAATTGAAGTATAGTATTAAAAATATAACACATTATAATAGCTAGAAATATTCTTCGGTTGTTACTAGATAAATATTACATCACGGAAAATTATAGAATATTTTATAAACTATTACGAACCGCGAACGAATGAAATGCATGTATTTGCGTGATATGAAAGTAATTTGAATAAATAAAAGTGCATTTTTGCGATGGAGGTGCGTAATCGTTGATGAGTAATCGTATACTTTCTATTGGTTAGAGAATTTTTACAGAGCTTGCACATATGGCCTTGAGACTCAGGCGCATTCGAGCGGAGAGCTCGCAGGTCGAAGAAGCGTGCTTCGTCGTGACTCTTCGAAGTGGCGGATGATGGTGCGGAAATACGAGGGCTTTTGCGTTCTTCCTATCGCAATTCTTGACACATCACTCTCCGTAAGAACGTTTCAAATACGCGATTCGCTTGGGCGGAAAAATCTTACGTCGGTCATATGTTCCAAAGCAAAACGTATTATTACGTTCACTTGATTCCATAAAACCAGCAAGGCCGGTCGTTTGATCAGATGCATATTGACAACGAATGACAAAACTGGTTGAGTCTGCATAAGCAAACTTTTCGCATAATGTAATTTTAAATTCAAAAGAACGACACGGCAAGTGTAATTATATATAATCAATATCTTTGGATAATTGCTTAGCTGTTGCTAAAAACAGAAATATGAGAAAAGTAATGTTCTCGAATGTATCAATTGTTATAATAAAATTTGTTGAGTGTGACTGTTTGATTTTCATGTTATCGCGATTTATGCTTTATATTAAATCAATCAGTAATTAACACTAAATGTACGAGAGAATGTTAAAAAGAATGTACTCAAAAAGAATGTACTCAAAATATAATATGAATTTATCTTCAAGAATTATCTTCAGATTATCTGATACGTATAAGCGCGGGTGTTGTAGTTAAGAATAATATCTTATGCATGATCTTATCTTTGACAACGAAATTATTTATTAACTTTATATTATTTCTCTGATGCTGTAGCAACTAAGTCGAGCATGCACGTTCATCATAACGGCATTCAACACAGCGAGTATTCTTCGTAACCTCGTGAACTGTAACCCTAACTTCCTCTTCTCTATTATAATCCGCTCTATTTTTTCCTTCATGATTATGCCGTATTCTTAGATTCCGTTGCCTGAGTCGTCAAAACATCGGAATAGACTGTTTTGCTAGTTGTTACATAGTGCAAAAAAGTGATGTATAATAATTTGTTACAATCAGAAGCAAATTTTAATTCAAGAATTTTGCATTAACATTAAAATAAATAGTTTTTCAACTACTACATTTTTTAGAATTATAATAATAGCTTAATTATTTTTGATAAATAACACATATATTACTACATTTTAATAAATATATTAATAAATAAGTATATTATATATTTTGATAAATATAAGTCTATATTTGATAAAGAATAAATATAAAGCATCAAATAAATTATTCAAACATAATAGATATAGACAAACATCAAATAAATTATTCATATTATATCTCAAATTTAAACTTCCTTATTTGCGATTCTTTTTCGTATCATTTACATTTACAATTAAATTACGTGTTTAAAAATAATCTGTACATATGTAATATAACTAAAATAAAATATAAAATTAATAAATTTATTCTAGGAGAAAGGAAGAAAGAGAGAAAGAGTAAAATAAATCGAATAACTTTCGCTAAATCTTTATTATATCTTGCATAATAGTATTTCAAGATCCATTTACGACTGCAAACAAAACTAGAAATTTGTGATGGCTGATTTCGCGCCATTAAAGCACAAAGTCGAATGACAAAAAGGGAAAATGATGGTAATTTTGATTATGCATAATTTGTCGAATCCTATTGGGTTGTTTTGTCTCTCAGCAAAAGCACTTTCTCTTCTCAACACAAATGCTCTTTTGCTCTTGTGAGAACTCTCTTCACTTGATTTACTTGTCTACGACTCAACGCAATTCGAGATGCTATGGTATCTCAAAGAATGCAATTGCATTTTTTAATGTCTCCTTTTATCTTTAAAAGCTGAGAGACGTAATCGCTTTAGTGTCATTTCAGTCACTAATGGTCTTGGTCGACTTTTCTTGCAGATCAAACAATTCCGCGACCAGTTTTGCGTAATCGACAATTTGTACGCGTGCGATTTCCCTGCCGGAAATCCGAGACACGACACTTCTACGGCACTCGTTTCAGCATTTTCACTCGGTGCGAAACTAGAAACTTAGAAAGTTGCCGCTGGAGATGTATTCAAATGCCTAGCGTTGCAGAAAATTGGGCGCACGCGAGTTGGAGCACTATTAATCTTTTTGAAACTTTGCAAGATAAAAATCAGATTTTAGCTATTTAAATCAGAGATTTGCCGATAGCAGTTCTTAATAATAGCATTAAAATGATATATCAAAAAATAAATCCGATTAAAGAAAGAGAAAAAGAAAAAAGAGAAAGAGAAAGGAGAAAGGAAAAACATTAATAAGTAATGTCTTCTTTATAATACTTGAAATGCTAATCAAATATCTATTAAACAATATGTTTGTTTTTGCAATTTTTTGATGTTTTTCACACATTCATCATATCATTATTATACATTATTTCTACAATTTGTATCAATGTTTATATAATACTCCATCTGTATGATGTTCCGGCGTAACGATGTTAACAATTTTATCGGTAGTTGTATGTATATACATTGACATCGAAAGTGAATTTGTTTGTAAACACTTCGGGGACAACGTCGCGCAATAATATAAGTACGTAAAAGATAGTAGATGTATGAAATGTTCAAAATTTACTGCATTACTTTTTATATATTTACATTCTTCAATTAATTAAAAATAATTTAAAAATATTTCTTTTTAAATATTATTTTTTTATGAAAAAAATCATCAAGATAAATACAATATTTTTTATATAAATAATTGAAAATAAGAAATTTCTCAAACTATATATTGTTATAAATATTTCCTAGTATTATTATAAGATACCCGGTAACCGTTTAAGCCCCTCTGCTAAAAATAGTTCATCTCGCGCGGACCCTTTCATTCGATCCTCTCGCACGATAATCAGACAACCCGCAAGCAGAGCCGCTCATGCTCCCACTTCCCTTAACAAATGCCGGAAATTTATGCAAACGCTTTAACATTATCGCTCGATCTCGAGAAACGCGGCTCTTGATTTTTCACGCGTTTTATCGGGCCTTTATATATGCACTTCTATGCCTAGTCTAGTGTATCAACAAGGCTCTTCTAACTTATCTCAATAACAAGCTTCGTTTGTCGCTGTAGCCTTCGATTCGAGTTCAAAATTTTTCCTAGTTTCAAAAAATCACAAATCGATTAGCAAAAAGATCGTTCTTTAATACTATGCAACATTGAACAATAAAGTCAGTTTTTTATATATTATTATAAAATTTTTCAACTTTCCTTGTAATCAATTATAAATTGAAGTGAAACTCTAGATTAAAAATCATTAATAAAAAATTCTAATACGATCATAAAAAAAGTGTTGCACAATCTTATTAAAATTATCAAAGAAAGAAATAACTAACCATAATAAAAAAGTTTGTAAAATGCCTCTTCTCGAAAAGAATTTTTATTTTTATTTATATATAAAAGAATTTAAATGTTTTCAGCATATTATTTATAATTTATTTATATTAATTAATTGTCATAATTGTGTGCAATGTATGTAATACATATATATAAGTCTTACGCCTTAAGTCTCCTTAAAATTTCATTGTAGACGCCGCATTAGAGAAATGACAAATCAATAACAGATGACAGATCGGTACACGTATAAATATAGTTACAGGTCTATGCACATGCTTCCTATTACTCTGAATTTTGATTTCTTATAACTCAAAAACTAGTGTAGCTCAACATTTTTGTATTAGAGAAAGTTTTACTTTATTTCTAAAACACGATATTTAAAGTACTATACGAGATTATGAATATATATATGAGTAATATACTCATATATATTTTTTCTCGTATTATATTACATAGTTAAAGTAATAGATATTTATTTATAATGAAATGTAATATCTGTCCTAATAAAAATTTTATTTATATCTTTCATGTTAATAAAACGGAATATGAATTAATTAGTTAATAGCATTCCTGCGTTCGCCTCATGATTTTATTTAAATAATCTGATATTTCTATAAATCGATTTTAAAATTAAATCACTTGCATACTAGTTCTACTACGTTACATTCTAATTTAGTACGTTTTCAACTTTCATTTTAAATAAATCGAGATGAATCAAAAGTGGACGATAAGGCAGTTATTTATGAATAACTAATTATATAATAATACAAATACTATATATCGTGCTTACAAAAAGCTATAAATTGTTGTCTTCTTTGAAACTCTCGTGCTGTTTAATTTCATTTCAACCAGTACTCGCTAACACGTATCATAGCATCCTTTAACTGACATTAATTTCATCCTGAACGAAGTGATTTACGTGGACTCGCCCAACGAGTTGAGTTTCCTCGGCAAGGAATCACTTAAGCGTTTTTCTGATGATCTTAGCGAGGTTGCTGCACTCTTCGCAATCATGCTCGAACTCATCGTAGATCTTGAATCGTAGAGCTTCGCTTGAGTCTACAATTGACTTCTTCGACCCTGAACGATCTTCTGAGAAACACTTTTCTTCAATTTGTAAAGGACCAATAACTAATAATTTCTACAACGAATTTTTTCGATCGATTCACAATTGATTGATTCATCGCTTGCATTTCAGTTATCGATTTAAAAAAAATTGTCAAAAATTTTAATTATATAAAACTTCATCAATTCTACTAACTTTTGGTATTTTATATATAAAAATTTACTTATGTCTGATTCTTAATATTATTCAGTATTCATGTTAACGCGTCTACTGTTAGTATAATTCTGCTCAAAGAATTCTGTTTATATTAAATTTTAAATATAGATATCTTGCCGTTATAGTAATATATATTATAATATATCAAACTATATCAAAAAATTAATTTTACTTATCCTGAAATGGAGTAACACTACGCGAAATTATAATACATAAATTATTCGCGCAAAAATTTAATATGCAATGAATTATCTTTTCAAGAAACTAGCTCTTCTGTTTTGATCTTTTCCATCGAATCGTGAAACAAGTCAAGAGCAATCTTTCGATGCCCTTGAGTTTGTCTCGAATTCCTTTCTGTTTTATTCTTCATTTCAAATCGCAATTTCTTCTTCTTCTGTTCTTTGCATCAAACGATGCTCGCATCAAGTTTTTAACAATATCACGGTCTAAGGATTCTATATATTCAGGTTTTAAAATTCCTGATTTAAAACTTAATTATCTGCTACGCGAAGAGAAATATAAATAAGTATACATTCTACAAACTTAAAGAGAATGCGTTCACTAAAACATATAATGACTTTTCACTATATAAAGAAATAAGTACCGCAATATTGTTACACGGCACAAACCAAGGCACAACTGACCAAGAAAACCGCAATACCTACGAAGGAATGTAAAACTCGAGTCGCCTAATGATGCGGCTCGTCTTGTCTCGTAATCCAATATGCATACATTTTACACAGTGATACGCAACTAATATATGGAGGATTAATAAATCTTGCAGGACGTGCCCTCTCTTAGTTCGTATTTTTACGGCCGGTTTCGTTTACGAGAGAACGAGAAAGGACCGCGCGTCTGGAAGCAGTAAATTCTGAATAGCAAAGAGAACGCACCTCTTTATTTAGCGATATCTGAAAAATACGACTTTCTACAATCTTTTCTTCGATAATTTTTAACTTGACTAAAATGTACTACGTTGCGAATGAAGTATGCCTAAATATTTCGTGTCAATGTAAGATGATTTAAGAACATTTTGATATATATGTATCGAAGATTTCAACATCTTAATAATTTAACAAATTCGAAGACGCTAATAATCATTACAAAGTATTTTTTGTTATAATGACCTGAATGCATAAAATTGGATTGCATTTTTATTTATATTAAATAAAATTTGCAAGAAAATGTGCAAAAGTTATGTTTCATCAATTTTATTTACTTATATAATAGTATATTTATTGCAAGAATGTTTTTAAAAAATGCAAATATTTTTATTATAATAAAAATTATAAATAATAAAAAAATATTTTAGCATTAAATGCCCAAATTTTTATCACTAGTGTCCAGATTCTTTTTAATGTAATAAAAAAACAATTAGTCTTTACAAATATAAAACAAATTACTTTCATATTTATAATTTCCATTTTTTGTATACAAAATAAGAATAGAAGTAGCTCTATATATTTTAATATTTAAAATATTTATCGAGTAATTAAGAATTATTATTTTAATATTAGCCTCGAAATGTCTCTAAATTACCTTACATCAGTGTTCTCTTATACCAATCTCTTCTATCGATTTCCTATATTCGCGACATTCGCGCCGTTCATAATTTGTGTGTTTCGAGGTCGTGGAGAGAAGAAGACCCGGTTTTGCGGGAGGCAGAGAATCTCGTAGGAGCAACGAAGTAGAAACGGCGCCGGTCGACTTCGAGGTTCCTCGACCATGTCGAGAAATACGAGGGAACAGGTGAACTCGTCTTTTCTCCTTCTCTCTCTTTCTCTGTTTTGTTTCTTCATTTGATGACCGGATTATCTTGCAGCGCCGATTTCGTTGCCGTGAAAGTGCAACGAGCAACTCGTGAAAATTCAAGATGTTAATGCATTAATTGCTGGGATAGGATCGCATAATTAATTTATCTTGATATAATAAATGCGAGCAATACATCAAGCAATATTGCAAGTTGCAAACGTAGAAATTCTTTCAAGAATACGAATAACTATTACATCCTTTATATCCTTTTTTTATAATATTCGAGAAGAAAAGATTGGAAGTAATCATAACGATAACATTTTCGCGTCAGATGTTATAGATATTATAGATATTATGTCATAGTTTAAACATGTTCCAAAGGAATTGATATCATAATATCTTTTCCTTTTTTATAGCTTTTTTTTAACAACACTTTTGGGTGCAAGAAGATTACATGGATTATATACTATCCGGATGTTCTCCAATAAGGCTGAGATGACTGACCTAAGCTAATGGACTTCAAGGAGTTTGAAAACATAGGTAGAGATTTGTGGTTATGGGTGACGCATTCGAAAGTAAAAATGCTTCAGGGACGCATGGATTCTTTCACAACGACAATGTCCTACGTTCGCGGACAATTCATTACAGTAATCTAAGTTAAGTGCTAAACAAAATTACTGAGTTCATGCACAATTGCAGGGGCAAAGAAAGAGAGCTCGGAAATACCATTCACGACAGTTTGTTTTTCTGATACAGTAATAGTTATTTATTAAATATAAATTATTATTTACGTGAGTTTTTTAATATGCAAAATAAAATATAAATAATATGTAAAATAAAATATAAATGTATGTAATAAATTTTATTATTGAAAATTTAATTTAATAACAAGATGTGTGATAAAAAATAAATGTATAAAACACTTTTTGTACGTCAAATTACTTTGATGCACAATCTAGAACATTATTACGGAAAATTGCTAATTTTAGAAAGTCTTGCATATTAAAATATAATACTTTTTATAGGCAAAGTAGTTTCAAGAATGACTGCTATTAATATAACATAGTTTCATATAAAATTGAAAACTATTGGATTTCTAAATCAGAAATTTTACGAATATAGAAGAGAAATTACAATCAATGATCGTAAATGTGTATTTGGAATTTTAAATGCGGAAGTTTGATGAGCCGTAACGAATCTATAAAACCATTTTAATAGAAAATTTACTAATACTTCTGAAATTTGAATATAAAATCACATATTGTAAGCTTTCTCGCTATAGTATTATTGATAATGTGTTATGTAAAAAATAATTTATTACTCCAATCTGTCATTATGAAAGATATATGATACAATTTAATTTTGGAATCACTACACTAAGAATACAATGTTTCAAACTTCATACAAAACAGTATCTTTACATATATTAGATTACAAATGAGATATTAAATTTAACGTTAATAAGATTATAGTAAGAATATAAAATTATGAAAAAGATTTTTTTAAGTAATGTGATGCTAATATTCCACGCTCAAAGTAAGGTGGAAATTGTTGTCGTTTCATTATAACAATATATATCTTTTTCGCGCTAAAATTATCATTCTATACTCAGCCAATAGTTTCCATTTCACTAGCTATTATAGATTCGGTACAAACAGAGCGAGATGACTTTCACATAAAGAAATCATTCGAGTCACATAGCGCGCCACACCTTACTAGAAATTCCATAGCAAACTATCGCTGAAATGGAGATATGTGGGCAGTATGAAAAAGTCTTTCGTAAGTCGAAACTTTATATACAAAGAACGGAAAGAAAAGTGGGCCAACGTTTTTTCAAAGTCGGGTTTAAATAGATAATTGTCAAACTTGTTTTGCTAAATAAAAAATTATATAGAGTAGAAAACAAGATTTTCGATCTATTTAAAATTTTAAAAAAGATAGAGATTTAAAGATCTCAAGTTGGATAACACGTGACTTCAATATTTTTTAATACCTTATATTTAATTTCTATATAATATATAATTATAAATATTTTAATTGTCCTCTTACCAAAGTTTATAATTATTTATTTCCAACACACACAAAAAACAGTAAAAATACAGTAAAAATACATAATTATTCTATGATTGAAATATGAATATTGATATAATTGTGTACTAATACTTCTTGTTATTAATATGATTTGTCGCTAATATAATTTGTCATCATAGAGGCTTTTTAATAATACATTTTAATTTTTTATCGATTATTCTTATGTTAATATTACAATGATACTAAGCAAACTAAAAAGAATAATTATACATTTATACATATTTATTAATTTTATATGTATTTATAATGTATTACCATGTCTTTAATTTAATATAAAAAACTATTAATGTGAAACTACTGTATTCTCGCATGTGTTCTCAACTTAACATAATACTTACGTTAACCATCCGTAGTCAGGTTTCTGTAGCTTCTTCTAGAATATATCGCCAACAAGAGGCCGTTCGAGCACCTCTTCGAATCCTCGCGCAGTCGACACTTTATCACTTATATACCAGGTAAGTGTCTTCATCCAGCACTCGATATCGAGACACTCCGCGCACTTAATGTTAAGTTCGCGCGCCACTCCGAAGATCTATCGAAATAAATGATCTCGTCGCGGAAATTAAAAGCGCAATTTTCAACAAACAGGTAAAAATAAGAAACAAATCCTGATGGGATCGAGGCGCGAGAGGCGCACTATGCGACCTCGCGACCGGAGCTGCTTGTCTAATGCCGACTGACTACAACCGACTGGCTCGAATTAATGACTGACTGTGCGCCGGCTACTCGCACCATGGACTGCCACTCGTGGATCCGAAGCCGATCACCAGCCATCCTCTGGCTGGCCTTCCTCCTCCTTCTCCAAGTTACTGCCGGCGATCCTCTCTCTTTTTCTCTCCTTCTCTCCATGACCGGCCGTGTTGCTGTCTCTTTCCTCATGTGGCAAGGAAAGAAGCTGAGTATCATTCAATTGAATAAAACACAATACATTTATGGAGCAAGCAATCGACACTTTATGTCATCAGCTGATGAAGGTTTTGATGCAACAACACGTTATATAACCTTGTGCATAAAACAGTTATACATTTTTTGACTGATTATGCAAGATATATACACAAGATGTTGGAGTAAATAAGATATTTACAATAGAAGACTATTTTATAAAATTTAAATAAGATATTTACAATAGAAGACTATTTTATAAAATTTATAATTTCTTTTTCTTCTTTATTTCTGTAATTTGTTGCATGCTAGAAAAAGTTCAAGATCACAAACATATTCTTGAGCTTGCGTTCTCTGATTTTGTTTTTTTTTTATTTCGCTTTTTAGAAATGTATGAATTTCAAACATATTTCAGATAGATTTACATAGAAGAAAGTCAAGATAAAATGGCTATAATTATAAGAGTCAAATAGATAGAATTGTTGAAAGATCGCTATATTGATTGAATAAAAACGAACAATCAATAATGATATCGTTTTCGATGATAATTTTCATCTATCAACGACGTTACCGTGGAAGCGGGTCTCGTCTTGATCGCGGGTGAAAAGTGCGACAGAGAAACGGATGATTATAAAGAGGAGTGGGAACGACTGAGGAACAGAGGAGTCGATCTCAAAGAGAGAGAGACTCGATCATAGCCTGAAGGTGTAACTCGTTCTGGTGAAAGCTTGTGCACATTGACTTTGCTCGAAAGGTTCACTTGGTTTTACGCCAGAAACTCTTCTCGAATGTAACAGTTAAATTCTCTTTACAGAATCCATACTATAAATATTTTTCTTACGATAATATATGACGCAAATTTTAAATCAATTAATCTGATATTAATCTTTTCATTTTTTTTCAATTTTCTTTATTTATATTTTACTTTATAATATAAATAATCTTATTTTTGTAGCATTTTTATTTCTAATATTAATGCTTCATTTCAATTTAATATTTCTAATTTAAAGAAAGATTATTATCAAAGAAGTCTGAGAATACGTGACCCTTTTTCTTTTAAGAATTATTTTCATATTTCACAGTTATGGATTCATAGCAGTGACACAAAGATTTTACCAGTCATCGAAAAGTATATGTAACCATGTAGTTCCAAGCGATTAAATGGATGTAGAGGTGATATTGTACGATACAAGACCGAAATGGCGCTGGAAATAATTGGCGCTGAAAGTTCAAATTTTTTAATGAGCAATAGCTCAATCGATTGCTCCTTATTCTGAATCAAGACGGTCGGTAATGTCATCAATCTGCAATTATCATGTTACCTGTTCATCTAATGCGCTGAAAATTTACCCACGGATGGTGTCTTGTTAATAAGTATCTCGTCAGTGTCTCTGATATCAGCGATCGAAGCGCCTGTATTTCGTATCATACGTACAAAGTTGATTCAGTTGAGTTCGCGAGCAGGAGAAATTGTTTAGAGCTGTTCATGATTTGACACAAGATTGTGGCTTCGAAAGTATCGCCTGGATTAAATTATATTCAGATTCTGCTGGCCAAGAATATCATATTAAAAGGTATAATTTGTCGTACGTTATCTCGTCATGAACATTAAACGATGTTCTTTTCCGCCTAAAAAAGATACATAACCTGACTTTTCAATAAACTTATCAAACTAACTTCAATAAACAATGAGCAATTCTATTATATATCATTCTCTCGTAATGATTTTACTACCGCATTTATTTATGTGCTTGCATTATTCTGCATATCATCTATACATGATATTTACAATGATGAACTGTTATTGTTTACCCATGATCCATAACCTGCCTACTTGCAATACTGACTGAAAACTTACAATACAAACTGTTACTTTTATGAAATATAATAATCTTATATAATTTGTATGAAATGTATTTAGAGTTTTTTCTAGTTAATAATATTTGTAAGCAACGTATAGCAATTATTTTAGTGATTATCTGTAAATTCACAGTGATATGAAGAAGGAAAGACCGTGACAGAGGGAATTTGAAGATAAGAGTGGCCTCGGTGAATGCAGGAATATGCCTTCGGCTACCGGTGTGTAAAATGTACTAGAATTCTGTTTGCAATGCACAAAATGTAATAATATTTTGTGTAGATAAAAGCTTTTGCACAACAAAAATTATGCATACAATATTTATATATATGATATAATAGTATTTTATAGATTAAAAGTCACATATATTGACTGAATCAGGAACAATGAAAGTGAAATATGCACATGTACCCAGTTAAGAAATAAAGGACATACATATTACAGCAATAAAGAAGCAGAGTAAATTAAATGCAAGTTTCAAGTGGATGAAAATATATTCAATAAAGGAAGTCTTTTGTAGAAGTCTTTTGTTGATAATGGTGTGATTATATATTTTGAAAAAGATGCACATCTATTAGAAGGTGCAGTTCAAAATATCATGTTTTGAAGATTGATAAGAACACAATCAAAAATCATGTAACTTTATTATAAATAAAGAAATCTTTTTTTTGTTGTATGCATTTATAACTTTGCATATATTGTATACATGTAAATTTATTTCTATAAATTATAAAAGACTTTTATCAAAAATGTGTCACTTTCATGTGTTCCTGGTATTTAAATTATGACAATAGTTTGTAAAAGTAAAAATCTGTAGTCTATAATTTCCACTAAATATTCAGTTGATTTTTACATCCTTACATCTATTTTTTGAGTGTTATTTAATTATGAAAATTTTTAGGTGGGACCAACCCAATAGGGCAGCAGAAGGGAGGAGGGACTATGCCCAGTAATGAAGAATGTGGTATTAGAGATGTATGGGGACACAATCTCGAAGAGGAATTTCGCACAATTCGTCAAGTCGTGCAGCAATATCAATACATTGCAATGGATACAGAATTTCCTGGTGTCGTAGCTAGACCTATTGGTAAGAATGTATACTTTTGCAGAATTTTACTATATATTCTTCAAATATATATATATATATATATATATATATATATATATATACACATATATATCGTGATTTTTTCTGTTTTGATAGGTGAATTCAGAACTAATGCCGATTATCAATATCAGCTCTTACGTTGCAATGTAGATCTTTTGCGAATAATTCAACTTGGTCTCACATTCCTTGATGAATCGGGGAATACGCCTGGTGGTAGCTACACAACATGGCAGTTTAATTTTAAATTCAACTTACAGTAAGTTTATATGTATTAACATTAATGTTTATTTTACATATGTGCAATTTTTTAAGATTTTAACTCCTTAACTATGGATATGTATTCATATTTATCGTCTATTGATGACAGTTGCAGTTAAAGGATTAAAATAATTATATCAATTTGTTTACAACTTTTTCTAAACAATTTTTTAATAATAAAATGTGTATATTTTGTTGTTACTAGTGAAGACATGTATGCACAGGATAGTATAGATATGCTACAAAATAGTGGTATACAGTTTAAGAAACATGAAGAGGAAGGCATCGATCCTTTAGAATTTGCTGAATTGCTAATGACATCGGGAATTGTTCTTGTTGATGATATAAAATGGCTATCTTTTCATTCTGGTTATGACTTTGGTTATTTACTGAAGCTCCTCACGGATCAAAAATTGCCACAGGAAGAAAGTGAATTTTTCGAGCTGTTGAGGATATATTTCCCAACGATATATGATGTAAAAGTAAATAGAAATTTTTAAAAAAAGTAAACAAAATTAAAAATATATAAATAAATAAATAATAAATAAAAATATATAAATATAAAAATTTTATAATTTATTAATTTTATAATATGTTTTTTTATATATGTAGTACTTAATGAAATCATGCAAGAACTTGAAAGGTGGTTTACAAGAAGTTGCAGAACAGTTGGAAATTCAAAGAGTAGGCCCTCAACATCAAGCAGGGTCCGATTCTCTTCTTACTGGAATGGTCTTTTTTAAAATGCGAGAGGTAAATAATTTAATAGATATAATTGTGTGTGTGTGTGTGTGTATCAAATAGTTTTATTTACAAATTTTGGCAATATGTATTTATATTTATACATAGGATTGATCTCTTTGATTTCTATTCCAGATGTTTTTCGAAGATAATATTGATGATGCAAAGTATTGTGGGCACTTATATGGTTTGGGTACGTCATTTGTTATGAATGGATCTAGCGGATATATGGACAGTAATGGTGATAATGCCTCAACATCGTAATGTTAAAGAAAGAATCAATCGTAACAGAGAGATTATTTCATTACAAATAAAATGTTACAAAAAAATCTTTTCACTTAATGATCAAGCGTATAGTTCGTATCCGCAAAATTATATCGACATCATTGCTGCAGATTTCACATAAAAGTCGATTTAGACATGTTTCTTTCAAATCTTTTTAATTTTTTTTGGGTTCCAATATCTGTGACTTTTATAGATTCCTTCTGTGATAAGTACCATCAATCGAAAATATTTACAACACCAAACAGCAAATAAAAAATGTAATGTAATTTTTTTTGTAAACATTTGGACAATATTGATATATAAGATACCATTACAGTACAAAAATTCCATAATTTCCTTCATTTTTAATATCCTTGCATATATATATTTATATCTAAATACTGAAATGACACAAGGCGTTTAACATCATACTCAAGCCAAACGCAATGTATATGCTACATGTATAGATGTATCTATTACCATTAACACACACACATACATATATATATTCTATGATGCATTTGTAGCGCGATACACATTTTAAGTATGAAACAATGGTACATTTTAGAAAACCATTAATGAAGGAAGGATGCACTATTTTTTCCCGCGTTTTTAAGTTAAACATATATATATATATAAATATTGATATAAGAATCGTATCTTTTTATTATATATATAACGAATGTTCTAAATGACGTAAATGATGCATTCGTGTAAAAAGTTAGTAATATAATTAAAGGCGAGGTATCCTTTATATAACATTTGCTATATATACTGCACTGTTTTATTGTAAAACTTGAGTCCGCAAAAAAAAAAAGAAAGATTTTGGTACATTTTCAAACCAATCGTACTAAAAATATCTGCTTTGTAAATAACGGACAGTTACAAAAATCGAATAAATAATTTACTTCTAAAATGTCGATTTTTTTAAAAATGTATTTGCGACAATAGGCTATAAACGATTCAATCGTTCGATTTATCAACAAAATACTCTGAATGCGCTTTTCGTGAATGCGTGCGTATACGCCCTTTTTTTAAGTAGAACGCGCGAAGATCTCGTTCAATGTGCTGTGCTGCGTATCTATCTACCTGTAGTAAAGAGATAAATGTACGTTATCAGACTAGAGCCGATGATATCAGTGTACCGTTATCGCATGTTACTTGAATCTGAGTTCAGTTTTGTCGTGCGTACTAAAGTAATTAGTTCGTATCGTTTCATCGCTTCATCGCGAAAATGCGACCTCGAGCATCGTGGAGGAAGTTCGATTGCATTTTTGTGTTAACGAAATGGATCATTTTTTTCACTTGCCTCCTTTCGTTAATGCCAAATGGTATTATCGCGCAAAACAAGACATTCGAGGATTTCTTTGGATTGGCTTCACCCGAGTCGACCGCGAGTTATAATGCGGAAGAGAATATCGAATTGTTGCCACACGAGAAAGAGGCGGAAGCTCTAACGGAACTCGAAGATCTCGTTGTGGATGAGAAGGATTTAACTTCAATCGAGAAAAAAGATGAAGAGAAAAATCCGATCGAAATTTTGCCGGAAATTAAAAATGTTTTCGCATCGAAAAATGACTCCGAGAAAGTAACGGTTTCGCCCTTCGTTCAAGTTATTTCTGGTAAAATGGCAAACGAAAAGAATGGAAAATATGTAAGATACGGTAAGTAATTCGTTATCAATGGGTGTGACCATTGTTTCGCAATAAATAATGTAAGAGTGAGCAATGATGAGTACGTAACTTGCTTGCATTAATCTTGTTAATACGTGAATCCTTAAAATTTAATTTTTTGTGTTTTACATATCTTAAAAAAAATAGTTTAATTCGATGCACAAGTCTCGTATATTAAAATTCTTTACTTTCCGACAAAGACAATCTATATCGTAGCTTATCGTGAATCAGTGTGTTTATCAGTTACTCACTTTAACATGAATCAAAGATGATTCATTAAATGAACCGTTTTGATACATCATGAACTAATTTTGATGAAATATTTGATGTTTCTATAAATATCTAATAATATAGTATTTAATGATTAAATTAAGTATTTTAATGTGCTCAAATGAAGATTGCAAAATATTGCAATATGGATATTTATGGATATTTATGGATATTTATTATACAAAAAAAATATAATATAATATAATAATAATATAATTAAATATACACATATGATATAATAAATGTATAATAATATAATATATATTTATAATAATATAAAGAACTTTTTTATTATTCTATAAATACACTACTGCTAAAAATTCTTTTTTCGGAATTATTATAAGATATTACCTAAATGTAAGAATATTATTTGGTTTAATTAATTAGTTATTTTATTAGCATTATGTTGATCGATCCCTATTTGATGCAGATTCGAACTTACCTGAGGCTGATAGATATGCGCCACGTCCAGAAGACAATCCACCTTTCTATACAATAACAGATACTAGATTGAAAGAAATTCGTTCTCAGTTCATGTATTGGTATTTTGATAAAGGTGGCGATAATGATATAGGAGATTATCAAACGCCTTTGCAGGCAACAACATTGCAAATCCATAAAAATTTGAATTTTCAATTACCTTTCTTTGGCTTCAGATTTAATTATACAAGAGTACGATCGCATTTGTTATTTATTTGTATAATTTTTGATAGTATTAATACAAATATTTTTATAATTTATCAGAAGCTATCAATAAATTTCTTTTTATGGAAAGTATCCATATTTTCACGTTAAATTTGAAAAATCTTGAAATTCATTATTTAGATATTTTAATGGTGTCTAAATTTCAATAGTTTGCAATTTTTTGCTATAAATGAAAATCTTTATCATTGCCGAAACAATTTAAAAAATTATTATATAATATTTTAGTTAACTGTTAACGGATACCTGGAATTTAGCGATCCACCGGAGTATTTTACGTATCCTCTCGTTTTTCCGATTAAAGATTGGCCTAAGAAAAATGATCCTAGCTTCATCGGCATCTTCTTCAGTAAATGTCGTATAGGAAGATTAAGAGAAACCGATATCGATCGAAGGAAACCGGGAGTATATTTTAGGTATGCTCACGTAATATAAAAATTAAGATAACATTCTATAAAACATTTTTATGATTTTATAATAGCAATTTTTCGAAAATAAATTAAAGAAATTTATAGAAAATAAATCTTTATTAGACTCGAGAGGGATTTGCAAGGGAGAAATGATCAATTTGGCGTAGAGATGCGAGAGCGTGTCATGTGGGACATACGTGAAGGTGTTGTCGGGGCTGATTCTTTCGTGCCTAAACACGCCCTGATAGCAACCTGGAAAAATATGTCCTTTGCGGGTGGCATCGGCCAAGCCCTTCAAACGACTAACACGTTTCAATTGGTTTTGGCTACCGATGAAGTTTTTACTTACGCTATATTCAATTATTTGAACATAAAATGGACCAGTCATACGGAGGCAGGCGGCGATACGACACAAGGCGAAAACGGAGTCCCTGCATACGTAAGTAATCGCAAAATATTTTTTTGGCTGCAATAATAAATGAGAATATCATTTCAATTAATATTTTATTTAATTAAATTTTATATGTAATTACGTAAATTCTTCGCAAAAGGTAATGTCTTAATAGAATATGATATATCTCGTCGAGGGAATAATATAAAGTTATTTGTATAAAAATATTTGTATATTATATATTTAAATCATTTAAATAGATCAAATTCATTCGCCTTTTTTTAGGTGGGTTTCAACGCTGGAAACGGTACTCAGAGCTATGAATATAAGCCTTACTCTCAGGCGACCACAATTCGTGATTTAACGAGCAGAGGATGGGCGAATGGTTTTCCAGGTCGACACATTTTCAGGATAGACGAAAAAATCATGTTGGGCACTTGCAATAAGGACATTGGTAAGAAGCGCAGTACTTTTAAGAAATATTGAATAAATAAATACAACTCTTTCAATGTTTAATGATATACAGCCGGAGCACACTTGCCGCTGGTTTTCGCTCCGGAAAGCGGAAATATGTTGGGCGGTACCATCGTCAATATCACAGGACCGTGCTTCAACGAGTCTCAAAAAATCAAGTGCCGTTTCGAGAACGAGGTTGTTATGGGCACGGTAGTAGATAGAAACCGCGCAATTTGCGTACAACCGTTCTTAAAATACGAAGGCTACATTCGTTTCTACATTGCAATCGATAGTGGAACTTATGATTGGAAAGGCAAATATTTCGTCGGTAAGATTTCTCTTATCTTGATATCATTTTTATTCCTTGTTGCACGTACATGTTATTCTTTTGATTATAATCTTAATAGAAAAATGTATTTTTATCCTTCATAACAAAAATTGTGTAAAATGTTTGCTTGCGCAGAAACCCCAGCTACGGCAACGGAGAGGATCTTTTTCAGCGACAAAGAGGCCGTTCACAAGAAAGATCCCGCGGAAATCAAATTCACATGGAACGCGTATAATTTGACGACCAATATAGCAGCGGGGGTGCAAATCTCTTTGTGGGGATACAGAGAAACCAAGACGAGGCCCGAATTTGAATTTATAACGACTTTGGAGGTTCGTATTCTATAAAGATACGATAGAAAATATGAGAAACAACGATAAATTATGTTGTGCTATATATGTTTTAGAGATCGCATACTAATATTGGTAGTTACATCATCAAACCGGCCAAATACCGAGACCAGTATAATCCATATCATAGCGACATGATTTTTGGTTTCATACAGATCAATTTGACTGAACCACAATTGTACTCTGGACTCTCGATAACACCGTAAGTTTTATCCGACTCAAAGTTTCCGGTCTGATGGTTGAATAGTATTTAAACAATTTTAATTTTATATAGGAGCTTGTGGAGCAGGCCAATTCCGCTCGGTTGGTACTTTGCTCCTCAATGGGAACGACAATACGGCTCGCGATGGTCTCACAAACTCTGCGATAAATGGATTATGAATGACCGATATCTTAAGAACTTTGCCGCTGAGGTAGCGCTTTGTCCTTGCATTCTGGAGCACGCTCTCTACGATAAGGGTCGCTTTCTTCCGGATTACAATTGCGACAAAGATTCGAATATAGATTGCTATTATAATCATTATGCGTCTCACTGCGTGAGAACAGGCGCACCCAAGTAAATAATTTATTTTTTATATTTTAAAAATAACTTACTTATTCATATAAATGCCGAATAAAATACATAGTAACATAATAACCGAAAGGAAATTTTCTCTCATTTGTAGTTTAGAATCAATTTTGCTGTCTGCATAATTAAATGGTCAAAATAATTTTGAAATTACATTCTATCTTCACTACACACAACACAATTACGTATTCGTATTATTTCAGTTTGGACGGTTCGGAACAACAATGCTGTTACGACAAGAATGGTTTTCTGATGTTAACTTACGATCAGCAATGGGGATCGCGACCTCATCGATCGCATAATTTAGGCTTCTTTCCATGGAACGAGGCTAACAAGGTACCAACTCTTTCGCACTGGTATCACGACGTGGTACCTTTTTATACGTGTTGTCTTTGGCAAGAGGAACAAGCAGTCGGTTGTGAGACATTCCGATTCGAGAGAAGACCATCGCAGGATTGTATTGCCTATCAATCACCAGGGGTAGCGACGGTATTCGGTGATCCTCACTTTGTCACGTTCGACGGTGTGGAATATACTTTTAATGGTAAAGGTGAATTCGTTTTGTTACGAGTAAACGATCTTAGAGACAAACTCGATGTGCAAGGTAGATTCGAACAAATGCCCATCAACGCTTATGGTCCAGTGAGGGCGACACAACTTACCGCGCTAGCAGGTAAACTTTTGCTGCTTTATTACATGAATTCTTTGAAAGAATTAATTAATTTTCAGATTTAAGTTTGACTTTTCAAGATTTTTGCAATATTATTAATATTATGTAAAAAACAGATAGCTATATCACATATCTTGTATGTACAGCGAGAGGAAATAACTCTGCCACCATTGAAGTTCGCTTGAGACCCCCATATGCGCAATGGAGATATCGGCTCGATGTTTTCGCAGATGGCCAAAGAATATATTTTGACAGGCAATCCTTGAAATTCCAACATTTCCCTGGGGTTGTTGTTTATACTCCCACATATATATTGAATCAGAGCGAAGTTATTATCATGTTCGACACTGGTGCTGGCGTGGAAGTCGTGGAGAACGAGGGTTTCTTGTCCACTCGAATGTATCTTCCGTGGTCGTATGTGGTAAAGGAATCTCATTTACAAAAAATAAGCTCCATAAAATAAAAAATCAGCTTCGTGAAACATAATTAATAAATACATAAAATGTCAGGATTAAATTATAATGCATGCTAAAGGATATTATTTTTCTATTTTAGAATAAAACTAAAGGATTGTTCGGAATTTGGAATTTTGATAATACAGACGATTTGACAAGTCCGCAAGGATATCAAGTCCCTATTAATAGCGTGAATCATTCGGAAACTATTCATAAAGATTTCGCGATACATTGGATGCTAGAAGATAAAGAGAGTAAACTATTAGGAGCGGCTTTGTTCCTTCGGGAATTTGGTCGAACAGCGAGTTATTATGCTAATCGCACATTTGTGCCGGAATATCGAAAATACCCATCAGAGATACTTCCAGCGAACAGAACACATGACATAAATCGTGCGCTCGATTTGTGCGGCGAATCGTATCAATGTCAATATGATTACGTTATGACTTTAAATCGAGACTTAGCGCACTTTACTAAGAATTATTACGATACTTACACCCAAATCAATGCGTTAAATAAAAAGGAAAGTAAGTAAATGTGCAGCAATATGTGTTTGTTATGAATAATTAGATTTATATGTATAAATTTATAATATTAATTAGATTTATATATATTTAATTTACTAATCATATATGTATATGCTATCTTTAAGTTGTATCCTGCGGTGTATTGGAAACACCCCGGTTTGGACGTAAAAGCAATTTCCTGTTTATCCCGGGGACGAAAGTGAGTTTCGAATGCAATCAGGATTTCATACTTGTCGGTGATCAACGTCGGGTGTGCACACCGGAAGGCCGATGGAACACTCCGGAGTATGGATATACGGAATGTCTTCGTAAGTATACTTATGAATGCATTAATTTTCCATTACAATCTCACCGTACCAGCTTAACAATCCTAAACGAGAATAAGGAATGGAATAAGATACAATATATAAAGAAAGTGTATTAAACGATAGCATTTACCGGGTCATTTATAATTCAAAGCAGACCAAGTTCCAGCAATTCGTTTTACATTGAAAAAAAAATTCTGAGTGAGAGAAATCTGTGAGAAGCAATTAGTAGTGCATTTTTTTAAATATTTTGTCATCAAGCATAATAACAAAATATTTAGTAATAGTTATAAACATTTTAAAAAAGCATATTTTACGTCTAGTTGAGTCTACTAAATGTTAACATTAAATAAATTATTTCGTCTTATCACCTATACATTTAGTTGAGACGAAATAATTTACTATAATAATTTACTGGGTTATTATTATACTTGATGATAAAAACTAAATATTTCAAAAAATGCACTACTAAATGCATCTCACAGGTTTACTCAGATTTTTTTTTCAGCATATGAATTAAAATGTCTAGACATTTTAATTAATTTTAGCGAAAGTCCATTTTTGTAAAGCTAGTTTACAGAGTTATTGAGAATTGAGTTTTTTTATCTCTTTCTTTTTTCTCCTTTCTAATTTGCCATGTTTATCCTTTTTTTCTTTCCATATTTATCTTTTTTTTTTCTTGCAATCGTTAAATTAATGTGGTTTGCCATTCATATATGTGGAACGCGATTGAAGCTTATTATATAAATATAGGTCACATCGAGTACGTTCAACGTACAGCGTGGACCGTAATGGGCATTATTAGCATCGTATTAATTCCCGTGGTGGCATGCATCGCCGGTGGTTTCCTTTATATGAGAAGGAACCAGATGCAAGGAGGTTCCATGAAATCATGGCGCTATTCTGAGCGCGAGTCTGGTACCGACAACGAATCTACGTTGAAGCAGACCGCGCCGTTAAAGTCATATGACGATAGGGCCATTACTCCAATTAGCGATACTAGCACAATTGAAACTAATAGCGGCACTAGGAAGCGTCGTAGTTATGACAGAGTATACCGTACACATGAACCTTTACCTAATAGACCGTACATTGACTTTGAGGATAAAGAATTTGATCTAAAGGAGCCCATTTCACCCACGGGGTCAGATTCGGGCGCGGATTCGATTAGGAAAACGGGCAGTCCCGCTAAAGAAAGTGACGTTTAGATGACGTTTGTTTCAATAGCAAATTCAATAATATTATAATAGAAACAAAAGATATATTCTGATAATAAAATTACTTTACGACGCATCGTTATTTGGATTTAATACATATGCGTGGATGATATTTTGATTTCAAAAAACATACATTTTGCATATGTCAAATTAATAGATTAAATAATTTTAACAAATTAACCATAAATAAGCCATATATGTTCATTAAATTTTAGGTGATATAATTTAAATATAACTTTATCATTCCGTTCGTCATTATTCAATTTTTTCGTGTAGATAATGACGATATTACTGTTCTTGCTGTGGAATAGAAATAGTTACAGTATTAATTGTGTTTAAAATACATACATTACCATTTATTAATATAATGTAATTAATACATTTCAAAAAATATTAAATAAGCGACGATTAAATGCAATAATATCTAGTATTTAATTGTCACAACTGGTTTACATAGTTGTAACAAATACATTTCCCGCAATTTAATTATGCTAATACTTGTGTTCACAAACTGTAAAAAGATTTGTTATAATAAAAACTTTTTTATATACATAAATGTAATAGGAAATTTCTATTCCACATGCATGTACAGAATGTTTATGGTAACGAAAACGATTCACATCATTACGATGTAGCAATAGAAGAATTAATAGCATTAGAATGGAATGGAAATTTCCACTAGAGTTATCGTGAATTTTTCCTGTCAACAACACCTTTTTCTCCTTCCTATTTAAACAATTTCATTTATTTACGTTATTATCCGTTCATGTATGTCAAATTATTGAACGGATTAAAATTTATCACAATAGAAATTTTTCTAGGATAATTCAAGATAATTCATCTTAAACTTCGCAAACTCTCGGATTCTACTAATAAGATACATTTCGGGTTTAAAATGTTTTTACTTAAATAATAATTTTTGATTACTCTCGATTATTTAGGTCAACAAGAATACAGCTCTCGTGAAGCGGGTATCACAACTGGCATAGTGCTCGCTTTTGTGATTCCTATTTTGTTGGTGATTATTTGCGTCGGGTATAGAGTGCTTAAGGGTCGTAAAGATCAACGAGAACAAGATGAAATCCTAGCAAGGTATATTTACGAAATCGAAATTTTAATTCTAATACATTACATAATATATAATTATATTTCAGAACACGACAAGCAGAACTACAACGATTGCGAAAGATTGGCGAGGACAACGAATCCATTCCCTACGCGGGTTCGAGTAGAGCTACGGAAATCAATTAGATTTTATATTAAAATTTTAGGAATGTGTACGTTTGTATTTGTTATTCATTTTGCATTATTCATAATTTACTCTTCAATGTCATTTCATTATTAAATTTATTTAATTATATTTTCACAAAGGAATAGATATATAAGGCGACATATAAGAGACTTCAAAGTTTTATATCAATGATACGTATATAATAAGAGAAAAAATATTTTTCGCGAGCTACACTAATATAATATCAAATATAAAAATAAATGGATAATTTTTTAAAATTTTATAAGATATTTCCGATATTTCCGTCGCACAAAAATTTTTTTCAGAAAAGAATCTACCAAAAATTCACTTACGAATTTATTCTCGGAGGCAGAGATATGGAAACATTTTCGCGAAACGAAGTTATACCATAGATAAATTCATATTGACGTTCTCGATGCAACTCTGCGCCTGCGGTCGAGTGTCTGTCATATGCGACGCACGTGGTCGTGCGCGCACGCGCGATAATCAGCTGTCACTGGCTATCACGTGTGCCGCATCTGACGTTCCTGCCATCTTGCGACAAGGACGCTAGCACGATATTGCCGACGGCGCTATATATTTGTAACAAGTGTAAGAATTTCGGTCGCGCGGCGGTAGTTGCATTAATAATGTCGTTCAGTTGTGTAGTCCAAGTATCCACTCTCTAGTTATATATTTTTTATCCGCATAAGTGTGCGTGTTGTCGTTTCTTAACGATTAATTGAGGCAATTTACATCATTTCTGACGCTAATAGCAGACCACATCGGCAGCATCGAATGCTCGAGAAGCACGACGCAACGAATCAACATTACGAATCAACATTATATGTAGAAATTGCATCTTGTACTTTTGCTTATTCGGGGATGGGCACTGCCGGATGACAAAACGAGAAACAATAATTGAGCCGGCGCTGGTATGTACTGGTAATTACATTATTACTCGCGTATCATCGTGGGAGGCCTTAGAACTCTGTATTAGCAACGATTTAACGAGCAGTAGTGAAAAACACCGGTTATAGTAAATGTTCATTTTCTGAGTTTTGTAAAAAAGCTTGAAAACATTTCAAAATTTCCGTCACTAAATTTTTGATAATACTTTTTACATTTTTTAAAATAATTCACTGCACTTTTATTTATTAAGAACCGAACTAATTTTTTTTGTAAATTCAATTTTTTTTTTAATTGAAATACAAACGACGCTGCATATGCGCTTCATCAATGAACTTCGTTTGTTGCATGTTTTATGAATAATATTGTTTTCATTATCATTTTATATGCATTTTGTGCCGTTTAGCATTTATAGCGTTTTGATAGCAATATTTTAAAGGACTGCATTATTTAAATTTAAATATTCAAATCTATAAAATGTTGTAATGGATAAAATCACCAAATTAATCTACGCATTTTATAAAAAATTTTATCGTTTATTGTATTATCACAAATTGCAAATGTGAATGATATTCAAAACCAGCTTACAAGAGGAGCTAACTAAAATTTCCAACATTTTTTGTACGTTTAAATATACGAACGTATAAGTATTACTCCAAAATTATAAACTGGGTCACTGGTATGGTACTTATATGTACGCGATTAACAGCTAAAAAGTGGTTACTCCAAAATAATACTCCAAAAAAAGCAAAATGAATTGTACACACACATTTCCTCCTAGATTTTTCTCCTTAATTCTCGCTTTAATTTTGAAATTAAAATTCAACTGTTTTTTAAATTATCTTACGACTATAAATGCAATATTATAATTAGAAATAGCTATTCTTTTGTCATTATATAAACACTAATATATTTATTTCTCTCAAAATAAATCTGTATTTTATCTTTCGTTATCTAAAATCGTCTTTAAATGCATTGAAAAAAATAAATACACACATACATGAAAGTTAAATAAATACAGAAATAAACAGATATACGTCAAAGTTAAATAAGACAAACAATATACATGTCTTTTACATTCAAAGTTAAAGCGGTCCAACAAAAAGGTACATAAATAAAAAAAGCGAATTAAAACTAGTGACTTAAAAGTTCCATTGGATAGTAGAGAATTAATGTATCAAGCTTCGTTTATTTATTATCGCTATTTACAATTAACATCTGCCTGTTAACATATGCCGAATGCTGATGCATGAATTTCACACTTGCGGTATAATTATTCGGAATTTCCCTACGCAAGGAATATAACGTTTTCATTTACGATACTAATTTGCATGCATTATGATTACGTCGCATTCATAATGTTATCTACATAACACGAGGAAATTGGATATAACGCATTCATAAACTCGGAGGTTAAACATGATCTATTGACTTTTATATCAAGAAATTCAGATGATATATATATATACAGGTATATATATATATATATATATATATATATATATATATATATAGCAATATATACTATAATATTTTATTAAATATTTTCAATTTTTATGCAGTGACAATAAATTCTTGCAAACTTGCTGTTGAACTTGTTGAATGCCAATCACTTAGTGCATCTTTGAAATTGTCTATAATTACTAATAATTAATTAAATGAAATTAAATTGACCTCTTTCTCAAGCATGAAAGAAAATATTTTTCTTCTTAGTAAGATATGTAGAATTGCATGAATTTTAAGACATTGTTACGGGGAAAAGACGAACTTGAATTAATTTTCCTATCTTTCATATATTTCAGTGTGCATCTGGTCTAATTTAAGACATCATATCGCGAATTAGAAAATATGCACGGCATATTACAATGGTTCGATCATGGCTAGGATGTCTGTTCGGCATTTTAATACCATCCATTGTCTTTTATTTGTACCTGTTATTAAATGGTAAAGCTGTGTGTGACATTATTATCGATCTCTCTTTAGCATTGAGAACATTAAGACGTTATTTCTAGTCCCCTCCGCGGAGATAAACAAATCAAATATTGGAGGAAAATGGCGATCGTTATCGATAAAAGTAGAAGGATCGAATTTGCTGGGAGATCACTCTCTCGAACGATCGCGATTGGCAAATAATGTCGAGGTATTCTTGCATAAAATTTATTCTCATTAGCATCCACCGCAGCATATCGACGAATTAATATTCTACAATTTCAAGGTAAAATGCGACACAATACACATAGCTATGGTGTGCGCCGGTTATAATTCAACGTTTGCTCTCGTCACTGTGGTCAAGTCTATTTTGTTTTATCGTACGAATCCGTTGCATTTTCATCTGCTCGTCGACGAAATTGCCAGAAGAACACTTTCAACTCTGTTCCAAACGTGGGATTTGCCGCATGGTTTGTAACAGTCTGTCTTTTACGACAGCGCATACCTCCTCTTTGTAACGTATACAGAGGAAGCAGAGAAACCTACTTTTTATCCTAGTCTGTGCCTTGACATAGGTAATACGAAATATATACATAAAATTTAATTGAATCTGTTAGATTTCCTCAATGTATAAATTATACACGGTAGGTTTTATTAAAAACGAAATTTTTCAAGCGTTTACTTTTTTTAAATATGTATATTTTTGATAGATGCGTGCTTCTCTCTCTTCTATGCGAATGTTTTTCTCTTTCGTTTGATCGTTCTTTTCGACGCGATTATTTTAGTAAACGTAACGTTCTATGAAGCCGAAGTGTGGATGCCGAAGGTTTCGTGGATACCCAACACGCATTATTCCGGAGTTTATGGTCTCTTGAAGTTGATACTGCCGGACGCGATACAAGAGGACAAAATACTCGTGTTGGATACGGACGTGACCGTCATGAACGACGTGTACTCACTGTGGAAAATGTTCGAGAGCTTCTCGACCGTTGAAATTCTAGGCTTGATCGAAAATCAGAGCAATTGGTACGTAAAGGCGTTGTCGTACGGTCAACGACCATGGCCGGCTCTAGGTCGAGGATTTAACACCGGCGTCATGATGATGCATCTGCGGCGGTTGCGCGACAGAAAATTTGCGAGTTTATGGGAGAGCGTTACCAAGCGCGTGTTAGGATATATACCAGAAACTAGCCTGGCCGATCAAGATGTGATAAACGCCGTGATCAATGAGCAACCAAATATTGTACACGAGATAGATTGTACCTGGAATATACAGCTGAGCGATCACACGATAAGTGACACGTGTTATCGCGACACCAATCGTATAAACGTACGTTTTCTCGCCTTTAGTAACTTCTTCATGAGATGATGGAATCGATTTGACTCAACGTATCGTTTACTTTTAGATTCTCCATTGGAATTCCCCGCGAAAGCAAGACGTTCATAATAAGCACATTAATGAATTCCGAAAATTACATCGAGTCTTTCTCGAGATGGACGGCAATCTGTTGCGAAAACGCTTATTCGGTTGTGACAAGCATGAGAATGTACTTCCAGTGAGTTGAGAGTCCAAAATTTCTCTGATATTTTTGAATTTAAATTTATTTATTGCAACTGCACGATTTTTACCGCGCGCATATTTTAGTACGACGAATCAAGCCTGTGTCGAGAATTCGAGAAAGGCGCTGCTATTTTGTATCGCACGTATCCCTTTTTATTGGAGTACGAATATAACGTGTTCTCGTCGATGGATGTTGCTTTAGTCACACAGTGTAGCGTTGAAAGGATACCGCTGTTGGAAACATTGGCAAAACACTGGCCGGGGACTATAAGCGTCGCGCTTTACTTGACCGATGCGGAGGTTCAATATTTCCTGAATTTTGTGCGAGGTTCCATAGATTTACGAACGAGAAAAAACATTGCCTATCATGTCGTGTACAAAGACGGGGTATGTTACACAGTGTCTTTAATTTTTAAAGATATAGATGAATTTACTATTTAAATGCGTAGTAAAATAGGTACGAGTTTTTCCAACAAACGTATTAAAGCAAATTGAATTATTTATTTAAAATATGATTAATTAAAAATTAAAAATGATATTTTATATAAAATATAACTATATTCCTGATTAGCATTAATATGATTTATGACGATAAATGCGATTATATTTAGAGATAAAAGAGATAATTTAATTATTTATTGCAATATATTCCAATAAAAATCCTTTTTCTTAATTTGTGAAATTACTACTTTTCAATCAGGAACTGTACCCTATTAATTACTTAAGGAATATTGCGATATCGTATGTATCGACTCCATTCATTTTTCAACTCGACGTTGACTTTTTACCGCAATTTGGACTACATGAAAATCTCATGAATAATATAAATCGATTAAATATCAATGAATCGGATAAAATAGCTCTGATTGTGCCAGCATTCGAAACTGAACGTTATAGGTAATTTTTCATCATCGTAATGTCGAAATAAATTGTTTCATGAGCGAAAATCGCCTTTCCTCCTCTCCTCCTCTTTTTCTTTCTTCTGTTATAGATTTACATTCCCTACTAATAAGGCAGAACTGCTAAAATTTCTCAAACGTGGTATTTTGTATACGTTTCGCTACCATGTTTGGACACAAGGACACGCTGCGACAAATTATAGCTTTTGGCAAAATAGTATGGAACCTTATGAAGTGCGTAAGATCTGTGCAATTGAAAAATATGTATATGTGGTATACTGAATTGTGTAGGGAATACTCTTTATATATTATTAAATACATTAATAAAGATAATAAATATATGCATAAGATAATAAATGTATATGTGCGAAAGAGTATAAATGAATATGTATAAATATAATATAATGAATGAACCATTCTAGGTTTCATGGGAACCGGATTTCGAACCTTATATAGTAGTTCCGAAATCAGCTCCACGATATGACACAAGATTTGTCGGATTTGGTTGGAATAAAGTTTCCTATGTGACACATTTAACTGCATTAAATTATAAGTAAGCCGCAATTTGATTTTATTCGTTCAAATAATGTATAATGTACCTGGACAATTAATATATATATATAGCGTATGATTTAAATTAAAATTATAGATACATAGTTTTACCGGACACCTTTATCATTCATCGACCTCATGCCCCTAGCTTAGATATCGGTAAATTCAGGACAGATTCTGTTTATAGAAGGTAATACGTATCGCGTTTCAGAAATTCGATTACATTAAAATGAAGCAGCTCTATTCGATATTCAATGCTCGATCGGATTTATGTTACAGATGTCTTAAAAAATTGAAGGATAAATTTGTTGAAGAATTAATGACGAAATACGGCGAGACTGCATTATCGAAACTAAAGAAAGAAACCAAAGACGAGAAAATTAAGAGAAATATAACATTCTAATGTTTTTTTATTGCTGTAAGATATAATTAAGCGACAAAAAATAAAAGTATGTTATATTTTTATCGATTACTATATCGAAAAGTATATGTATATGCAATTATTTTCTTAATAAAAATATATATCCTTTTAAATGAAATGCTTCGCACTCATTTATTTATTAATCACAAATAACAGCAAATAACATAATAAAAATAGCGAGTGGAAGAAAAACATATCAGATTATTTGGGGTTGGGAAGTATTTATTAAAATTTAATCCATATATTTAGTGGAGTGTACAGAGTGGTGCTTTTAGTACATTATTGTAATATATATTACAATCACACTAAATATTTCTTTTATAAAATATGTATAATATTTACAGCGCCACAGTATGTTAATACATTGTACATACAAATCATACTCGGCCGAAATTTTATACTGAACCACTGTGTGTAAATTGAAACATTCGTTACAAGGCTTTTCCATAAATAATTACAGTAATGACGACAATAAAATAACGACGTTAGTAACTGCGTAATAGCAAATATAATAATCGTAACCATACCTAAAAAATATAGATTTAAAAAAAATAGTAATAGTAATAAAGCAATAATGATAATAATAATAATAATAATACAAATAGTAAGAATATTAATAAGAATAACGGTAAAAATGTTAATTCCGTTAACAATCATGAAATTTTCTCTCGCGCGCGCAATCGTCGATACTTCTAATCCATGTAGAATATGACAGAAATGCGGATGTGTGTGTTACATTTCAGAGAGATTATTATCTACAACATGACACGCAAATATAAATCATTTACATTCACATTATCATTGTAACTCTTATCATGATAGAAATTTTTTTCAATTTTCTCCTATCTCTCCCATAATCTCACGTTACTCTCATTATGCGAGATACGAAACTGTGTTAATGAAATATTATTTTTCTTTTTGATTCATGATGATTCCTTGAGAAGTGTACATATTTATTGAATATGAATCAGTCAAATGCAATTCTTATGTGACATTATATAGTTTAACATATCTTAATAAAATTATTATACGCGTATAATTGGAAAAGTAATTTGCATTTCGCATACTTTATGTACTTACTCCAAATATGCATATTATTTATCTCTCATCGAGATTTAGCGCCATTGAATATAATAATTAGGCTTTAACAATCATTCGTGCGTAAGAAAAAAAACTTAAAAACTAAGTAAAACTGATCGCTTTGTAACGATCGTTATAGAAGTAAACGAACACAGTTTGAGAGTTCATTCGAGTCTCAATCAACATTCGATGATACACTATCTATATGTCTTTTTATACGTAAAAGAAAAAATATGTAACTTGCAATTAACAATTACATATTTTTTCTTAGAAACAACTATGTGTTTTCTTTACACCGATTCCTCTCATTATTTGTGCATAAAAGTATTAAGGTAAAATAATTAAAAAATGAATATTTTATCAGATATTTTATGATTTATGTAGAATTAAGAAATTATTCAAGTCTCATAACTCGAAAAATACTCAACGAAAAAATATTTTATTATAATGTTTTGGAAAGCTCTCGAGGTCAGCTACAAGAGTATGTAATTAAAAATAGGGGGTGCCATTTAAAAAAATTGAGATGACCTTCACGTGACCTTCAAATGACTCTTCAAGGTCAAATCAATGGTACCATCTTATGGCCCCCTCGAAACCATACAAAACATGTCCGAACAATTTTTCTCTAAAATAAAAAATGAGAGAAATATTTGGGGTGGACACTTAAAATGAGACACCCTGTATAATTGCAATTATTTATATGCTTTCGTTTTATATGCTTTGATTTTATATAATTTATTTATTTAAATGCAATTCCCCATTTATCAAGAAATAACTAAAAAATTGCGTCCATAGAGTTCCGGTGTAAAACCAGAAGATATTACTCTAATTCTAAAACTGTCAGTCTTGAGAGACGAATAATTAAGTCATCTACCGAATACTTTTATACATTATAAAATTAATACGCATTAGAGAATTTATTTCGTAAGAATCCATTATAGAAAGATTTATCATAGTAAATGCAAAAAATTTTGTTCCAAACACTCTACATATTTGGATTAGGAATGTATGTGCATATCTTTCGTTTAAACAATGTATCGTTTTTCAAATCAATATTCGATTTTTTGGAAAGAAACAAAACTGCACAGATTGCTTAAATATATGTAATATTATACATACTATACAGTATCGTAGAATACAAAATTATCCTCACGGAATGTTGCATAAATGTAGAACGCTAAGTATTCGGTATAGTACGTTGTAAATCTATACGAATGCTTTCACTGAACTCTACAAAATATACGCGTTTTATAAAAAGTGTTTTAATTAGATTCACATAAATAACTGTTTGGAATATTGTAGAAGTAAGATTGGACCGGTCTACTGGACGGTACCTTCGATTGACCGCTCATTGGCAGAGAGTAAAGCGTCATATAATAAAATCAACGTGCCATTTCAAATATATGCGTACAAATATTTCTACATAACATAATCGAAAGCAAAATCTGATATCTTTTTTAAAATCCTCAGAATATATTTAATACACAATGTTGTTAAAATTAATATGGATAATTTGAATCATTAAAACTATTTAATAATTTGAATAATCACAGTTATTTTGAAGTAATATTAATGATACAATATGTATATGGATATGTTAATATTATTAAAATGACGCCACTAATAATTTCGATAAATACCAAACTAAATTTTCGTTTGTGCGCAACATGTACAAATAGCAGCCTAAACGAATTCGCTTGTGTCAGTCAGTAAATTATCCGATTTTAATGTAAATTAGCGTTACACTTCACGAGCACGTACGAATCGAAGGGTATTGGAAGTGAGGAGTGTGCGTGTGCATATTTGAAATATCACGCAAACGATGCGGCAGTTGGATAGATAATTGAGCGCTGAGAATTCGCGATATATATCGCATTGTCACGAAAACATTGAATGATCTCTATATAAAGCGTCTTCGTTCGTGCGAAGTCGCGGTTTTCATTTTAATCCTGATTATCATTCTAGCAACACGTTAACTTTCATCGATGAAAATCTCAATGAGAAATAAAAATCTCTAGCAAAATTGCGAAAAAGCAAATATCTTGATAAAAAAAAAATCGGAAATAATGCAAAATAAATCTGAATAAATCTAAACTTTTTCTATTATTCGCTAAAAAAAGATTCGATCGTTTCGACAACATTTAAAGAAATTAAAAATTCGAGTCTCGATATTGCTCGGATAAAAATCTCCGAGGAATCTTTAAGAATCTCGATTACTTCGTTGTTAAAGATTAACAGATATCTCTCCAAAGAAAGAGAGAGAGCTTCGTACGGAAGATACGTGACAGACGAGATCGCGTTCGAAATAGATGTTTTCGATTCCGTGATCGGTCGATGCCGAACATTCGGCGTGAGATGCATATAGGTGAGACAGTTCGCGCAATCGCGATTCGGGAGATGCACAATTCGGCGACAATCAATAAATTATCCCGATGCCGGGTACGACGTACGTACATTCGCTTCGTTAACTGTCGGACGCGCGCAGCACTTTCCCATCGCGTTAAATGGAACGTGCATCGGTGGGTCTTGCAATACTCGTCGAATGCATCCGAGGATCGAGGATCGCGTGTATATACGCTGATATCGACAGTCGAGGCTGATTCTCGGTCGCTAATCGACCTCCGGACCGAGTGAGACGTCGAGCTACGCGCGGAGAGCACAATTCAAAATACAAAATTACAAAAATATACTCGTGGCGCCGTAACGACCGAACGTGCCGTGCTGGCTTCCATCGCGTACAGCATTTACAATATGAACAGTATATGGATATAGAGTGCAGTCGAGGGAGAAAGACAAGGGAGAGAAAAAGAAAGAGAGAGTGTATATACATGGCATGGCACGGCGGTCGAGCAGGGCGAGCCGCGACTCTGCTAGGCCGCTTAAAATACTGTCCGACGTTCTCTCCGATCGTGCGAGCTCGATTTTTTTATGTACGTCGATGTGCGATTCTCATCGAGTGAAACGGCGATGCGAGAGGAGAGAAAAGAGACGCGAAGATTAACATTTCACACGTGTAATTCAACGTTAATTCGATGTCGGAGGAAACGGAGACGAAAACATCGCCGTCAGTTGGCACTGGCCCACGAAATACTGGGAGCATTGTTTAAGCTATCGCGATCGATCGTCGCGAATAAATACACGCCGCTATAAATCGTCGGCTTCGGCGCTCGTCGATCGCAGCGAAAAATCGAGGCGACACGATCGCGTCGTTATTTTCTCCCGTCACGTCTCACCCGGGTTGCTTTCCTTGCGCTCGAAATCTGCAATCATCGAGCGCTTAATACTGTTCGGCATAAGTAAAGCGGGCACGAGGAAAGCTCGATTTTTGTATCGGTGACTGTCATATATCATGGTTTTGTGAATCTCATATTGGGGACAACAATCATCGTGCGAGAAAGAAAAATGTAAAGAATAATTTTAAACGAGAGAGAGATAAAATAAAAAGAAGAAAATACACAGAAGAATTAAAAAAAAATTATTCCCCGAAATTATATTCGATATATCGCGGCATTTATTTATATCCTAGAGCGAGATCAAGCAAACGGAAATAAGAAGAAATGAGAAATGAGAAGAAATATCGATACTAGCTATTTTCAATCGTCATGTTGCTGCAATCGAATTTGTCCATTTAGATCTCACGGGAAAATTATGGCGAAACTATGCTTTATTCCCGGGCTTTGCATTTCCGATAATCAATATTATAAGATCAAAAATAAAAGGATTTAATCGATGGAATCTCGAAGAGAATGTAAAATGATAGATGCTAGAAATTTCACTGTATTTATATTCAAGTTGAAGCACAATTTCTATTTTAAAAGAAATTTAATTAGCGTCCAAAGAGATAGATGAGTATCGAAATATTTAATATCGAAATATCGCGGTAAAATTTTCTCTTCACGGAAAAAAGAAATCAATAGATTCGCAAAATCTAAAGATAAAGTGCGCCACTTCCGAGGACTTCTATACTCCGTATATTGCGACACGATTCCACGTAATACATTTATGGAGAAGGATTCGGCGTTGTTTTGTCGGAACAGTACGGATCTCCGAGTTGCCTGAAAGACAGGATGTCGGATCTGATCGAGCGCGTCCTTTGAATTCAAGCATCGTTCGACAGTAAGTCAAGTTTGTGCGGGGGATTCATCGGAAATACATCTGCCCGACTACTCGGCACTTTGTTACGGGGAACTGCCGTCCCGCGCAATCGCAACAAGTTGTATACAATCGCGTCCGAAAAATCCCTGCTAAAGCCAGAGAAATAGAACGTTAATCTCCCGGATAAAAAGGTAACAAAAGCATAAAGAGTGGGTAGCTCGTCGGCGATAAATTCGCAGTTAAAGAACGTTCTCTACCTACCCTACGCTTACCCCGGTGAAATATCACCTATGGGTGAAGCAGCGGTCTTTGTGCTGGTGTGTAAGCACGTAAGCACTCCTTATCACGATGTATAGCAGCTTGATGTCTCGCGCGAAAACGGAAACGGCATATCGACAGAATTAACCCCGGCGAAGATAATGGAAGCAAGTGGATACGATCTGTAATCGTATTCGAAGGAAATCGGATCGCGAGAAAAAAAAGAAAGGAAAAGAGAGAGGACAAGCTCGAATGAGTTCCCCGTCAAAAAGGCATTAACTTGAACGAAAGAAAAATGCGCCGGCTGTGTACAATGCGCGACAATCGCTTCGACAAGTCACATGTTTTCTAGTTTCAAGAAGAGACGATTTATCGGCCATCAGGTATTCGGGACCATAAGTCCGCTCGTTCGTCGATGATGTATAGCTCGCATGGACGTTCTACTTTGCGATATATTGTCGTCGATGGTGGAATTGCAGCGATCGCGCGTATCTCAAAATAGTGACGCGTTGAATTCCACGTTTACGACACGTCGTAATATCGCCATCTTTTTAAATAATGTCCATTTAACATTTATCCGCATTTCGCGATTGTCCCTTTTGATTCGCGATCGACGAGTTGCATATCGCTTCGGTCAATGATTCTTCGCGCGGTACGGATATTTATTCGCGATGCTGCAATTGTTAACAATTGAAATTCGTTACTGTTACTAATTGAAACGCGCGTTCAATTAATTTGGAATTCCAAAATAAATTTGAATCGATATCAGAGTATATGTACATTAAACTGGTCATTTTTGGTATATCAATCTAATTATAACTAGCATGATTGTAGTGATGAAGATTAATCGAACAACGACGCCAAATTAACTGCATTTCCAAAATACGCTATTCCGATCACTGGTTTATTACCGATGATAATTGATTATACGAACTCCAAGGACACGATATTCGCGTAGTTAGCGTCGACAGAAATATACGTTATCTAGGTATATTTTTTTTTTTGGTTGCACACCATCTTATCGTACTTTATAATACATTTGTTGTTACAAGCTCAAACATGCGTTCGAGTGTCGTCGCACTTATATCTACTTTAGGTTTATACATTGCTGTAAGATTTATCCGTTTAACGTAATACAAAATGGAATCGTCATATAGTACTGTTATATTACGTACTGCGTTAACAACATCTACATCTTCTCTGATTTTAACATACGTACCTCTTACGTATATTAAAATACATTAATTAAAATAATCGTAACGATAGATTGACAAAATACTGCAGTCGGATTGTGCAAAGTATACAGAGTAAAGTCAAATTTGCTGCTATAATTATCGCATGTGGCATCTCTCGACGATTAAAGATATCAAATGTCGTTAAGGCAGTACGGCATATATCTACGAGTATACGGTGTGACGATGCTCTTAGGGGAAAAAGGGACATAGATCGTTATGCGCCATTCGATGTAAGCTGTTTGAGAATTTGCAAGAGAATGCAAGAGAATGCACGCGGTCTTGCTACAATTCGATACAAGCGTCGAAATTTCGACATTAGAAAAGAAACGCGACAGGAGATGACATGTAACAGCTATATAATTTCTTAACAATATTAAATTCTCATTACGCTTTTTTCATAAATGTAACATGTGCAAAACGTTGCTTCGTCTGAATCTTAACAGTTCCATTTATATTATATACGTGAATCGTATCGAAACGATCGCGATTTTCGATTACGAATACAAGACGAATTCACTGATATCGCTCTTGACAAAACGATTTGTGTTCAGCACTTGCAACAGTTGCTTCCTATTTCGCATAAATTTCATACAAAACGCGAACAGGTTTCGCCTTATCGACTAAGCCGACACCAATGTGTCCGGAACATTAATCACTTGATCACCTCACCGCGCGTAGTTAGCGCCAAATAAGAAGCTAAAGGAACTCGACCAAAAAAAAAGAAAAAAAAAGAAAAAAAATAATATATATAGGAGATGAGGAACGGAAATGACATCTATCAATAACCGGACCGTTTAAAAATGATTCGTACGAATTGCACGAGCCATTTGGGTTTAGATTACTTCGGATTCTCTGTTTCATTCAATAAATAATTTACGAAATAATTTACAGGAAAAAGGAAAGGAAAGAGAGATGACTTACAGGAAGGAAAGTGACTCTTAATCATCGTCAGTAATTTCGACGAGCCACGCCGTTGTCTTCCCGAGTCGTCTCATGTCTCGTTCATCCTCCAGATGACTGCGATTCATCGAGCGAAATGGAAGTTGCACGCGCGCGAAACGCGCGTTTCGAAAGGCACTACCGGTTTATTGTAAATGTGGTCGCACGCTCCCCATCATGGCGTACTACGACCAATCGTCCTCATTGTGGACGATACCCGTGATATCATACTTCTGTGCCGTCCTCTCCCTCGTCCTCGTACAGCGTCGGCCCGTTGGCAGATTTCTTCTTGGGCTTTGGCGGCGGTCTAGGCGGTACTTTCCTGCCGAGGGTATTGCTGGCGGCAGCTTGTTGCTGCTGCGTCAATAGCGAATGTCCGCCGTTCATGCTTTCATCCGGCAGTTTGATCGGCCACTCGGCTGCGCCTTCCGGGGCCGCCCGGTCTAGTGGACTGCCGGCAAGGATGTTCGGCGTGCTACGTTGAATCGTGCCATAGTGCGAGCTGGGACCGCCTGGCGTGACTGGAAGCGGCCGCCCCCGCATGGATGAGGCCACCGATTCTGGGCTCTTGTTCAACGATAACATCGAGCTGCCATCAGCCGTGGTGCGCAGCCCCAAATTGTCATAGACCGGTTCGAGGATGTCGGTGGGCGACGTCGGAGGTCCGCTGCTCCAACTGGGAGCTCGCGGTCGACGCGGAATTGTTACGTAGCCGTGACGTGGCAGCACCGGTGCCGCCGAGGACGAAGACGACGACGGTCCGAGGCAGTACGGTGTTACGCTGCGACTGTGTGGCAACGTCTTGAAGGCGGCTGGGTGATACTGGCCAGGCGGCGGCGAGGCATATGACGACGATGATGCCGCCGCTGTTGTCGTCGCTGTCTGATTAGGCAGACGCGTGTTGTCAGGCGCTGTCGACGTCTGGCTAGTCGGCGATGCGCCACGACCGCCGGAGAAAGCCAGCAGATCTGGTGGATATTGTCGATGATGGTAACTGGTACCCCCGCGTGGCAACGTGCCGCTAGTACCGCCTCCGTCGAGTTCCGGAGTAGCCAGTTCGTGCTCCCTCTCGTCGTCTATTCTGTCCACGACACTGCTTCCGACACCGTCAACTGCGAGAACATGAACAAAAGAGAAGGACGAACGTTAAGAAAGAAAATTTAACAGCAAGAAGAGGTTGAGAAAAAGAAAAACTGGGAAAGAAGAAAAAATTATGTCAGAAGGTCTGCGAGACGCAGACGCGCGCGGTAAGGTAGCGTCGCCAGAACATTGCTGCTTTATTGTTAGTAATAAGATCCTGACACGAAAATTGACGTGACATTATTCTTGACGAGCGCGAACGAGTGCTTTTAAGTCGGATTAGTCGCGATACGATCGCAAACGGGAGCGCGCTTTATTAATTTGATCGAAAACTGCAACTACGTTGCATGAACATCGTTGATCAAGCGTAATGTTCGGCGATATCATATTATTATCAGAATTGTATGGTATTTATAAACTTCGAAGATTTTTACAAAATCCGAATCTCTCGCGTTATCATACAAGTCATTGTATTTTTTTTACAGTGTTATAGACAATAATCTTATATCGTTAAAGATGTCTTTGATACTTCAATAATATCGCATACAATTGTCTACGTAATTCATCGAAAAATATTTTTATTAACAATACTCGCATATTGATACACGCAAAACAATCTTGATGAATCTTATTGTCGTCATTACTTGTGCAATTATTTCAATTATCTACTATGCAATTTATGATTAATATTCTCGCGCTTGACGATAAATTATAAAAAATTTGCTCTCATATGTCTACGAAAAAAATGTTGCTAAACAATGATGTCAATAGTTGAACGCGGATGACAAATGTCTTTGCGCTGTCACATAACGCGACGTTTTAGTCAGAAATACTCAGTGTATCATAAGCGTCCCTAATGGATCTTCATTAGTCTCCTAGCTGCCATTTGGCGGATTCTCCTTACCTTAAGATCGATGGCACCTGATTAAACCGTCAGACAATTCTCGCATTACGATCCGCACGCCGATACGAAACAAATCGATTTATAATTACACATACACACATACGTACAAACACGCACACGTTATTTGTACATTATATAAGTGACGTATATCGTCTCTTGTCTCCTTGCGAGGAAAGAATATTCCTTCGATAGAACAATAGATGTTATTACGCGAGTCATTCGAGTCTCGTATCGACTGATAATTTTCAATCAATGTCCGCGAGATTTATCAAGTCTAATGTAAAATGATCTCTCGCTAGCATCTAGCCGCGCACTGTTTAGTAATATAGGCTGTGTACTGACCGAAGACGGAGTCGTTGTCGAGCAACGTGCGATTCAGCTCTGTCATCTCCGTACCATGGGACGTCACCGACGGTGCTTCGTATCGTCTCGGCGGCTTCACCACCGGATTGATAGTGGTAATCAAAGACTTCTCCTGCTCGCCGAGGCCGGGATGTTCCAAGGATGCCGCCTCGAGACCCTTCTCATCGTGCCTGGTCCGGCGACGTCGGCAGTGACACACGCAAAGCACAATCGTCACGATCAGCAAGCACAGCGTGGCGACACCGAGTATTATGGCGTGCGACAGGCTCATAAAATTGTCTCCGCTGCCCAGCGTGTCGCCCACGATGGCCAAGGTCACGTTCTTCTCGGCTTCGCCGCCCGGGTTCTTCGCTTGGCAGACATAATCACCCTTGTCGAAGGGCGTTGCATCAAGAATGGTGAGATTCAACCACTCGTGTCTCGCTGACAACACGTAGCCTCTGTCGCTACTCGGACGTTTGGCGAGGTTGTCTAAGACGCGAGTACGATGCGCCCATGACATCTGAAATAAATAGTCGCATGTGACATATTTTATATTGCGAACAGTGATAAAAGATTAAAGAATCAAGAATTGCTAAATAAAATTGTATATACGACATGTTACATAAATAAAATCGCATTAAACTGTAGATTCTTAAAGCGAAGTTCTACAATTAGTTTGACGTTCCCGAGCACTATTTTCGACGGCGTCTGCACGGAAATGGCAATTACCTTAGGAGGTGGGATTCCCGTTGCTCTGCACGAGAGAGTCACGTCTCCTCTGCCCATTTCGATTTTGGTTGCCGGGCCGATGGCGGTGATTTTCGGTCTGCATGCAAACTCATCGCTGGTAACTTCGTCCCACATCTTGCCGGCCATGTTGGGCGGTTGCTCGCAAGTGGTTGGCTTTGTGTATAACTTTCGTTCGATCGCCCAGTCGCGGAACCTTTTGAGATGGCAGTTACAATTCCACGGATTATTCTGAAGTTCGAGACTACCGAGTTTAGGAAGACTCTGGAAGCTCTGCAGTTGCAGAGTACTAAAGTTATTCCCGTCGAGCGTGAGGGAGTGCAAAGCCGGTACATTACGGAACGTTTTCTCCTCGATGCGCTCCAATCTGTTCTCCGACAACCCCACTTTTTGCAGAAAGGTGAGATTGAGGAATAGATTATTTTCCAGTACCCTCAGTCGATTCTGATTAAGTAACAACACACGCAATCGTTGAGTCTCGTAGAAAGTTCCCGGATGTAAACTACGTATATTGTTGCCTGACAGATCGATCTCGATGACGATCTTCAAGCCGCTGAAAGCGTCCGTATGAATCGATTCGATGCCGCATTCGCGCAGTATCAATTTATGCAGATTCACCAGGTAAACGCGACTAAACGCGTCGTGTGTAAGATGATTCATGTGATTGCCGGTAAGATCGAGATTCTGAATCTCTGGCGAGAGGTCCCCCGGTACCTGCGTGAGGTTTTGCTTAGTACACTCGGCGGTCTTCTTGCCGGACACCCATTTGCACTTGCAAGTCGACGAGCACTGCATCCAGTCCTCTTGGCCTTGACACAGGGCGACCATAAACGCCGCATAGAGCAACCACAAGCCTGTCATTCCCATCGATCCCATCTCGAAGAATCCTATTAACAGCGGAAACGTGCACAATGATGTTAGAACGTGACTGCAAGATCGCGATCGTAGAACTTATTCAGTTAAACGGAGTTGCATACGATGAGACGCGTTTCATCTTACGCAATATTACATCAGGATAATATGTGCAATGTGTGTATTTGTGTGTATATATACACGGTAAAAAACATTTTGTATTTCTGTTAAAATTTTCTCGTATAAAAATTTTTGTGTTAAATTTTTAACATATTCTTATGTTAATGTAACATATTATCGTTGCGTTATTTTGACATTTCTGCGTTGAGTTAATATTTCACCGTTTCTAAGAGTTAAAACAACACAATTAATATGTAAATGCACGAATTTTTGATGAAATATGTTACATGTTAAAATGAACAGATAAATTGTGTTATTTTTCTATCTATAACAGTTTCCATATGTTAAATCGATATATCTCTTCTATTTATCATAAAAATGTAAGAATAATATTTTCTTTTAATTAAATTTAACATTATAAATATGTTAATTTAACATAAACTTTATTTCCAGATAAAGTTTAAGTGTTACACTTTTGTGTTAATTTTTAAACATATTACTTGTGTTATTTATTTACATATTTGCCTTCTGTTAAATTAAACATTAAATGTAACATTAAAATTAAAGTAGATAAATTGGGATATATGAAATATGTTAAATTTAACACAAAATTTTTTACTATGTATATATACATATATATATATATATAAAATATGTATACATATATTAGCTATATAACTTAATATTCATCAACGAGAGCGACTAGTTTTGTGTTTCACGTGTATTCATTATTATTGATAGTTGAACATGTAGGTGTGTAGGTATAGATCATTGTTTAATTATACGATCGAATAATCATATTACATACGTATATGTGGCAGGAATTAATTATTACCGAATAATATGCGGGTGCTTAATAATTTTGAATAATTTATATACGATACAAATATCCGACACGCTATTTGACACTTTTGGTTAATATACGCTGGAATAATTGTTCGTACTGAGCAAATTACGTGATTACGTAATGATTTTATACTGATGTAAACATCATCATATATGTTTTTAACGTGAACTATTGTGAATTGTGCATTATGCGTTTTACGTAAAATTATAAATTATATATCATGTTATTTTGTATAATATATATATATGCCTGGGTTTGATTTTACAGTCTCGTAAATTTGGATTTGTTTAATGCGCTTATTTGGTCGCTCGCGAATCGCGCGAAATGAATGAACACTTTTGTAAGGAACTAAGAACTTTAATACACAACACAGAACACTGCAACGTAACCACAGAACGTTTATACACAATATTAGTAATACGGATCGGCTCGATACAAATACGCGTCCGCACAGCTTGACAGCTGGGACTCGACTTAAATGACAGACGCTGCTGTCAACAACCTCTTGACAACGCGCTTCTTCTCGTTAATCGGCGCTGTCCCGATGAACACGGACGATCAGGGTCGTAACACTATGTATTGAATGTTAAATTCATCATTTTTTTATGGCAATATAAGTCGTTACATGGCTCAAGATTATTTCGTGGTTAGTCATACGATTAAACTTGACTTTTCATGTTATCGGAGAAGTCTGACTAGGTCTGAGTTTGATACTATCAGAGATACCATCCTTTTTTTCGTTTTCAACACTATTCTCGTCTTCCTCTCCTCCTGTATTCCTGCGAGCTTGCCTTCCTTTATTTTTTGTTAGTTTACCTCGCTAATTTCCGAGCATGCCGGGACATCTCTACCGAGGACTGTTGGCAATTTAGCTTTAATACCGTTACAGTACTCTTCAACGCTAGCGTCACGTCAACGCGTTTCGCCAAAGTTAAATTAATACAACGCGACAACTAGAGTACGCCTCAACCCTTTTATTATCACCGTGAAGTCCGAGATTGTGCATCAAATTAGTCTTTCCGTCGAGAAGCGACGAGCACAATTCATCCAGGGTCTCTCTACGAGTTAAATCAAGAAAGAAAAGAAATCCGAGTTACACAGTATTGCGCGAATCTTGATGAAAAAATTTATCGAAACTGTTCGTGGATAGAATATGATAAATGCTGATGAAATTAATTCGTTTATTTCAATTATTTTTATTTTTTATTTTTTTAATTTTACTTTGTCTTTCAGATTGCATCTCTACATCACGCAAAATGTATATACGTATTTTCCAAATGTATATCCACTGAGAAAAAAATCTGGTTGCATTAATTAGAATTCAGATAGATTCAACCAGTATGTCTGTTGGAAAATGGACGAACCAGAATTCTTATAGGAATTGCCAGATAAATCTGATTAATTTCTTCCTTCTTTCCTCCCTTAAATTTACCAAATTTTCTGATTAATAATACTAAACTCGCCAGCACCAAATCGTCTAAAATTTTTTTCATCTAATCTCAAAAGTCTGTTTAACATTCTGAATTCCAACAAGATTATTGGATAAATTCAATCCAGGTTAGTGAATAAATTATTTTAAATTCAGTTTGTTAGAAATTAAACAGATAAACTGAAGCGTACCAAATACACAAAAAATGTGTTCCACTATTAATAACTCCCGTAACAAGGTTATGGACCCAGGAGTGCATACGGACTTGTAAAGCAAATTCGTGAGTAAAATAAGACAAGAAAAGAAACTCAGACATGGCGACGTTAAACACATTTGATCGCATCGATCGACTGAACGGTGACAATTACCGATCATGGAAGTTCGCCATGAAAATGCTTTTGATACAACGAGAGTTATGGAATTATGTGGATGGTTCGATCGTATTATCAGACGACGCCACGCGAGAACAAAAGATACGATACAAACGACGAAAAAGCATTATCAGCGATTGTCTATAGACCCAGACCAACAGATTCACATAGTAAACTGCGACACGGCGAGAGAAGCATGATTGGCACTTGCAGAAATACACGAGCCCAAATCTCGACAACGAATAATGCAATTAAAAAGACAATTTGTGCGGACTCGACTGAGAGAAGATGAAAGCATGGAATCATATTTGAATCGTCTCAAAATTTGCTCGGATGACATGCGAGGAGATGGAGCAGAGATCAAGGACGAGGATCTTGCTTATGCAATGCTATCAGGCCTACACGAAAGTTATGACGCATTAACAATGACGCTCGCAAGCTTGGGAGACGAGAAGTTCACCTCAACGGAAGTAAGAAGAGCACTAAGCGCTGAATATGATAGACGCACGTCCAGATGTAAAGAAGAAAAACAAAAACATGAAATTGAAGCGTATCAAATAAAGAAAGGTAAGAAAGATACCACAACGAAACCTAAAGCAGGAAAATGTTTCAGCTGCGGAAAAGCGAGACATTACGCAAAACAATGCAGAAACAAAGAGAGAAAAATTGATAGAAGCAAGGAAAAACCGATTGCATTACTTGCAGAACACGCCGAAGGATGCATGGTTAATAGACAGCGCAGCGACTCATCATGTATGCAGACACAAAAAATGTGTTCCACTATTAATAATTCCCGTAACATAAACAGTGATGCAAGAAGAGGCTGCAGCTCAAACACACAATCAGATAGCTAGCGTCCTCTTTCTGGCACTACTACTCGTAAGAGAAAAAAAATATACTTTGGATTTAATGTTAATACTAGTTCTTTATATACATTTTATGGCAAATATTGAATACGAGTTAAGTTAAAAGTGGCAAGCAAAGAAATTAATGTAACAAGAAATTTTATACATCCAACCAGAAAATATTAACCAAATTCTTATAGTAAAATCTATTAAACGTTCTAGTTATAAAAAATCGAGTCTTATCATGATAACTAGAAATTCTTGTTTGATTTAACCAAAATGCTTTCAATCATATACGTCTTGTTGGTACAATCAAACGATTTTTCTCAGTGTGCGATTGGGTAAAAACAAAACATTTTGCGAGAAAGATAAAAACGATTATGAATTAAACAAACGATTCAGTTCCATTGGAGAATTGGCGGTAAATGTTAGAGCAAATTAATTGAAATTGTATAACGTTTTCCCGTTTCGAAAAGTACAAAGAAAACGGCGAATTAACGTCACGAAGAGAAATTTGTTCATGACGAAGATCGCACCGGGTTCTTGTCGGGAAACTTGTTTCGACATATGTGTCGTTGTAGATTTCCGCCAACTTTTCACATATACATGTTTCGCGCAGTCGACTTTACTTCCCGGTGCCGGAACTTTTTGAAGTCTCTATCCACAAAGAGCGACCGCGGTCGCTGTACTTGCTTACAATTCTGAGACTTTATTGTCGTGGCCGCGAGAGCAGTTCTTTTGAGCTCGATCGGTGGTTCAGCTCCAGGATCAGAATAAATGTGTACCGAGCGCATCGTTCTTTAAACCTGTCACATATCGCTTCAGCCTTGCTTTTGTCAGCGCCTTTAGATTTCAAGATAAAACAGCACTCTTTGTACTAGAACATACCAAATTCAAAATGCATCGCTTATGATATATGCCAAGCGTTTTCTCCTCACGGAACATTTCGGAAAAAGCAGGGATTAATATTATGCATGTAAAGCGAAAGATAACATTCGTATTCTGATATTGTACGCGTCGATTTTTTGTCTCTTCCGCTGTCGCGACAACGTCCCTCCTTTCTCTCGATCCTAGTCGTCTATCGATCGACCGCATTTGACTTGTAAATAGCTAGCCAACAAGAGGACGTTAGGTGGAGAAAGTAAGGCGCTTGTATACCGATCGAAGTGGCTTTTAGCCTAGATGAATGATAGACGGGCGAGACGAGTGTCCTTTGGCGGCGCGTGTATCGTGCCGGAAGGAACCTCCCACCCGTCTCGTCGCGAAAATGCGGAAGTTGCTTGACGCGGAACGTTGTGCGTGTGTCCGACATGTTCGTGCGCCACGCAATAGAGAGAGGAAAAAAACGTCGAATGCAGAGAAAGGAAGAAAGAAAGAAAGAGAGGGAGGAAGGGTCGATTTTCCGCGGGGTGGAATTTCAAATTCGAACACCCTCTATCAATCAAGAGCACTCCCGGAGGGTTACGGCAAGTATGCCCTGTTGCTTCTACACAAATTTCATCAATCATGCGAGCCAACACACCGGAGGTGGTGGTTATTCTGTCGGATCTCCCTGCCCGTCCTATATTTTTGCGCATAAAATAAGGTTTCGCGAAATACATGAGCGACCGATGATTGGCGGATGTAACGATCGGTACGGCCAATGTTGGTGGGCGGATATCGCGATATTTACAAATGGCTTTTGAAAGCGCTCGTTACAATGCAGCTTTCGCTGCGGAAGCCACGCGTAAATGCGGGGGCGTTTAAAACAGAGAAATAACAAAGAAAAAAGAAATAAAAAAACACTCGGCGTCGAGATCGGCAAGGAAAGATGGGCCGCGTATCGTGCTCAGATCTTTCATCGTGAAACAGCCTCGCATAAATAGGATGCAGATTACTGTTAACGATTCGCAATCGCCTGAGTTTTCGGGAACTTTGTGTCTCCTATGAAAATGTTGTTGCGATTTAATCTGTAATTTGCGAGAAACTGGGAACACCTTGCAACACCCTGCCTCCGACCTGCGGAAACTTTTTCCGGAAACAAGGATTATTGAACGACGACGACGAGCCACGCGACCGTCTTACGAGAATATCAAAGAAGTTATGGCGGACGGATTTATATGTGTTATATGTACTTCGAGATAACGCTCGAAGCACGGATGAGCGTGGACCAAGACTTCGACGAGAAAAACGTTCACGTATAGCGCGCTCCATTGAAACTTCTTGGAGAGTCAGTACCTCGTAGTTGGAAGCGCTTAAACGTAATAACAAAATAGAGCGAGCAACTTTTTGTTAAATTACCGGGTCGTGATACAAATGGCCGTGAGGCGAGAAGGGGAATTTCGTTTTCGATGTAATCGCTCTGTACAAAGTGGATTTAAAGTTATTATTGTGACCTCCGGCTTGATTTTGTTACAAAACATTGTTTAACTAAGAATCTTTAGTCCACGGTTTGCTCATTATTTAAATACATTTTCTACTAGTCTACGTTCGGAACATCTTACAGTGAGATCTGCCACGAATATATCTAGAGTAATTTTACTTTTAATACTTGTAACGAATTAAAATCCCCGAAGAGAAAAGATTTATTAGACTAATAATAATGCATGAAGCATACATGTCAAGATAAAAATAAGAGAATAAAAATAGGATATCAAGAGATACGATAAAAAAATGTATGAAACACACATGTCAAGATAAAAATAAAAGAATAAAAATACAATGAAAAAACGATAAAAGAATGAATATTAGACAAGAGACTAAAAATAAGTCAATCAAGCGCATGATTTTTTTTCTAAAATATTTGAAGAAAAAAATATTTTATTTTTAATCTCTCTTATTCTTAGGTCTACGAATTTAATCACAGCATAAGTGTGTACGAGTGACGTGTAACTAATTAACTCATATCATTTAAAATCAATCGAGACTTCGCAATCATCATCAAAAACGTAAATAATGAGCCGATTCACTGTGCTTATGTTTGGTATCAGGTTTATTTATTCAACTGATCCAATTTCATCGTGCGAAATTATGCGTATTAAGTAGGTTGCAGATGATCAATTCCCTCAATAAATATTGACCAAGCCAGGACCAGACAACGCGTCACATGAATTATGCTATGAATATCAACGTACGACGATGTGTAATACATGCGATGATATAATAACATATGACTTTATATAATGTTTAGTGTGAAAAGAGCTGGTTCCACCGTCTATCTCGATTTGCACAAGTAAGTAAGAGAATTTAATTAATGTAATATTTAGTTAGTGCTGTGTTAGATCGGTTTCGCAAAGCGCGTTGTTTTCCGTGAATTATCGTGGGATGCTGTTTTCATTATACCGGGTCACCGTGGGACACGACGGGAACACTATGGTAATCGACTTTCTAATTATAAACGCGGGTGTTCGCGGATGGAGGGCGTGAACTCTCGACCGAGGTCACTTTTTCTCGATAAATCGTTAATAGTTAATTAGCAGAGAATAAGGACAGAATCGTTAGCCGATTCCATCATTGACAGTCGCGGAGTTAGGGATCGCGAACGAATTAATGATTGTATTTATTACAGTTTTATCAACGCGTTATTACTTGTCGGAAATATCAATAGACTGCACATGTGTTATCGCACATGACAAAATACATATAGGATGTCAGGGTAATCTCTTCCCTTTTTTTTCGAATTATGAGGCTTGAAATAATTTCTTAAATTTTACATAAATCATAAAATATCTAGTAAAATATTCATTTTTCGATTATCTTACCTTCATACTTTTATATACAAAATAATGAGAGGAATCAATTGGTGTAAAGAAAACATATAATTCTTTCAAGAAAAATATGTAATTGTTAATTGCAAATTACATATTTTTTCTTTCATAAAAGTATTAAGGTAAGATAATCGAAAAATGAATATTTTATTAGATATTTTATGGTTTATATAATTAAGAGATTATTTCAAGCTTCATAACTCGAAAAATACTCGATGAAAAAATACTGTATTATAGTGTTTTAAAAAGCTCTCGAGGTAAGCTACAAGAGCTTTTTTTAGGAAGAGATTACCCTGACACCCTGTATATACATATGGGGAAAATATTAATTGCTATTAATATGTTATAAGCACAAATGTGCAATTTAAAATAAAAAATTACATCTTAAAATACACGTTAATGTACGTAATGTTTGTTAGAGATAATGAAAAATTTATTAAACCCATTATCCCGATCCGCTACATTCATATTTATCTCTATGGAACTATATCTATATATAAGCATGTAAATACTGAATAAAGGAACTAGTCGAGCAAAATTACGCACTGCGTATCTTAAAAAATTTAAAAAATGGCCGGCATGGGGCTCTTAACAAACTTAAAATTTTGGAATATAAACTATATTATTCGATGTGTAACGATCGCGTGCATGCTTACAGATAGTAATATCTCATATTCCTTAGAACGAAATAATTTTCTATAATAATGCAAATATAATTAATGTACGAAATAGAATAGAGCAGAGATGCTAAGTTGATATACACCTGTCACATTCATGAGCTCGATAATGCACGTTTGTGTAACTAGATTCCGCATCCTCTTATGAGAGGAAGATCTGCTTATCAATATATATATGTACGCATGTACAATGCAATTGCTATCTGTGGAATATGATTAAAATTTCATTGAATATCTCCCGCATCCATCTGCGGAATACACACTTTAACCAATCCAACCGATACGAGGACAAAAAGGAAGTTTTATCTCAATTCACCTTGATCTACAAACTTTTACTTTTTATAACTTTCATCTTTTTACAACATACGAGATTGGATAAATTAAAAATGATTCTACTGAAAATAACGTGAGATATTTCACTTCGAAGTTGATCTTTTTCTCTTTAAGGAAGGAACTTTATACAGTCGTTAAAAAGAGATTGTTAAAACAATTCTTTTAAAAACGACTTAACTTTCTTTTGTCAAGTATCTCTTTAAACGATCTATTTAAACGATATATTCTTTTGTGTCACAGCTTAATTTTAAATATATTTGCAAAAGTAGGAAATTTTTGTATAAAAAATACAATTTCAAAAATAGAATCATTCATTGATAATGAAAGATACAATAGCAAGAAAAAAGGGTGTAATGGCTACCCAAAATCAATGAGAAAGGTGATAAATATTTCTGTCTTGCAAAATTATTTATATTTAGGTTTGTTGCTCTTTAAAAATATCTTTTTTATGTATATATCTCTGTGTATATATCTGTGTATATATACATGTGTGTGTATTTTAATTAATAAATAAAGAATTTATTTATTAATTAAAACGTAGCAATAAAGTATGCGGCTTGAAGATAGATATATTGTATTGTATTTGATATAGGATACATGTGTGTATATGTGTGTGTTATATTTATCATGCAGGTAATATTGTGAATGTAATAGTTTCAATCAGCCAGGGAATGTTTAAAGGTAAAACAATATTAAAATATTCTAAAAACATATTAAACACATTTTAAAGATAAAAAATTTGAAGAATTTCTTGAAAAATAAATAATGTTTGATACAATCAATATGTGCTGCAACAATAATGCGATGTAATTGAATTTCGATAATTGCAATGTAAGGAAGGACAATTTTTATTATGTTTACATTCATTATGTTAAAATAATATTGCGAAATATTTTTCTTAAATAATTGAAATAATGTCATTATATTTCATTAGCATTTAACTTAGGCATAACGTATTCAGCGTTCATTATATATCTTTCAATAAACTTTCGACAAAAACCGTCAATCATATCAATATAATAATTCATGTCGATATCATGTTTTTTTCCGTTATATCTAATCTCTACGGGCTGTATTTAATCAACTTAGTATTTAGTCAGCTATTTCAATAAGATTTCGTCAATCGTCTCGATGTGATAACATATAATGTTACGTTTTTTTCCAATATCTATCTAATCTTTATCTATTGTCCGCTCTCGTTCTCTTCGATAAACCTCAGCTGCATTATTCGGAAAGTTCGAAGTTTGACCGAATATTTACAGGCCGTGTGCCGGGGACCGCGAAATTGCATAAACTTTTCAAATAAGGCCGAATCTTATAAATCTGCGGCCGAGAACATTGTCCGCGAAAGTTCGGTGCCGCGCCGCGGGGTTATTAACTTCGGGTCACGCGAAACTATCAGAGCGTCGTCAAAGTCGTTTCCGCACTTTCGCACCCCGATACGGAAGACCAATTCGCGAAACTCACGTCCCGCACGTGACAACTTTGTTTTCGCTCCACGTGGCCGATTAGATCGTGCATTCACAACACAATTGCAATATCATTACACTTTGCCGTCGCAGAAAGACCCGTCTGCTATATACTACGAATTAATAGTGAGACTTATTCGAGAATTAGAAATATGTGTCAGTATAGTAGAGAATTATATAAGAAATATATCCTTTTCTCTCTCAATCCACGAAGCTTAAAATAATTTCCTCTGCTAAATTTATTATCGTGTCGAATTATATCGTTTAAATGTATATTTTTGCAACGAATATTGAATTGAAAATTCTCAACGCACATATAGAGAGCTTTTCAAAACATGTAATTTGCAATTAACAATTCCATATTTTTTCTTAAAAACAACTGTTTTCTTTACACCAATTGATTCCTCTCATTATTTTGTACATAAAAGTATTAAGGTAAGATAATCGAAAAATGAATATTTTACAAGATATTTTATGGTTTATGTAAAATTAAGAAATGATTTTATGGTTTATGTAAAAATAAGAAATGAAGCCTCATAACTCGAAAAGTACTTCATGGAAAAATAATTTATTATAGCGTTTTGGAAAGCTCTCGAGGTAAGCTATAAGAATATGCAATAAAAAATAGGGGGTTCCATTTTAAAAAAATGCACTTCCGGTCTGAATCGCCTATTTCCGGCCGGAACCGAAGAAGTTGAAAATATCACCATTCGATAGAGCGCATCCGATTTATAAAAAAAATGTTTTTACTTTTTTGAAATAACCACCTCTCTAGTTTTTAAATGGGTGGTACGGGTGGTCTGAAACACCCTGCATAGTTATGTCGTAGTTTGATAAATATGTTGTTATTTATAATGATATTCTATCGTATTATATCGTATTCTTATATTTTTATAATATTTGAGTAATTATATATTAAGATATATAATTCTCTATGGACCTTTACTCTTTCGATATTAAGGTAGATGTTTGGTATTAAATGATCCGACCAACGAAAGATTTAGGTTTCTCAATCTTATGATATATATCTATTCATCTATTTACAAGGAGAGAGAACCTCATCTTGATCATTTTTTTCCTTTTTTTCTTTTGTGCTTTACAAGAACTAGATAAATACGAGAAATTCTCTACTGGTACTATAATAGTACTACAATAATTTAAAAGAAGAGAAAAACGTGCTGTGCTCTCTTTCATGTTCTCTTTTCCTTTTTCCTTCGTCTTTTTTTCTATTGATATTAAATGCCGAAGGGCAATATTGATGATTGATGAATACCCGGCATTGTTCGTCTCGTCGTGTTGTAGTGACTGTCTGGAACAACAGTGCTTTGTCATTCGACTTAAAATTGATATGACAAATATGAATTTTGAGCTTTTTGCTAATATGGTCAGCTTATGGCTGGTTACAATTCAGAATAATTATTATCGATTTAGAAAAATAAAGGTATCAATCATATAAAAAGTAATATAATAAAACAAATAATAATAAAATAGCCATTCATTATTAATCATATTTGATGAATAACCATAGTTTTAGTCGTAAATAATTGTTTTATATCAGTAAACCTATAAAAATTGAAAGTTTAAATACCATTAATGCAAAAGAGTGAATTAAATCATTGAATATTTTAACAATAAAAGAAATAATTGTTAATAAAGAGTTCATAATATATACGTATGTATAATTTAAATCCTTTCAAAAAGTTTGTTATATTTATATTTTTTCTCGATTTTTTTGTACTTTATTAATCGATGTTAATTGATTAAACATAATTAGAAACTAAAATATGTCAAATTATCGTTCAAAATAATAAATATGAAATGTTAAAATTAGATAATAAAATTTTTGAATAGTACAATTAATAATAAAAAATAAAGCCTAATAAAATACGGTTTCAAGAGAATTTATTGAAAATTTAACTTACGTTCGTTCTAATCTCAGGATAGTAATGTTTCACGATTCTATCGAATGCCACTCGAACCAAGGATGATGCTGCAACAATAAATATCCATTACCATATTTTAAAGATAACAATCGTTATAGTTGACCGTATCGTGACGATCAGTATTTTCAATTAGCAATATACAATTGATATTCCAAACCAGTTATATTAAAATTATTTTAACCATTCGGAGCTTTAATTATTACGTATACGCTGTTATTATATTACGCCGAAAAAAAATTTTACGATTATATTATACATTTACATATAACTTTTATATAAGTAATAAAATTCATATAAATGCAAACGTATTTGGAATATAATATAATAATGCTACATGGAAATCATTTAATACGTGCATTTCGACTGGTAAAATTTGATATCGTTCGCTTGAGAGCATTGACAAAAACGTTAGGGAAACAAAGGATTTTTTTCTCCACTTCGATAGGAGTCTGTAAAACAGCGAAAACAATCTCCGGCCCCATATACGCTACGGCAAACAACGAGCAATGAAAAAACTTTCTGTTAAGGGAAAGTAAACGACGTCAAATCGATCGTTGTCGCGTAAGCCGCTTTTTTCGCTGGGAGTTCTGGTTTAACAATACATACCGGATAACCGAGAAAGAGTGCAATAATCGTTAACTGCGTTTGTTCGAGGAAAAAAATAAAAATCCTGACAAAAATGGCACACGGCAGCTGTTACGTTTTATACATTGGCGGATATATGAGGATAACTCGATATATGTATTTTTAATAATATATAGAACAAGTTCAAATATAATTGCGATAAAATTTAATTTTGCTGATGGATTCTGCATTTGTGTTTTGCAGCAATATATTTACACTTCTTGTTTAATAAAATTTAAATAATACTTTTGATTTATATTTTTTTACTTTATTTCATTATTCATCGGATTAAGAGTACATTTTTTAAAATTCTTTCTTTCTAATGTTTCAAATATAAAAGAAGCTATTGTTAGATTGTTCTATTCCGAAGGTTAATAAATAAGAATCTCTGAAATAAAAATCGTTTATGCTATTTTTACTTCTACAGGAATTAGATTTTATTTGTGTTTTTCCAATTGCTGAAAATCGGGATTAGGAATCCTAAATTAACAATCAGATATAAATTACATCTCTCAAATGAAAATATATTAACTTTACTTATAATAGAGAAAATGCGCCTAATAAAATTCAGAAAGTTAATTATTAATTATTCTGTTATATTCATGAATTTTTCTGATGATCAAAAAACACCTGAAAAATGAGGGACAAAATCTATCAATGTATAATTTCGTTTCATGTTATTCATTTTATTTGCGCAAAAGAATAATTATTAATTACATCCGTGCGTTATTCCTATTTCGAGTCGACGCAATTTTATATCCATGTATCAGCATTTTAAAATAAAATCGTAGAGCATATGTAAAGTAAATTTAATTAATTCCAATGATTAAATATACCAATTTTATAATTTCATTATAATAAATTTAATTCATCTTTCATATATATACATATATATATATATATATATATATATATATATATATATATACATGGTGTTAGGGCAATCTCTTTCCCAAAAAAGTTCTTGTAACTTACCTCTAGAGCTTTTCAAAACACTATAATAATGTATTTTTTCATCAAATACTTTTCGAGTTATGAGACTTGAAATAATTTCTTAATTTTTACATAAACCATAAAATATTTAGTAAAATATTCATTTTTCGATTATCTTACTTTAATACTTTTATGTATAAAATAATGAGAGGAATCAATTGGTGTAGAGAAAACACATAATTGTTTCGAAAAAAAATATATAATTATTAATTGCATTTTTTTGGGGAAGAGATTGCCCTGATACCCTATATATGTGTGCATGTGTGTGTGCTTGCATGCTATAATTAAATAATTATATGTAGATATATGTAATTTTCTTGATATAAAGTCCCATCAGTATCTGACATATGCATCTAGATCTCATTTTCTACGATGCCTAAACTATAAGCTGAAGAAAATTCCGCGTTAAAGACGAAAGCGGAGCCTCATTGAGCGCAGTCTCCTTTGTTCTCGCTCGATGAGCAAATTAAGTTTCAAAATCAAAGGGTAGCTTCTCGCAGTCCATTCTTGCGTATCGTGGATCCGTCTAATCGGATTGCCACGATAGCGAAAGAACAATACACGAGCACTTTCCTCATCCCCGCCGTTGTGTTTTATATGTTCTCTTCTTTTGTTACTCTTTTTTCTCCCTCAACTTCTCAAATGCGAAACATTCACGCGGAACATTGCGCAAATACGTCGGCTTCTTTCTTCTTGGCTTCTCGCGCGGTGGTCGATATAACGCGAATTCAATTATTACAGAGACAAAGAGGTGAATCGTCGAGCAAATCGTGCTCTCCCATAAAAAAGTAAAGAAATATTGCGGAAAGAAAGCGAAGCAAACGCTCGTAGAAACGGCCATGGGAGTGGAGGAGATGCTGAAGTTGCAGGATAAAGTGTGAGGGGCCGTAGAACAAGCAGAAAGGATCGGCAAAACGAAGCGCTGCGCCGAGTCATATATTCTCTGTATACACTCAGAAAATGGTTAGAAATATCATTTTTCGTTGTAAATATCTTAAACGCTTAGAAAAGCCCGATTGGGAATCGACAAATATAAAAAAGAGAAACAACAATATAAATTGACTTAATACGTTAAATGCCATGTGCATGAAAAAGTATATTCGCTAGTTTTGTCTTTTAGAAAAACAAGGTTAAGAAATGGGAGTAACTTAAAAATAAATAATTTACAAAAAATGTAATTTTACTGTATAATAATCCTAAATACATTATTCTTAGGAAAATTAATAAAAAAAAAGTAGTGCGGCCTAAGGGATCTTTTTCCAAAAATACCCGCGGCAGTTAGCGTGTTAATGTGTGTGTGACGACATATTTTTATAGATATTATTTTCGAGTCCATGTATTATGAAGATGAGTACAGTTGTTTTGCGAAAATTCAATCGAGACTTACACATCGCGCAGAATATGATCCAGAAGCGGATAATTCATATCTCCTGCAAATAGCAACAATATTTTCAATAGCCATCACTAACAAACGCGAATAACTATTACACTGTTACATATTGCTTCGAAATTGACGTTTTGTTATCACAGTGCGAATAAAATTGATCTCACCGTGTATCGTTAAATGGAAATTGATTATAACCCATATACTCTCCCTTCTCTCTCTCTCTTATGCAATTTTACACGCCGCGAAATAACGTACACGCGATTGATCTCTTATCGCTCGTGGTTTTTTCATAACGGCATGTGTCAACCTTCCCATTTCACGCGCGCAAATATTTGTCGAATTTATAACAAAAACACGTTTCAATGGCACGCTCCATATGAAACCTAGACAGCGACGAAATTTATACCTTGTACAACCATTTCTGTATGTCGTAGTATTGCCATATATTTACTACGTGTCTGTGCTACTGTCAGATGCAGATGTGGACTGTATGCTGTCGACGGTCATGAAATGATTAAATTAGAAGTAAATAGAAAGATCACGCTGTGATTGTAGAAAATATACAAGCATGTTCTCGAGTACTTTTGTTCGTTGCAGAAATTAAATTCATTAAATCATTCAGTTATTTATCGAGTCATTAATCTTGTCTTTTTTCGAAACTTTACGAAACACTGCAAATGACAAGAATTAATTATCACTCTTGACGTTGGTAACGCTAAAACAAAAATTCAATACTGAGTCGATCTATTATCGAAAATTATTTTGGTCGTAGAGACTTAATTTATGACGACGTTATGATCATTAAGGAATATGCTGTTAGAAAAACTTACAGTTTTTATATGTACGTGACGTTCATTTATCTAAAAGAATGAGCTGATATCTACAAGCTGCTATCAAACTTGAGCATACTCCTTGTATCACTGCCGTTTCATAATTTACATCAGATCCATATATAATATTCTTATTTAAATATAACATATTATATTATTTAAATATACAGGGTGTCCCATTTTAATGCCCCACCCCAAATAACTTTCTTATTTTTAATTTTAGAAAAAGATGTTTCAGACAAAAGTTGTATGGTTTCGAGGGGGACATAAGATGGTACCATTAATTTGATCTTGAAGAGTCACATGAAGGTTACGTGAAGATCATTTTCAATTTCTTAAATGGAACACCCTATATATTTTTGCATATTCTTGTAGCTTATCTCGAGAGCTTTCCAAAACACTATAAATAAACATTTTTTCATCAAGTACTTTTCGAATTATGAGGCTTGAAGTAATTTCCTAATTTTACATAAACCATAAAATATCTTGTAAAATATTCATTTTTCGATTATCTTACCTTAATATTTTTATGTACAAAATAATGAGAGGAATCAATTGGTGTAAAGAAAACATACAGTTGTTTTTAAGAAAAAATATGGAATTGTTAATTGCAAATTACATATTTTTTTCTTAAAAACAACTGTATGTTTTCTTTGCACCAATGGATTTCTCTCATTATTTTGTACATAAAAGTATTAAGGTAAGATAATCAAAAAATGAATATTTTACAAGATATTTTATGGTTTATATAAAATTAAGAAATGATTTCAAGCCTCATTACTCGAAACGTACTTGATGAAAAAATGTTTATTTATAGTGTTTTGGAAAGCTCTCGAGATAAGCTACAAGAATATGCAAAAATATATAGGGTGTTCCATTTAAGAAATTGAAAATGATCTTCACGTAACCTTCATGTGACTCTTCAAGATCAAATTAATGGTACCATCTTATGTCCCCCTCGAAACCATACAACTTTTGTCTGAAACATCTTTTTCTAAAATTAAAAATAAGAAAGTTATTTGGGGTGGGGCATTAAAATGGGACACCCTGTATATGTTTAAATAATAATACAATATCTAGAATAAAAATACGAATGCATTAAATAAATTACAATTACTTGTTACAACGTTGACATATCCCTTTTATCATGTACAATTGTATTTATATTAAAATTTTTTCACGTACAATTATATTTATATATAAATTTTAAACAATTTTTCGCGTGTGTCAGGAAAGATTACGTATTCAGCCTGCTTGATATATTTTTCCTTAAAAATGATTTGTATAACATGGTGTAACTAGTATCATGTTAACAAAGTGAGCAAAATTTTGTAAAATTTAAAATTGAAATAAATGAATACAACGGAAATTTAATTTACGCATATTTAAAAAAGTTGTTATGCATCATTCAAAAGTGTTACTGCCATTTTATCCGACAACTTAAACGACACGCATGAAATTTTAATATCACACACACATGCACAAACGCATATACATAATGTTAATCTCTAACTTTTTAAAAATTTCAGTATTGCAAAGTAACTTTTTTAATAATATATATAAAAAATGTTTAGAAGCGCGTATAAAACTGTTATGAAAAAGGAATATTTTTTTATTTCATAATTTAGTTTGGCTAAGAAAATAATTGCTCAAATTATTCATTTAAAAAACATAACATACATTTTACATACACACATATATATATATATATATATATATATATATATATATATATATATATATATATATAACATTACTGCAATGCTAAATTGTTGCGTGTTAAAGCACTTATGATGACGATGTAATCGATGTACACGCAACTCGATATGATGCAAGGAAAACATATTTACTGAAGTGAGTTTCCGAAGAGCAAACATTATTCCAATTCCACATATGAGAAAGTTATAGCTCAGCGATGGTATGCAATTTGTGAATATTTGGTCATTGCACGTTTCGCATCAAACCTTATAGCAATAAAAAAAATCAAAAAGAAAATGTATATAACGTCATGTGACGAGCACGTCGTCATCGTTGGTAACGAGATTCTATCCCGTAGATAGGACCTAATCCGTATGAGCATGATAGATGCGGTTATGCGACACTGCACCACAGGTTGCAGGTTTCTCTCGTTCTCTTTTATTTATTCGTGGCTTTTTTTTCGGGCGTGTCGATTCCGGAAAGTGGCCGAAGAGACCCTTAAATTTCGTCCCTTGTAACCCCTACGTCGACGAACGGGAGTCATCGTTGCCTTGAGCGGACTTAACACCCCGGTTATTCGCTAGAATTGATTCCGGGTGAGATGGAATGAGAAAGTCAGTGTTTATTCAAGAGCTCTGGAGAACCACGAGATGGGCGAGATTGAAACCGAACTATTTTCAATCGGGGCTGCCCGCTCCTGCTCGTCTCTTCGAACGAACCCCTTTCTGCATATTGCAAATCGAATTCGATCTGTGCTCGATATCCTCTCGTAATTTGTCTGCTTGACAGCACCAAGCTACTATCTTACTGTCTTATCGCGATCCATATCGAATACGCCGCAACGATTTATTTCAACTAACAAATCGCAAGGAATCCCTCGATCTCACGGATGATTCCACCGTTAGGAGTCGCGATAGGGGTCGTCTAATGAAAAGCATTCAACCGCGACTCCAACAAATACGGGGGATTGTTTGTCGCGTTACATACGTATTATTAAAGAAATTTGCATTTCATATCGCCTTTATAAGGGACTGCGAATCCTTTCATCTGATTTCAAGAAATTTAGTAGATTCGTCGAGGATAAGAAAATAATTTTGACACGTGTTCTCTCTTGTTTTTTGATATTCGAATATAAACATTGGAAATGAAATAAAAATATGTATGATTTCTTTTAAGTTTAGAGAATGAATGTTAAGAGAGGAAAATATTATTAAGTAAATCTGCGTATCGTGTGACGGTGAAATGAAATCTAGGAGCAACCGATGTAATGGAAAGAAGAAAGCTAGTTATAAAGAGGAATGCTAAGCTTATCGTCGGTGCTGTAAGTTTTAACTAGCTGTATGCCGAGCAAAAGCAATGAAAGCGAGGTATTAACGCGAATAACAAGACCAACCGTAGATGCACACAGGAATGTAATTAGTTCCTAATTAAGTCAGCAAATAAGGCGAGCTTCATGGCTGGAAACATCATCCATGGTACCGCGTGTATCATTTCTAGATAGAAAACAATTTGGTAAGCCATTTCAGGTATGAATTGCTTTTTGGCACTTTATATAGTGTGCTAATTATATTGAATATTATATAGTTTTTGCAGAACGCGGCAAACATGCGAGCTTTTTTAGAATAAAAAAATCATGGACAGGAAATTTTTTTCAGATAAAATTTTTCATCCGTTTATATAAATGTATTAACTTACGAAATATATGAATAATAAAAAAAAAGTAATAAAATTTAGTTTTTTTTCATTTATTTCACGAAACATCAACGAGAAAAATTTTATAAAAACAAGTATGCAATAAGATAAGATAAGGGATTTTACGGTTTCAAAGGCTCGGCTGAAAGTTTATATGCTCCGCATTTTCTTTTTAGAATAGAATATACGTAAAATTTCTGCATTCAAATAGAGAGAAAGAGTAATATTATTTCTATACTTTATAGACCGGTGCAGTATTTATATCAAATTTTTCACACTTATGATGAATCTTGAATTGAAATAAAAAAATTTATATAGAAAATTTTCTTATAACAACGTAATAATTTCTATATCAATGTTATAAAGTGTGTTAAAATATATATTATTAAATTATAATATACATAAGTTTGAGATGTTGAAAGCGATATCTATTTAATGATTTCTCCTTCCTTGTTTGAAACACATTTCTTATAATACATATATATTCTCATCATAATATAGTACGTATATATAAAATCTAGTGCAATTTAAGGGAGAAGTTTTACAAAAAAATGCGCGTCGGAAGCAGAAGAAAGAAGCGAACGTAACGACGCTGGCGGTGCACGAAAAGCACGGAAACGTTAATCTCGTTTCGTACACTCATAATTTCTCGCGCGCATTACTTGAAGTAACGCTTACTTTCGCGAGAAACGAAAGAACTTGAGCCGCGTACGGTTAATTAAACGTCGCTTCCAGTGCTGCGGAATAAATCACGCTGTCCACAGGCTTGGTCTCGCATAGCCGGTGGCGTCATCATTGGATGACACATGATTGGATGATATTTTCTTCAACAATACTGATAAGTCAATATTTGTATCATATCATAGAAAGAGCTTCCCGTTATTCGTGTATAAATATTCATATTCATCTTTTAATTGCACAGTTACATTAATAAAATAATACGTTAAAATGATAAGAAACTTTGATTTGTTTTATCTAAAAAAGGCATATACATTTATTTCATTTAATAATTTAATAATTTCTCGGAAAATAAATATTTCCTTAATTTCTCGCTTATTATTTCTCTTCTCGTTGAAAAATAGTCGCCGTTTTTCTCATTCGCTCCAGAGGAGACTGCGAGTACCATTGCGGCGCATTATGCGTGTTAAAAAATAGAAACAGGCGCCAGGAGATATGCGGCAAGCGCCGAGAGGTCGATGGAGGAGCAATGGTCGGGTCACGGTTGCGAGTGATACCGTATCATAATCGTAATGTCAGTTACATTAATAAAATAATACGTTAAAATGATAAGAAACTTTGATTTGTTTTATCTAAAAAATAGGCATATACGTTTATTTAATAATAATTTCTCGGAAAATAAATATTTCCTTAATTTCTCGCTTATTATTTCTCTTCTCGTTGAAAAATAGTCGCCGTTTTTCTCATTCGCTCTGGAGGAGACTGCGAGTACCATTGCGGCGCATTATGCGTGTTAAAAAATAGAAACAGGCGCCAGGAGATATGCGGCAAGCGCCGAGAGGTCGATGGAGGAGCAATGGTCGAGTTACGGTTGCGGTGATACCGTATCATAATCGTAATGCCAGTTAATATACGTCGTGTATTCAGGCCAGGGTATATCGCTCGCATGAGCGTTGCAACATGAGTGCAACGTAGTCGAAATAACAGGCGCGTATCCCTGCGTGAAAGATGAGCGAAATGGAGAGAAGAGGCTGGTCTCCCTCTCTCTCTCTCTCTCTCTCTCTCTCTCTGTCCGTCTTGTTACGGATGTGCGTTCGAATGTTGACGGTGGTAGCTGGGCGGAGCACGAGTCACTCACAGCTGTCCTCCACATATGAACACGCATGCGAGGCATTAATCATATCGAGAACACCCACCTCTTCGGATTATCCCCTCGGATTTCTCTCCCTCTCCAACCTCTCTTTCGGTCTCTCTCGCTCTCTCTCTCTCGCTCTTTGGCTCTCCTGATGCAAGCTCACTGAGCCTTCCCAACGTCCACAGATCATGCATACGACGCATACATGGCGATCCGTCGCCATGGAAAGGACTAGGAAGAGAGGTAAGTGGGGAGCGAGGGTAAGCACCTACGACGTGCGCTTGAAGTCGAATTTAATGACGATGTCCATCATAGTTTGTGGTCGTGCGAGAACCTATTTACCTACCTACCACGAGCGAGCGATCGGGCGCTTTCGCAGCCTTTCATAGATTGGTTTGCCGTCGCCGACCGAACTTTCTCACCGAAGGACCTCTCGACCGTGGTGGATCGATTAATATGCGCGTGGAATCCACAGAGAGGGTGCGGCGAGAATAAACCCCTTCTTCGTTTACCTAACGGAATCGGAAATGACTTCTTGAGAGATCTAACTACGGAAGGGTCTTCCCATTCTATGGATATGTATGCATCATGAATTGAATCATGGAGCCCCTTCGACGTAATCAACTTTATTAGTTCTTTCGTTTAATCGTTCTTTGCACGTGGATTTACAATTATTTCTCGCGAAATCAATTCTGGTTAGTTTTTTCTTAAGAATGTTTTGCATGCACAATCCCAGCAAAAAGTAGCTGAAAATCAATATTGACGAATATATTCACTTTTGGTGTATTTTGAGTATACAAAATTGTGTTCTAAAATGCGTCTAACATCGTTGATTTCAATTTTTAGAAATTTAGATTGATTGGCAATATATAACTTTTCTCTGCATTAAAGATAAATCTCTTATGTCGGATAAATTCAACACTAATGAATAATCAATTAAATAAATAAATTAAATAAATAAATTAAATAAATTTTTAAGGATGCTTTGTATGCAATTTGTATGTAATGCTATATACAATCCCAGCAAAAAGTAGCCGAAAATCAATATTGACAAATATATCCACTTTTGGTGTATTTTGAATATAAAAAATTGTGTGGAATATTATTATACAATTTGATCTTAGCTACAGTGCAGAGATGTATTTTTTAATATTTATTGCGTTTTTACTGAAATATCCCGAATTTTGTTAGTCGAAATGATTAACTTTTGGCAGAGAATTTCGCCTTGTGACAGATACATGGCTAACTTTATTGAATTATATTTAATATCTTTTTAACCAGTTAGTACTTGTATAATATTATTTGACCAAATATTTCCTCTGTATTTAAACTACACTTTTGCAAATTTTAAACAAATTCTGAATATTATTTCCATGTGTTTTTGTCATTTGAATCAACGTGGTTATACGTTTCCCATAAGAACATGTTAATTCGGTGCATATTAAAATCCTTATAACTTGTGCACGCTTTAGTGAATCGATTTAAAAATTGTATTGAAGATTCTAAACATATGTAAGGACATTCTGTAGAATTTTCATTAAATTCTCAATATTTTAAAAATAGGTACAACACATCCTTAAGATTTTCTATATTTTAACTTTTAAAATACGGCATGTGAAAAGTTAAGGGCTATTTCTATCGGTTTCTCAAAGTTGTTAGAGAAGCTAAGATACGTGAAAAACGAAAAGGAGGAAATTCGGTACAAGATTTTCTCAACTGTTTTTAACCGGCGGACACGAAGTAAAGTGAGGAGGCAAACTCCTTCCGTTCCCACGTGGGAGATTCTTTTGCCGAAAACACGACATTTACGATCGCTTCTCGCGTACATCCATTTCTCAAGCGACGACGTTAAAAAGAAAGAGACATGCGCGGTTTACCTTCGCGTAGACACCGCGAAAACACGCGGTGTACTAGGTATATACGACAGTATCGATCGCGGGACATCGTACGAACGGCATCTAATACTCGGATACCGCCCCCGCTACTATCGAAGAAATCACGCTGAGAACGGACAGCTATTGTTTACGGTAAATAGAAATTGTATTCTGCAACCACGAACATATATATAATACATCACGTACGGTTTTACAAATATCATCGTGGGAACGCGCACTCGGATGTATCTCGAGTCGGAAAGAAACATTAATAATGATAATTCTAATAACCAAATACGACAGATCTCGAATTTGTGCGAAGTTGAGAGTTTGACAAGTTTTGTTTGCTGTTCGCCAATTTATTGGCGAATTTGGCTGGTTTACCTTGGCGAGTCTCGATGGCGGTACACCTTGGCATAAAAACAGCGAGAACCGGAAAGAAATATATTTCCCTGGAAGGAGGCCAGGGACGAATTGTCCTCGTTACAGGTCAAACGTGTAGATGTCATGCTGTCCCTCTTCGTCCTTCCTTCGCGTTTTATGTGTATATGCTCATCTCCGGTAGTGTGCAGTGCGCGCAAATTGACCACTCGCTATATCGAGCCTTCACGGCAAACGTTTACGAGGCTGTCTCGTTAACGTGCACTAACGTAAGTAAGCTCAATAACACACCGATGGCCTTTCTCAAGGTAATCGCGAAGAGTGAAAGAGGCGCGATCAATGTAAGTGGCGAAAATATCTTGGCAAATATGCGCGAAATATTTTCAACGTTCTTATCGTATATTTTTAATTCTAATTTGTGGAGAGAAAAACTAATTTGTAAATAAAATATTTAACGAGCAAGATTCTTCCTGATTCAAATATTAAAGTTGTCATCTCTCTATCTATCATTAGATTCTTATTTTCACGAGTTTATTTATTGTAAATATTCAATATATATTACAAGTTTATTTATTTTTCTGTAAAATTAAAGTATAAAGAATTAAAATATAAAGCTGTCATCTCTCTATCTATCATTAGATTCTTATTTTCACGAGTTTATTTATTGTAAATATTTAATATACGTTACTAGTTTATTTATTTTTCTGTAGATATTTAATACACATATTCAATTATCATGTGTGAATGGATTATACCTTCTCAAGGATACATTTCCCATTATGTACACTGTTGCAACGTTAGATCCCTTAGATATCTGATATGTCACTAGTAGCCATATAGAGATTCATGCAATGATTATATATCTCTACTATAGGCATCGAGATCGCTTTTGAATTTTCAGCCAGCTTAAGTTTGTGACATGGAGTACGTTTTGTTGTCAGTTTCCTTACATGCTATCTTATAAGTTGTAACGCAATATCCAAAACAAATTTGCTACAAGCTTAATGTCAGACAAGACGAGTGCATGTTACACACTTGATTTTAGTTGCATGATATGCTGTGTTAACAATATCAATGATATTTAAATATTGCGCAGAGTATAGTGAAAAGAGTCACGGAATATGTTATTTCCAACTGTTTTAAATAAATGGATCTGCATTAAATTATTGCAAATGATATTTCTGATTTAAAATCCCGACGAATATCGCTGACAGAAACTGCAAAAATACCTTTACTCATCATAAAAACATTTCACCGCGGAAATCATAGCGAAAACTCTTTGTAAAGCCTCGTAGCTTTTTCAAACACAAGATAGGTAAAAGTAGAAAAGAAAATATAGCAAAGCGAAGAATATGCCTTACATATGCAGAAGAAAGGCCAGTCTGCTTTGTATCATAGTGACCCAGGTTGCAGGTCGTTGACCAGCTCTCGCTCTCGCTCTCGCTCTCTCTCTCTCTCTCTCTCGCTCTCACTCGCTCTCTCTCTCTCTCTCTCTCTCTCTCTCTGCAAAGCGGAATAACAGAGCGTAACGCGGCTTCGACTACTTCCCGATAGTCGCTTGCGGGTACCTTATTATGCTACGCGGGTTCTCGCGAAATTACGGTGGCCAGCCGCGACCTCCGTGCACATCCCGGTTCTCTTTGAAAGCCAGCCTGCCGATGAGTGTAAGAGGTATCGCGCGATTGCGCCTGAATACGAATCGCATGATTTGTGTCGCGTTATCTGCGCCACGGTGATCATTTCCAAGGGGGTTGAGACCAATATTGGCTTTCTCGGTAATGATACGTGGGCACTAGAATTATGTGACTACAAACGAGAAGGCATTCGATAAAGATCGTTTTATTACGCTTTGTCGAAAAATAGTTACATAATCAACAAGCTTTAACGGTTTAAAAATTTTATTTATTTTAAATATATCTCATATAACTATATAAAATTTAGCAATCATTTATTTAACGGATCGTATAAAGAAAAACTATAAATTACTTTCCGATTTTATTTATCCACCGTTTATTAAAATTGACGCTCACAGTAATTTTTAGAAAATACCCGTATTATTCAAAAGTCATAATATCTGTACTATTCATAAGTCATCAGGAAAAATTTAATTTCTCTTTTAAATAAATGAAGAGTCGATACTGAAAAAAACTCTCTGCCCTAAAAATCAAATAAAGTACCGGCTAATTTTTTCATTTTATGAAAACTTTCGTATAACGCAGAATATCAAGATCTTTCCACTGCAAATTTCATGAAAATTATCTTCTACCCCGAGGCATTCCTGAGACTTCACCAACTAGATTCCTACCTTCTTAGCCGGAAAAAGATGAAGATAGAAAATTAAAGGTAACCAGATATCGCGAGGTCAGTTGAAGCTCCATCGAACATTTAACGATCATTAATTTAATATTATTTTATATAATAAAGTGGCGTGTATTTTTACACTGTTTTAATAAATAATTTGAAAGAAAAGCTACTCCGAAGGAAACGTGCGTCTCACAGCGAGATGTTTTATTCGAGAAGGATTATGCTTATTTATAAAACGGCTGACAGACTCGCCAATGCAAGCATGGAAGCACGTGCGACCGGCGACGTCTTTCCACGCGTGGGTGCGCGAATATACGCACGCTCGTTGCTTAAATAAACAGGCGCGTGAAGGCTCGCCCCAGACTTTACGGCGTCGCTGAAAAACACACTGTCGTAAGTAGTCAATCCAGATGTTGGCGGCTGCTTGCTGTCAGTCTAACCAAAATGTTTTAGTTTACATTATAAATGGCGATAAACTAGCAAAATGACAGAGTAAACGAAAATTGTGAACAAATAAGATAGGAAGGTACGTATATATTTGTAAAATATTTTATACGTCATATTTTCGAGAAAATCATTGCTAGAAAATATGGCTGACTTTTTCTCTTATAAATTCTTTTGCAGTTTACAGACTCGTGAAAACTCGTATTTCTGGTTGCATCGAATTGTAGAATCAGAAATGAGAGATCGATGTTGTTTGCTCTCTTGAGAAGTTTTTAAAAAGAAAATGAAAAAAAAGTAAATGACTATTTTATAAGCGATGTAATTTGCTTCTTTTGATATCTGTTAAAAGCGCACGCCAAAGTCAAGTTTTAATACTCAAAAGAATGACAAAAATCATGGCTTAACGTACCATTACTTTGAACTATTGAAAAGAAGACCTTTGGGAGGTAGCGTGAGTGCGAGACTTCGTGGCTTTTAGTTTTGAGTACCATGGATTTTCTCGTTTTCCTTTAGAAATGCGATCTGAAAGGGGGACAAAATTGAGATTATCGCGTCGCGTCTGAAAGCAGATTTAACCGCTCGAGAAATGAACATCTCCGAGTAGAAAAGTGTGCTTCTCCGTTGATGTCGACTGAATTAAAATGTACGATGTACATGAAGAATGAAATGCAAAATGAGGAAAAAGCGCGTAAATATATGCGCTCGTTATTACGAGCCAACTGTTATTCTTTAATGCAAGTTCTAACGTTAATACTTTTTTTAATTACATGTTGTATTATAGATTTTATAGTCGATTATAGAAAACGGTTTTTTCTTCATATAATGCAGAGAGAATCCATTAAGTGCGCGATTTTATGCATCAGAATTTAATTACGAGTTCGATTAAATTAAAATTGACCAATCGGATATTCAAGTGTCCATCCATTCCCACGTGTTACCATCGTCGACATATCGAGCGGACTTTAATAGAATTTATTAAAAATTTCAAAGTAAAGAGTATTACTCTTTCCGCTCGTTCTACTCCACTCGAAGGCTCCGATCAACCAATTTCACGACTGTCGCGTGCTTTGCAAGCAGCAGTCCTGGTCGCGCGGGAGGGTTGCATGATTACCACGTGCTTTTACAGGAAAAGAGCGAGCTTGCCAGCGTAGAGAATTCGCGTACACGTTGGACGCAGCACGACCGGTATTCGCATCTCCTGCAAATTCCAACTTTGCGCGTACTGCAGAATGTTGGGCGACGCTGCCGGATGCTATAATGTGCTCGTGCTTCGCTCGACGCGTTGCGTGCATCGACGGAAGCTCCATACGAGCCATTAGACGCGAAAGACGGTGCTGGAATTGGACGAGGAAGGAAGACGCGGACTCCGAATGAGGGTCGCACATTTCCGGTATAACAGTGAATCGTCACCGATAATAGTCTAGATATTGAAGACAGATATAACCGAAACATTGCACAGAGTTGAACGAATCAAATATATTGGCATCGTAAAAATCGTGGATGGAGTATCCGTTTTATGAGCGGAAATGTCGCGAACGGTTGTTGACGACTGCCCGTTATTAAACTTTAAAGCGCAACGATACGAAAATGAATTTTTCGTTTTAATGAATCATTATGCGCGGTAATTGTTAGACAGGCGCTAATAGACGATACTAATGATGAAATACCAAAGTACTCTTCACGGTATAATTAACGATACCGTGATAATATATTTGAATATGCATTTGATATATTTTCTGTGATAATAATGTTCTGTAATAATAATGTTTCAATATAATATTTCATCTTTATTTCCTGTGTCCTGGTAAAATTTCTCCGTCAAATCCATCCATATTTTGCGACTTGGGCAGTTGATAGAAGTGAAATATTATGTGCAGGATTCTCAATAATACACGTTAACGAAGCAAGTTATTAGACGATATAATATTATAATATGGTAAAGCTAACGGCATAACGCAGTAAAACATAGTATGACTAAAATTTCACAGACAAAACGACAGAATATCTCTCATAGTAACAAATTATTGCGATTATCGGTCAAAGCGTAATAATAACTTTTAAATTCTATTATATTCCACGTACACGTAACAAGCAGTAATTCGACATTAAATTTTATTAATGCCTTTCTCTTGTAACAATAATGTTATATATTGATGATCCCTACGAAGTTTCCTATTCTCGTGTTGTAATGTTCTTTTTTGAAAGCGTAAAATGCTGAAAAAAAAATTGAAATAATGCTAATCTGTGATGATACTGTAATAGTTTTGCATTTTTATTCTACATTGTACTCAACAGTTGTAAGATTAAAATATAAAACGGCAATTATCTGTATAATATCCAATCCTCTCTTATATTTTTGTATAAAAAGCAATGTATCTAAAGCAATTCTATCGCTGATATTGTTAGATCGTTTCACAAATATGTCGACTGCATGCACTTATTTAAACTAGATGTATCCTTCTGCGCAATTTCCAAGATTAGCAACTGCCAGTCCGTTCTATAAAAGTATCTCGCATTCGAGTGCATATATACGAGCAAAGAAACGTACGTGGATGCAAAATATAAGTAGAAAAATGCCTGCGCGAAACGCAAACATTACATAATAAATATACGTGTAAAATAATAAAAAACAAGAAATATCTACGACCCAATATTAGATCGTTCTCTTTAAAAAGTCCTTTCCTGTTTTTGGAAAATTTATTCCAAAATTGCTGAAATAAAAGAGTCATGTGCCGTGTTTATTTACATGAATAATAGCTCGAGCAACCGTACGATATTTGTTGCGTTGAGCAAATTATTATCGGATAATAAAATTTATAATTATATACACACAGAGAAATGCGTAGTCCCGCAACCATTAGCAGCGTCGATGATATACCATCATTTGGATACATTTGAGTAGCGGACATTTTAATGTTACGGTTAGCCGGTGCTATAAACAAACCCACCATATCCTGAAATGAGCGCGCGGTGCGAGCTGCGCGGAATTACTGCCAAGCGTGATTAATTAGCGGACGCGGCCGTAATTCCCGCATCGTTCTTTCGCGGTTCTAAAATGCGCTGTTTCGCGCTGTGCATACAATGTTGCCGTGCTATTTTGAAATACAGGTTGCCGGTGATAAGTGATATAAATCAATAATTCTCGGGAGTGACGGAATTATATCGAGGGCACACCAATTTAAATTTGATACGATATCGAAATATGCGCACGCATAAATGTCACCTATTTCACGTAAATTTGCTACAGCTTCAACCCGTAAAAAATCGTTTCAGAGCCTAAGAAAATAATTCGAAATATTCCAAGTTGCGAGAAAAAATTATATTTCAATTTTAACACACTCTAAAAAATACGCCATAGCTTATTATTCTAATTTTTTCTGATTATTACTTGTATAATTTTTTCCTAATTATTACTTAATGTCTTGTAATAAGGATCGTTACGCTCGATTACAAGTTTGGCGTGAAAGAAATTATATTTCAATTTTAATACACTCTAAAAAATACGCCATAGCTTATTATTCTAATTTTTCTGATTATTACTTGTATAATTCTTTCCTAATTATTACTTAATGTCTTGTAATAAGGATCGTTACGCTCGATTACAAGTTTGGCGTGAAAGAAATTATATTTCAATTTTAACACACTCTAAAAAATACGCCATAGCTTATTATTCTAATTTTTTCTGATTATTACTTGTATAATTCTTTTCTTATTATTACTTAATGTCTTGTAATAAGGATCGTTACGCTCGATTACAAGTTTGGCGTGAAAAAAAACACAGGAACATTATTCATACTACTAGTACTTTCACGACAGTTTCATGATTAGTTTCAGCAAATTTCGTAACAACGTTGCATGCGCGCACAAGAGCGCTGACAGAGACTATTGGCTTCATCAGGAGCGCCGTCACAAAAATTCATTAGCTTTGTATAACCTACGCGGCGCTTGCTACTTCGGGTTTCTGAACTCTGCGGACTTTCTCCACGTTACATCCATGTATTTACCGTCGCGATACACAGAGTTACGTTTGTCGTCGGAGAGGATTGCCTTTCCCGCGCCAGTTTCAGCAGCGAGACCATTCGCAATTAGTGGAACTTCAAATACAGCCATTTCCCGATGTTTGTCGGCGCCAAGTTTACTTGCCTCGTTTGTTTGAGAAGAAACGGAAGGAGTGACACATACTCGCTGTATGGATGCTGCACCAGAGCTCGTCGATTATCCGGACATTTCCTGATAATTGCACAGACGTGTAAATAGATCGAGTTTATATCGGGAGACTTGTAATTTGCTTTTTAAAGTGCGAATAAAAGATTCTACGCGGAGAAAAATTGCATCTCCGAAATATCTTTAATAAAATTATTTAATGACGCGCTTTCGCTCAAGCTATGTTGCGGTTTCTTCGCCGACTATTGTTGACCATGGGAAAACATGGGATACCTACACGTGGGATGCTCGAGCTGTTAAAAAGCCAGGCGAGAAGAGGGAACAAAAGTTTAATTGCTCGATTATCATGACAATTTGGACTCATTCCGCGGTCTTGGCGTGTCGGTATGTTCCCCGAACAGCTTCCGTACGCGCTCGGTGCATAATGTAACGTAGGTACGTGCCCTATGTGGGAAGGCGCATTTAGAGTCGCATTACATAGATAGTGGTCGGCGACGGAGTGACGCGGCGTAATTGCCACGGCAATTACTGCCGACACATTTCACACGTACGATGTAACAACGCTATTTCGTTACGCGATTCAAATTTTTGACGCTGGACACTCTTCAACGAGCGAATGAAAACGCGATAACTGTCCGTAAAAAAACAATCAACGAGTGCGTTCGGTGTGTCGTACATACATGTGTCTTGTTGATATGCATTATCTTATCATTATCAAGCGCACTTTACCTCTCTCCAATATTCTCGCATCAAACAACCCGGAAATTAATTCGCACAACGATGGTATCAAAATATTTTTAGTCCCCATGTATAGCATCTTTCCTCAACGATATAGGAAGATTAATGTCTAGGATAATATCGTGAAAATATCGATATTTTCGACGATTTTATTTTTTAAATTTAATAAAGTTTATTTTTTATTATTTATTATTTATTTTTTAAATTAAAAAAATCAAGTTAGAGGTGAGAAAAAAAGGCGATTTGATGAGTTGAAGTCATCATATCGTGAATAATATCGTAGATAGGGCGACATTGATTGCGATCCAAAACGATGTACGCTGAGCGTTTGGGGATCCGGAAATTACATGATGTATCTTTTTCTGATTACAATTAATGGACTGGGTATCGCTAGTCGGCTTATATCAAGCTGCGCCGCACTTCCGGACGGCGGATATTTAGCCCACCCATATAATCGCTGGAGTTATTATTGTCGAGCTAACGTAAACCGCGCATAGCTCAATCTATTTAGCGGCACCCGAAATTTCGGCGCTATCTTGCCGGTTGTGTATTAGTCAAACGCACTCTCGTTCCTCGACCGAGCGCCCGCGGAAACTAACTTGCCGTCATTTCCGGTCGGTGGGCATAACTGGTAATGCGAGGCAAAGCTTGTTGCGCTGTAATAACGCCAACTAATTGAGATGGATCTGTAGATTCTCCAGCTGGTTAGCCGACGAAAAACATTGCCGCACATTCGTGCGTCTATCCCGGGATTTATGCATGTGTATATATATGTGTTAAGCAAAGGATTACAACTGTGATAATGTATCACGCGAATCTGACACTCGCGATATCGCGTATACGACTGCAAATAAAATTGTGAAATTCACGGATTTGCGTATTACACGTGTGTCTCTTTCCCTCTTTCTCTCTCTACCGTACTAAAATATTTAATATCGCTCCACAGATCTTTGTTAACGTTCTAATACACCAGACATCATGATGATTTGTGTCTGAACTGGATGCTTTTTGATGTACACGTATGTTGAAATTAATGACATATTCATAATTTACCGAGTAATTTATGAACATTCATTCATATATATTTTATACAAACTAACGATACAACAGAAACTTAATGTAGTGGAAGAAAATTGATGCGAATATTATACGTAATCAATAACGTAACGAAAAGAGTTTTAGGACGCATCGAAGATATTAGAATGTCGTATCGAAAGTTTCCTCGAAGGAGTAAACATTTCATCGATCTTCTTATTAATCCCGATCACGGCCTGCTCTTCAATTTTATCTTTCTTTCTGTAAACTCGTTGGCTCTCATTTTTCTCGCGCAGCTTCCCTTTTGGACGCTATTTGCTTTCCGAACACGCACCAACATTTTCCTTCGGCGAATCATCATTACTTAGAAACAGTTATCAGTTCTATGAGTGCAATTTCTACTTCAAAATCTTTATAAGTAGCACGAAATCGAGCATCTTTCGATTATTATTTTTATTACACAATCCAATGCGGGTATTTCAAAAAAGCAATAATCGGCTGTGCGATTATTTCCATTTTACAACGTGTATAATTCATAATATGCAATTCAGGAAGCAAAATTTCATTATTTTATATATATTTTGATATATGAGTATCTCAGATGTATATTTTAATTTTTTAAAATATTTTTTGCACTACATGTACAAAATTATTAAAATTCTATCTCACATTCTATTGCAAATTACAAGTAAATTTCCAATTAATTATCCAATTAATTAAATCAAATTTTCAACGTTATTTAAAATATTTTAACATTTTAATGATTTCTATCTTCAAAGCATAGCATGAAATTTATTGCGTGTTGTACAAAATTTATATTGGCTAAAGTAATTGTTTTTTCATATCGATCAAATATAATATAAGTTTGCGCTATAAGTCATTTATATATTACATGTTGATAAATCGTAGAATAGTTGATGTAGATCGAACAAGAACTATTAATCAATACTCCTGAGAAGATGGTAGAAGTGTAGCGGTAATTTTTTATTAATTTTGACTGACAATATTAGCTGTAGCAATTTATCATAATTCTGTTAAAAAACTCTGACGTAGCTCTTATTTTATCACTGTTAACTGGGACACGTTACGACATATATTTTGGAACAAAGAGAATAACAGTCTCTGACTAGATAATATTTCGTCATTGGATTAACACTACATTAAGTAATTAGTTTTTATTAATTTAATACCAGCATACCAAATCCTAGTCATTAGCAGAAATGGATGCAAATTAAATATCTTTTTATATTTTAATAAAATATAAAAAATCCTTGAAAAAATTTTTCTTTAGTTTAAATTTTTACATATTTCGCCAATTCTTCATATATTTATAAAATTATTATTTTCTATTAGAAGAGCAAGGGGGTGCATAGAAATAGTAAAATTCAGCTATTTGCTGACATCATCGATCACAGATATGATCAGGCATAATAAAGCTCGATATAATGTGATTCGGCAGGTACGATCAATTGTGTTGCCTTCGATCAAACACGTCGTGGTCCACCTTTGACCAAACATCGTTAGCTGTATTGCGTCGGCAAGTGGACACTATAGTAAGGAGTATTGTACAACACAACGAACGGATCTTATAGTGTAGCGACATAATCTCACGACAGATCGGGACTCCGTGACCCAGTATTCACGATACCCGGTGTATATGCTGTAATCTTTGATAATCACCCTCAACCCACTTCGTACGTTCCTTGTTCTTTCCGCCTATAATAACGTCCACTTGAGAAAATTACCGCGCATATTCGTCTACGACGGATATAGAAAACTCCAGGTTTCGTTCCGTGTCTCGTTTGCAGAGGGATAATAATGTTACCTTGACGCTGTCAATCTCGAACCGTAAAATTCGCATGCCAAAATATCTTGGGAGAATTTCTATTCTATTATATATATGTCATACACACAAATATATCTTGCGGAATGAGCAACATCGTTTGATATGAATGCATCAGCGACGTTATTTACAAGTTGGGTAAATCGAGAGCGACAAATGTATTAGCGGATCTTAATCATGCTAATGGCAAACTAAACGCGGTTCGCCACGTGTGTCTACGGATCGTCGGAAAATCTGATTGACGTGCATGCGTTGCACCTGCTTTGCGGTGACGCATGAGCTCGATGTGGTCGACGCAAAGCAATCGTCTATATGCATCAATGTACACGTGACTACGCACACGTGACGCTGGTTCGATGAGATTTTCTGCGGTCTACGCTGTGCTATCGTGTGCATCGCGTCTTCAAAATTGATTGAGATTGTTGCGAATCGAAAATGTCAATATTACGCTCCGAAATATTTTAATATAAATTCAATAATAGATTCCATTCGTTCGGTGTCTCAAATATTATCATATGACGTTAGATTTATTTTAATTATTTTAATTTTAATAATTTTAATAATTTTAAGAGAAAAGTATTCATTTATAAATTTTTCATATTTTCAATATTATATTTGATATATTGTTTATTTGTATCCTTTATTTGTAATTTTTTTTATTAGAATTTTATTAGTTTTTATTTTTTTATTACAGTTTTAGCGAAGTTAAATCGAAGACGTATAGATTTTATTGAAGGAGAGTCTGAGTTAGTGTCAGGATTTAATGTTGAATATTCTAGAGGGGATTTTGTTTTGATAAATATTTCAGAAAATTAATAAAAACAATCGATTTACACGTGTGTGTGTGTGCGCGCGGCGATTAAATATCAGTGTAAAGCAATATTCAAAATATTAAATATAATTAGCTTATACAATCAATTGTTCTGATATTTTATATTTGCCACCAAATTTTGTAATAAAATATTTTAAAATTAATATTCAATTATATATATACCACCATATAAATAAAACGTTCAACTTTCATCTGTATCGCAAGCTTTAAATAGACTCGCACACACCACGCAGAAAGTGCTATCTGTATACAGCACCGACGAAAACGGACATTTATCCTTGACATAGCATGTCCGGTTATTGCGGCAGTTATGAATAGAGAAGTACGCAAATGGAGAGTGCAAATGGAAATGCAACACGGTCTGCCGTGTTGTCCCAATAATTTGGGGGTCTTGCTGAAGTGGAGCGAATGCACACATATCACAAACGTCACCGCTTCGTAACAATCGTCCTCATTTCCGTCTCTTTTCCTTATCCACTGAATGCTAAAGTCCCTACGAGGAACCATCATCACCCATACTTGCGATTTTAAACGCATGGAAGAGTATAAGATCATATATAATAATTCGCTCGGCAGAAATAAGTAACAAAATTAGAATTTATTAGTCTTTATGAAGAGTGCAAATGGAAATGCAACACGGTCTGCCGTGTTGTCCCAATAATTTGGGGGTCTTGCTGAAGTGGAGCGAGTGTACACATATCACAAACGTCACCGCTTCGTAACAATCGTCCGCATTTCCATCTCTTTTCCTTATCCACTGAATGCTAAAGTCCCTACGAGGAACCATCATCACCCGTACTTGCGATTTTAAACGCATGGAAGAGTATAAGATCACATATATAATAATTCGCTCGGCAGAAATAAGTAACAAAATTAATTATTTTATTAGTCTTTATATCACAAAGTGAGATTAAAGGATATATCATGCTAGTGAACTAAATATAAATTTGATAAAAAACACTGGCATTACATTATCAATTGTTCACTCTCAAGGAGATTTCCATTTTTATTCAATTTTTCTTTCCGATCTGTTTGTGCGAGTTAACGATCGAAGCGCATCGTGTTTATTTGTTGTTTGGACTATTTTTTCATCGTGAAAGATGCCCGAAGCATCGGTCCGTATCATTGAAAACAGTGGATTGAGATGAATGTAACAGGGATGCTATTGGGTTCGTACCTAACGATCAAGATTACGTAATGAGAGCGCGCGAGTGAATTCATTACGTGTGCGAAGGAGATCGAAGAACGAGGCGCTATATTGCTTGGTTTCCTTTCGGCGTATCTATTAATCTCGACGGTGGTGAATTTTCCGCAATTGAAGTGAAGAGTCTCTCCGCAGGCAGCTCCTCGGGATCTTTACATTTCGCTCGCTTTGTGCTCACGCTACTCCCCGCTATAGTCATTCCACGCGCGCGGTGTGAAATAATAATAAAGACCGAGAATGCGGAGCGTACTATATCGGTGGAGAGAGATATCCCCTATAGGGTCCCTATATAGGGTCGTGTACATTCACAGGGCATTCGTATCACATTCGTAGACTGCTAAGCCATGTTGTTCCTGCAACGCGCGCGCAGCATCGTCCCTCACGTTCTTTAACACTCTTTTCGTGTCCCTCGGAATCGCCTCCCCCGCCCGTCGTCCCGCTCTGCGGCCATTCTCCTCTCCATCCTGAATGTGTTTCTACAGCCGTGTGCTTTCCGACCCATGAAGATCGCACAGGGCGGGCACAATGGGCCGTCTCGACCGACCCTTTGCCATCGTCGCGGTTCACCCTCGAAGAACCCGCGAAGCGTATACAGGCATACGTGCCGACACGTCGACGACACGTCTTGTCGGTACATCCGCCGATTAAGGGACGGACGAGCAGCAATCCTGGTTCAAACAATGTTCGACGGGTTTTGATCGCACGATACTTGCGAGGATTTGCGGGGATGAACCAAAAGGAGGAATCACACATACAAGCTTCTTTCAAAATCTCTCTCTCGTTTTTAACAATTGTAATTGAATCAATGTTTTCTTACGTTTATATAAAAAATATATAACTGTTTAAGGATGTTTTATATCTATTTTCAAAATATTGAGAATTTAATGAAAATTCTACAGAATGTCCTTACATATGTTTAGAATCTTCAATACAATTTTTAAATCGATTCACTAAAGCGTGCACAAGTTATAAGGATTTTAATTTGCACCGAATTAACATGTGTTCTTATGGAAAACGTATAATCACGTCGATTCAAATGACAAAAACACATGGAAATAATATTCAGAATTTGTTTAAAATTTGCAAAAGTGTAGATAGAGAGGAAATATTTGGTCAAATAATATTATATAAGTACTAACTGGTTAAAAAGATATTAAATATAATTCAATAAAGTTAGCCATGTATCTGTCACAAGGCGAAATTCTCTGCCAAAAGTTAATCATTTAGATTAACAAAATTCGGGATATTTCAGTAAAAATGCAATAAATATTAAAAAATACATCTCTGCACTGTAGCTAAGATCAAATTGTATAATAATATTCCACACAATTTTTTAAACTCAAAATACACCAAAAGTGGATATATTCGTCAATATTGATTTTCAGCTATTTTTTGCTGGGATTGTATTATACATACAAAGCATCCTTAAAAATATTATTTAATTGATTATTCATTAGTGCTGAATTTATCCGACATAAGAGATTTATCTTTAACGCAGAGAAAAGTTATATATATTGCCAGTCAATCTAAATTTCTGAAAATTGAGATCAACGATGTTAGACGCATTTTAGAACATCTCTACTCGAGTGCCATCACAAACACGTCTCGGGGGAGGCAAAGATACACGACATGCTTGACATAGATTGAATCGGCAATGGTTTCGTAGATGCTTGTCTTTTTAGATTCACACAGCAATATGAAGTAGCACACGAGGTAAAGAATCGCAAACACGCACAATCTGAAATAAATTCGCACATTCCCAGTTTTTTATATTAATCGAAAATGTAAGAAAAAAATTGATTAATATTCTACATATATAGAATATATAGAATGTATTTTAAATATATATAGAATGTATTTTATATAAATATTCTCCTAATTTGAGGAGACATAAATATAACTGCAAATCAAAATAAGCATTTGATTAACAAACATTAATTGGAGTCTTCGCATTTTTATTATTCTTTACATTATTTTATTTATTTTATATGAAATGAATGAAAGCGTTATTACAATTAATAGTTAAACAAAAAATTGAGAGTTTAACAATTCAACACACATTTAAATCTTGCCATTGAAAGGTCTGGATATACGAAGCGAACGTAAGAGATGCGCTTTAGAAATCTCTTTTTCAAGAAGTGAATCAAAAACATGAAGTTCGACGTGTATGCGTGTGCTCGCTTTGTCTGGTTGATGTGAAAATAAGGAACGATAAATCGCTGCTCTTTCGGACGTGAAAGGAAAGTGTAAGAGGTGCTCGTCGTGCTCGCGCTGACAGAAACGCCAAGTGAAGCGCCGAGCGACGATTAATTCAGCTTCGTTGGCTCAGAAAAGTGGTCTCTTCGCGTGAAACTGGCGAAGATCGCGATCAATTGGGCACTTTGCGTCGCTTATTATCGACGCGGATATAGCGGGATATAAAGGGAGGGAGGGAGGGAGGGATACGCGTCCCATTATATAAGTCCGTAATAATACTTTCAATGTGCGCTTTGCTAGCCATATCATATTTTATAAGAAACCGATCGTTTCTCACGTGCTTTCGATAAATTATCGTCTTGTAGAATTGTGTAGCATTATCGTATATTCATCAATCTTTTATGAATGCGTAAGCAAATGTTCAAAGATTTTTAATCGGTCTTTCGTAAGCTGAATGTTGCGATAAAAAATAAATGTAATTCTATCCATTGCAAGAAATATATGTAACGCAAGAAATATTATGATTTTGCTAGAGTTAACAAAGTACGACGGATTATCAGATGTGATGTGTTATTTATCTAACTTTTTCGCACAAACTGCATACGTGATTACGGTTAATTAAATAATTAATGGACGCCTGGGGACCGCCGTAACGTCGTATGTCCGCGGGGCCGCTTTAATTTGAATAGATTAATTTCTCCCCGAATTTTCGGGATATATATACACGAGTTCAGCGGCATTTTCTATTAATGGCTCATTTGGTGCGTTTAAACCACGCCAAGCGATGTTTTATCATCATTTTGATATAGCTATACAAATACCTATCCGTGTACATATCGATGTACCAATTGCGGCTGGCCGAAAACCCAGCTGCAGTCTTGCGTGTTTCGGGATTTGCCGCCGATTGTGTTATCTCGCGCGTTTAGCTTGCCTAATATATAACGTGATATAAGCGAACGATATACGAATATAAACTGAATAATTTGCGAGTTACCAGTGACACAAGAATAACAATGATAAAAATATTAATCCTCGCATATGGGAGCTTATACAAAAAATAGAATAAAAATTAATTTGAATTTTAATATCTCTCAACATGTATATTTTTAAATCATATTTTATTCCATTATCAACTATCGCATACATTGTGACTGATTTTAAAAATTTTAAGAATTTTAAAATCATGACAGCGCTATAAGTTATTTTCCGAAAATAAATTCCTGAAAAGTATATGCATCTTGTAGATCACGTATGTCAATTATTGTGTCAGAGATCGTCAATTCCCCTTATTTTTTTTCTACTACTATCGAGTTTTTGAGTTCGATCCTTTCTCGGACATATTTCGCTTTTTTAATCGCGTATCCGGCAAGGTAGATAGATAGGTATTCATGCTACTGGCGAACCGCTCGTACGCGAACAAAACCGTATGGCCTTATCTGGGCAATAATGTTTCGAGTGTATCGCACAGCCGCACGGGTTTTTCTTCTGTTCGCCGGAAACTTTCACAACTGTTGCAACGTACACGAATTGTATCCTGGTGCGGTTCCGCTCGGTCACGAGGACGCATATATCGTCGTCGAGGTATTGCCGGCTTGGTTCGCACTTGCCATTGTTAGCGGCGGACCGTTCGAGTATCGAACCGCGATAGAACGGCCTCTTTTCCACCTTGGTACTGTCGTGGAAATTAAGGTCAACGCGCGATCAGACCAACGCGGAAGACCGATTTTCCGTATAATTTCACACGCTTTTACTGCGGCAATCACCGCCATCGTCGCCTTCGCGCGGACTTTAGAGATGGCATTTGCGCCCTTCTTCGTTTTTTCGAACTGTATTAATGAGTTATATTGTCATTTTCAACGAATATGTAATATTCGATATCGCCTACCCAAATGAAATGTTAAATCGTAGGAAAAATCTACTTCACTTATCGAGAAAAGTTTATTTCAGCATATTCACAGATATCGAAATTTTGATTAAGAAATTTTCTGTACACAGAAAAAAATAAGTGTCAAATGAATACTTAAACTAACGCGTTCATTGTTTCGTATATACAACAATTTATAATCTTCTTAAAAGAATTTAATAATTTTAACAATAAATTAAAATAAATTTCAATAATATCATAATCTTATTTTTTTAATATTGTAATTGTTATCTCAAGAATATATAATTATTTAATTCTACTTTAAGAAAATTATCTTTGATTTAAAAATGTTATTTTCTATCTAACATTGTTTCTTTTCTATTCAAAGAAAATTAAATCTTAAATCATAAAAATATATTTTTCTTGATTGAACTATATAAAATGGATTCAAGAAAGCAATTCAAGTAAGCAATTATTCAAGCAGTTATATTTTTCTTTAATTAACACAATATAATCTCATTTCAAGATTTCCATGTTAAAACTAAATATATTTTCGAAACAAGAATATCTTTTTTTTCTGTGTAATAAATAACATATCAAGTATATACGTATATATATATATTATACATATACTTGATATGTTATTTATACAGAAAATTTCTGGACCAAAATTTCGAAATTATATATATATATATATATATATATATATATATATATATATATACTAGTTTTCGAAAAGCTCCACTAACTGCAATGTAATATTTCAATAAATTCCGTCAGAAATAAATTAAATTTCGAATTTAATGACAAGAAATGGCATGCATAAAATATATCTAATTATTAATTTAATTGATTATATATGAATTCTCAAACTGACTTCGTATGGAATTATCTATGATTATATATGAATCCTCAAACTAACTTAGTATTAAATATAAAAGCTCGCGCAATAAAGTAGATAAAATTTTTACTGATAATTTTTATCTGAATTATATTCTTCATCAATTATTTACATTTCATGCAGATAATTTTATTCAGTCAAAATTTTTACTTATGTTCAAATTTTGACTGAATAAAATTATCTGCATGAAATGTAAATAATTGATGAAGAATATAATTCAGATAACGTGAAATATCTTTATTCATGGACAATATTAAAAATACACCGTGTCGATTTCATAATTCACGCAACCGAATTTTGCAGTTACATCTGTCACGGAATAAGAGAGAGAGAGAGACGCCGCGGGACAAATATTCCGCGCAGTCGGAGCTATATTAGAGTTACGAGAGCAATGGGGTCTTTCTCTATCGAGAGTGTTGAAAAGATCTTTCTCGAAATAGCGGCTGTGACAAGTGGCGCGACAAAACTCTCTGACGTAGTGTCGATACAATATGGTTACATTTCCGTCGCGCCGACCGTACATCCTTTAAATCCATCTTTACGGCATCGTGAGACGGCGCGTGAGATCTGTCAAAATGACAGACGTTTTTTAAATTTGCCGGGGGAAAGGAAGCGGACGACTCCCCAAGGATACCGAATGTGTCTCCGCGAAATGAAATTCTGGCCGCTGCGCGCTCTCCCGTTCTCTCGATCGTAAATCGACCGGGATATAGACGTCGATAGGTAGACAGGTACACCTATGCATTCAGGTAAATGGAGAAAACAAATGAGCAAGCCGTCGTCGCCGACCGAGTGAGTCGATCGAGATGTAATTGGCATCGTCGATTGGAACGGGGGATTAATTCGAGATTTCGACGCACAACGGTACGCGCTCCAACTTTCCCCCTAATTGCGTGACGGTGAATTTGAGCATGTTGAAAGTAATTTAATGAATTCGCGCGGAAAACCGATCGTTCTCGCTGCTTAGCCGAGATTATGGACGCACGTGAGATCCGCTTTGCCAGAGATGAAAAGTCTTTTCCCATCCGGCGGATTTTATCAGATTTCAAAGAGAATTTTAATCGATATGATATTAATGCAAACTGCTACAAGCAATAATAATTTCGTTTCTCGGCTGATCAAATTCGAATCTTCATAAACACGCGTATTCTCTTTAAATTTCTCAATTCCGATATTACATCTGCTGCGGTTATATTACGTATACGTCACTTGCGTAAAGTATCGGCGAGATATTCATTAACGAAACGTAACAGCGATTATTACATTGCAAATTCGTGAAAATTAGATATAGATATATCGAATCTATGCACTTCAGTGGTGCATCAATGCGTGTTAAACGTGAGATATTAAATACATAATAATGAATTGAGTGTTACTTTGCGCGGTAATCCATATGTCATTTTAACTAATCTCGATTCCCATGATTACTAGACCGTGAATCGATAGCGCTATTTCAAAATTAATTGCATTTTCCGCGAGTATTACATGATCGTTATACATATTATTAAATAATAATTGGTATAATCGTTGTTATTGCTACCGATTTAATACTGAATATTTAACCATATTGATTGACTTTAATCTGCAAGTCTTTTTTTTATTTCGCGAATTTGCACACGCGTTGAATGATGATATAATCAAACATAGCATAATTTAGTCACATTTTTTTAGGCAGTTTGACTAGATATAACCGTTCCTTAAACATTTTCAGTCCTATACAAACATCCTGTACAAGTCCTACAAAGTCCTCATACAACACAAAACAAAGGGATACAACATATTTTCTAATATCATGTTGTGATATGAAAAGCACATTTCAATTCGATTAATCTTATGAACGAGTTACATGGAAAGTCCATGTAATCTAAAAATGCATGAAAAGCATTAATTGGAGCATAATCTTCGCTAAATAATGCATACTGTACATTTCCTACATAACGATCATATTCGATATCCTATTATGTACGAAAGCATATAGTAGGAGTATAATCGGAATGAAAAAGGTAGAGGTGTGCTCACGTTAATTAATTGGCTTGACTAAATGGCAAATACCTCGTCCGCGAAATTACATGCATGCGTCAATAGATAAGCCAGAAACACCAATCGAGTCGATCGCTCAGCGTAAAACCACGCGTAGATCCAATACTCTCAATTTCTGCAAAGTTAACCGCGAAACCGTGTATTCATGAACGCTGATAAATTAAGTTTCGATTGCGAGAACGAGAGCCGCGTGTCCCGAAAGTATAAATCTGGAACCATGAAAAGCTTATCGCTTATGGGAATGAATGAATGAGTTGACTGATGATCGAAATGAATCTGCTCTTCGATATTAAACTCGTTACCTCATAAATATTGCGTAGAGCTTGTCGACAAGATATCGAAACCGATACGATCATATGATGACAAATTTACTGTGCATGTGGAAATGTTTTTTCCTACACTGAGAACAAAATCTGGTTGGATTAATTGAAACTCTGATAGATTCAACCGATATGTTTATTGGAAAATGACGAATCAGATGAACGAATCAGAATTACCAGAGACATAATTAATTTCTTCCTCTGTTAAATTTATCAAATTTTCCAAGTAATAATACTAGATTTACAAAAAAAATGGACACATTACTGTGTCCATGTTTAATTAATATAACAAGAAGTTTTATAGATCCAAACTAGAAAATATTAACCAAGTCCTTATAATAAAGATTTTATTATACCATTAAACGTTCTAGTTTAAAAAATCGAGTTTTATCATGATAACTAGAAAAATTCTTTCTAATTTAAAATGCCTTCTATCAGATACGTCTCGTTGGTACAATCAAACGATTTTTCTCAGTGTAATCGTTCCACAGTTCTGAAAAATAGAGATATCCTCTCTATGCGATAAGGTAAAATTTCCGAGGTCGGTGCACATGTATCGCGACGCTATTTCAGCCGGACGCTCACGTCGCGCAGCAGCACGTTGTGACAAACTCGTTACGGTATTAAGTACCCTCGGGAAATCTTTCTTTTGAACCGCGTGCTTAACGAACGTCGTAATGGAATTACCGCATCCGCGCGGCAAGAATTTGCAGCTCGTTGACCGTAGCATATTAAGTGGCGGGCCGGCAATTGAATTTGACGTCGTCCGGACTCGGGGTCGATTTAACGCGCTACTTACCTACGTGTCGAACTGGGATAGTTTCTCCTGGACTACATGGACGGTACGATCGTGTCCCTCAGTGGTCGGCATCCTGAAATCAAACACGAATGGTATTAGTATCGCTAATAAACTCGACGATTCTCGTTGAAACTTGGCCTCTTTGCATCACATTAGGCCAATACGGCATGTATGCATATTTTACATGCGCGATGTGCTATTTTAATTCCTCTATATACATCCACATATTTTTCAAAGTATAAACTTGGGCTTTTTTATGCATTGCATATAACATGCGTGTATGCTCTCTTTGAGATCCCTTCGTTAATACGTCAGAGCGGGGTAACATCATCACCGCAAACGCTACTAAGGATCGTTACACATACATTACAACCGGTGTCTCATTCGCTTCTGTAGTTGAATCTCATCGCGTGAAAATTGGAAAAGTTCAAAGCGCTCGTCGTCGCCACTGGCGCGATGTTAAAGAGGAGAGAAGAGAAACTGAGGCAAGCAAAAAAGGAAACTAGCCGAGAGATCGCGGATAAAGAAAGACAGAAATAGAGAGAACGAGAGAGAGAGAGAGAAAACGCGCGGATGAAAGAGAAGCCGCAGGAAATATTGTTTCCGCGGCTCGGAGCGATTGCGTTCGATTTTACAGAACGCGGCAACTCGCGCGGAAGAATCTATTGTGCGAGAAGAGTTAAATCGTGTATATGGCCACAGTATATACGATTTAATATGCGCGAGCACCACGGCCGCCCGTTCGTTGCATACCGGCTTTCGATACCGCGTATCGGCCAATTTTAATCGGACGTCGACCGATTAATCCCCGAAGCGAAAGGGAAGTGCCCAAAGTTTCGCGTTTACATTTAAGTCCGTCGAATATTATCCGTAACTAAGGCCGCGCATCCCCTCAGCGATCGATTACTTAAATTTTTCACAAATTTTCATGTCGTATAAATAATGCTAAATTAAAAAAAAGTAATTAACGTTATTTTCCTTTTCGTAAAAAATGTGGACAAATATTATCATATTTCTTATTCGCACAATTTCTTCTTTGAATTTATATTGACGTATAAATATACATTTAAAAATGCAAACATTTATCACACGGGGATTATTAAAAAGAGATGTCGCATTTATTATTTGCACAATCTGTTATTTTTTCCACGCGCGTTATTTTATGAATATTAAATCAGTTTCTTGTACACTGAATTAAATTTGAAATCTGTGTTAATTCGACGCGAAGATTTGATGATGTCTCCCAGCTCTCGCTATATGATATGTACGAGATATTCCACTTAAATCAGACGACATTTGCCTAGATTAACGCCCGTCCGAATTATGCGACATTCCTTCATAATTCACGTTCTGTCATGTACGACGACAATTCGCGCAATTTGAGCTACGTTCTATATTCTAGCATCGCCGAAAATCGTAATAGAGAGATGACGCCGGGATAGAGAAAGACATCGAACCGTATAAACCATTGCAATCTCCGTTGGTTCGAAGTTGCGCCACTTGTAAGGAATCGCGAGTAATTGCCAGTAACTAATTATTCGCGGTTGCATCCGGCTTCGCGTAAGGTATAATCAGTTCTCCGACAGGAGCGAAAGGTTCCGTTGCATGGAAGCCTTACCCTTTACTCTTCTCTCCTATTGACAGCCTTCTCCCCACACTGAGCATGTTAGGCTTCGCGTCGCTGTGTGACAGCGGCTTATCCAAGAGCTGTCGGCGCCTTCATTAGGTGACAATTAACGTCGACGGCCACTATTATATCCGCCACGTGCGTTTCATACTTATTAATTATTAATTAACCGCGAATACGTGGCGGGCCGGACACGCCAGTCGTTTCGAACGCGTGAGATATAAACGATTTTAGAAAAGATCCTTCTGTCACATCGACGTTACGCACTGCGGCTGGTTGCATATCTCCTTGAAGTTCGATGAAAAATTTATGAAGAGTCGGATTTACGAGAGACGACGAGGAAATACCGCGTGTTTAACGATGGGAACACGACGGTGATGCGCGAATGCAGGCAGGAAGGAGGAAACGTCAGAAGAACACAAAATTCTCCATCGTCGGCGTGAGGAGAGACGATGGAATTTTTATAACGACACGTTTTGCGCCCGGGATTATTTTAGGTACGTTCCCGCGGGAATTGAGTGGGCTCGCGCTTCTGCAAGCGTGTTCCGACGAAAGCCTGCACCGGAAATGAATTCGCGTGTCGACAGCACGTACTTCCGGCATTTTTTCTTTTTTTTTTTTTCATGTTGCACGAGACGTGGCTTGCTAATGTGAAAAACATGATGTGAAAACTTGCGTACGAAAATAAATTATTTTCGGCTGCTTATACATATCCGCGACGCAACCAAGGAACGCGTGATGTATAAAAAGCCGCAGTTAGAATTTACCACTCTCACAACAATTAATTCGTAGTTAATTTGTATTTTTTTTTATTTACCAACTTATTTCGATATTTATCAAATATTGTTGTAGGCACAGAAGAAAGATAAACAATGAAAGATAATCGATAAATTGCAAATTCGATTGCTTTTCAATTGGTGAAAAACGAAACGCCATATGTAGAGAGTTTGTTGTTGAAAAAATACCAAAGTGATCGAGTTTGAACGAATACTCGAATTGTAATTTGCAATTTTGTTTCAAAATAGCGCGAACGTGAGTAACCGCGAAACTACGTGAGATAATTAATAAAATGTAAACTCGGTTAGTATTTGATTGACAAAAAAAAACACAAAGCAGAAAGTCAATTGAAAAAAACTCTGATCAGACCAAAAACACGTGCTACAAGTGTAATTTATATTTTTTTATGCTTTCACACATATGTGTTCTTTCTTTCTGTAAATCTTTATTTTTTATGAAAAAAATTTTTAAATTGTGACATTATATTAGTGTTTGTAAAAGTAGAGAGGAACATCAAAATTAAAACAAATTTAAACAAGTTTTACACAAGAACGTCATTCTTTACCAAACCAATTTTGTTACATAAGTTTCGAAAATTGCTCGTATCGATTTTTTTTGCTCTATCATACGATTTCGTTTTAGTAGCATACATGCTGGTATACACTCCGAGGATTTCAGGATTATCTTAAATCCTTTGTTGTCCTGGAAGCCGAAGGATTTCTCGAGGACCTGTGCTGAATAGGTGCCCTTCAAACCTTCAAAGGTTGCAACGAGGTCCGTACAATTTCTCTCAGGCCGCCTTAGCCTCCTTCAATAACTCTGAAATAACGTCCTTCACATACTCAGTGTCCCAAAATTTGTAGACCTATCCAATATCCAAGAAAGGAAATTAAAGAAATGCGATATAATACAATTTTCCGACGACATTTAAGATTGATTGCAATATCTGTCAGTTGAGAAATACTTCCATTCCCGAGTATTGCAAAAGATCTTCATCAAATCAGTTGTAACGAGATGCCGGATAAGAACTCGTGGAGTTAAAAGCCGAGACACTCACATAACGACAACGTGGTACGGAGATGAAATCATCGCTTTGTGAAATGACGCGATTCTTCCACCACATTTATTTTATCAGGATGATATATACGTACCGAGACATCCGTGTCTACACCACTGGCGGCCATTATTATCCATTTAATCACTCGGCCGGTAGGTACGGCTATTAAAACACGTTACGATCGTAACGTGTATATGTGTGCAAGAACGACGCCCATCGTGACGCACGATCGAAGCTTGATAGCGAGTTCCTTCCCGGGTCGTTTGATACGCCTTATCGCCGTCGGGCCAACAATTATAGGACAAAAGGCCCAGAGAGATCTGTGTGGTCCGACACGACCTCCGACCCAGGAGGGTCTAACTCGGACCGAAGCGCGTTTCGTCATTGTTTCACGGCGAGGATGGACTTTCATTGTTCTCCCACGAGCCCTGGTCGCTATGCGCTTTCAAAGGGGGCGAAGGTAAGCGCTTCCAGGAATCCTGGATCCCGGAGAACTTGGATATGGGGCGACGAGACGGTATGGCAAGCGGCTGGACTAAGGTGTTCCTCGCACCTCCGTATTCCCTCCTCTTGCTGTGCTTTGTCCCTCATTTGTAGCTATCCCTGTGTAAATGTAGGTCAGTACTCTCGAGATACGAAATAGCGCTGGCGGCGAGCGTGGTACTGAATTATTGAATCACTATAGCCTCGGCCCATATCACCGCAGAGCAATAACAAGATTGTACATCCACCATTACGCTTCCTGTCCGGATAAATAGCAATGGACCAGCCGTCTGGAATCATTTTGCGAACAATGATTTCTAGATATCAGATCAAAATTTCCGATTAAACGTTCACTTTAATCAACGACGTTCCATCAAAGCGTCGATTAGATTTGCGATCAAAGCGACCTGCAGATTTCTTTTCGTTGCAGTTGATTTCGGTGCCATTAAATGGACATTAAAGATTATTGACGATTTTATTTCGCTGTAGTAATTTTGCATTTTACATAATAAAATACGATTCCTAAATTATTTAAAATTTAGAGAAGATTTCAGTAAACTCACTTTTGGAAAGATTGAAGAACGATTGGAAGAGACTCTGATTGAGAGAGTAAAAATAGTTGAAGTGAAAATAGTTGGAAAATCGATAATGAAAAATCGATGGAGATACATATCATATACTATCGCGATGCTGTAAGTTATTGCAATAGAGTGGAATTTAAAGAAAATATCATATTGTTTGCGCTGCTGATTTTAAGGAAGCATTGTCGTCGTCTGGCGATATCTACGTTCTTTGAAATAACATCATTGGCCTAATTTCAACAACGAGCGCAACGATCGTAATACTTTTTTTTACATATAATCATAGTTCACTCAAAGTTTCCTCAAGTGTTATTAATAATATAATAATTGCAATTATAAGTATTTTTTCAAACAATAAAATTTGTGCTCATATATCATATTTCTAATATTAAACGTGTTCCTTCTTTCCTCTGTTGATTAATATAATTAACACGTCCAAATAGCGTTATTATTAACAGTAATTTCAAGTACCAGTTGAATTCCGATATACTGTGCTAGAGGCAACAATCATTATACCTCAATGAAAATGTAATTATCAGATTTGCCGGTAAACTAGTTTAGAATAAAGTTATACATTAAAGAGATTAAAATACAATATAAAGCAGCAATAAGGTATAATGCAAATCGATATCGCACATGTGAAATTGACGTATTTCTCTTATATACGGTAATTCTAAACTTTTCATTACACTCGACGAAGCTTCTGGGACAAAAAAACAGAATATTATTGACGTCAGTGTTTAATAATTAATGGCAAAAATGTGTACCACTGAATTACGGTTGTACAACATTAAATTGCGACTTAATGCTCTTTCTCTCATTTATTCCGAGATTCGATATTGATTTCACGTTAATTTCGGATGCAATGTTTTCGAACGTAAACAATTTTGTGGCTTAATTTCCCATAGCCCACTGTACCGGTAATAATTTGATGGAATTGGGACATTGAAGATTATTATTTGCATTTAGTATCGTCCATGTGTGTGTATGTGTATATCACAGAGAAATAAATGAGTTTATAATGGAATGATCTATTTCCATGTATTATATTAAAGGAGAAGTGTTTATTTATTAATTACAAATGTACCGCGCTTTATATGAAATTACAACACAAAAAATCTTTTTCACATTGTACTATGATTAATAATACAATACACTATAGATTTAAATATTTTTATATTTATTAAATTACGCGTGGTCAATTGCTGCATAAATCAATAATTTAATAGATCCGATAGGATAATTTAATTAATTGAATAATCCAGTATTAAAACAAAATAACATGTGCATATTGTACTATATACGTACATATCCATCTGACACTGTTTATAAATACTGATTATTAGTTAAATACTGATTATTAGTTAAAAGATTTGAAACCATATCCTGCTAATCTGAATAACGCAAGCTTGGCATGATAATTATAATAAAGTCATTGATAGAAAAACTATTATATTTTATTTTAAAAAAGATTGAATTATTGAAAATATAATATCCCTAAATAACATGCGAAACTTTCTGATAGAAATAACATAAAATAATAGCTTCAGATAGAATTTTCTCTCAATGAGAATATCTTAGGATATCAATATTTTAATCATAAAAAAATTAATTCTTTCTTATATCAATAAATTCTTATAAATAATTTTCTTGTATAAATAAATCTTTCAAGAAAAATTTTCCCATTCGTCATACGTTGATAAATGAGACTTAGATGTTTACAATAGTTCTGTAATTATTTCGTTCAAATAACCGTCGCGAAGTCAAGTAATTGAAGCGAAATGAGAAGACGCTTTTGCTGCACAGCAAAGAACTGAAAATATAGCGAGCTTGTCATTTAAGCGAAAAAATATAGAAGAACCTAATATACTTTCTGATTACAGATTAGTGTGGTGCAACGTGCAGTCATTTTATCAAGGCATGTCATAAATGCATTTGCAAAATTACGCCGATACTGTAAACACTTACGATAAGGATATCGTTTGTGTGGATACGTCCCATATAGAACGTCGACGTCGTTCCAACATTTGCAATCGTTAAATTAAGTGCCTCGAATGTCATACGATATTGCTCCCTTCAATCGCTATCACTTCAAAATATCCTTTGCACTTAATTTGATTGAAAAATCATATTTTACGGAAATCAGCAATCGTATTATTTCACAATAGCACTTTGTAGAGACAAATTGAAGCTGAGAACGATTGATCAATTTACAGGCAAAATGTGATAAACACGCTTTTCATTTCGAGATTCATAAATCCTCTATTCCGTAGAGGTCTTACTTTGTTTAGACGAGTCACTACATGGATCGATATATTAATCGCGTTATTTCAACAAAGCAGCTTTATGGTAATACGACGTTCGCGCTCTGCAAAATGCTATTAAGTAAATATTTATCAACGGGGTTGTAAATGCAAAAAGTGTGAGATGGCATACGAATAATTAGCATAGAAAAATGGCGACACGACACGCTATTCGAACGTGGCATTCATATTGGTGATTATTTGAAACCGACAATGGAGAAAGAGTTGGAGCACGTTCCTCTATTTGAAATAATATTGTTCCCGTATAATTAAATGCGATAATTTCGCTCTATATTAAAGTCACAAAGATGGTTGCTCGTCGCCTCATCGCTTCAAAATGACGTTGGCTTCTATTGATTTTGTCGACTAGTCGCCAGTAACAGAGTGAAGACGTAAGAAAATGCGTTCAAGAACAAGAAATAGAATACGCACTCCCACACGAAGAAGCCAAAGAGATACAAAACCAATTTTAACTGTCCTAACAATAGTTTACGTCAATGTAAAGAATCGCGTGAATACAATTTGCATATAATTATGTCATAATCCGTCTATTTAAAAATGATACGTACAATTATTGTTCGTAAAACTATTCGTCTCCAAAAAGCCAAAATTACTTTTTAATCGTTGACACGCAAATGTGCCATATTAATTTCATTATACTAACATCCAGAAAAATGCATGATCATTATTTCGTATTTTATTAAAAGTACTTTTGATAAAAACTTGAGTTAATATAAATTTTTTGTGCAAAGCATCGAAGCAGAAAACAATCTGTTTGTTCTCCACAAAACTGACCTAGTTTATATTCTATATAGAAAATTGTTAGTATAAACGTTAACGTATACACTATGCATATGTGCAGATGTAATCATATAAACGTAATTTAAAATGTTGTAATATCTCGATTGGAATGTTCAATAAACGTTTATCAATCTGTTGTAAATAATACATTATAAGAAATATTTAAAAAACGTATATAATATTTAAACTAAGATGTACGCGATTCCTTCCAAAATTGATTTTGTAAATGATTGAACATAAATTTAAAAAATGTATGATAATTTCAGTTTCTCGTGATTAAATATATCTACGGTAGAAAATCGTGAAAGAGAGAAAGAGAGGGGGAAGGGGCGGAGAAGTTAATTATTTTCTTGTTGCGTGCACGTTCTCAGATTGTTCGAAAGATTCGCGTGTGCCTGTACGTCTTGACTGTCTGATGAAAGCTTTTAAAAGTATTCAGCAATGTGTTCCGTCGAGTCTTTCATTCATCTCCCAGCGACAGACGGTTTCTGGAAGAGATTTCGCGCCGTTTGACGGAAGAAATTCGTTTGCGACTTTCGTCTTTCCTCTTTTTTTTCCTTCTATTAACCTCGAAGCCGAAACTTACGGCGAAGAAGTAATAAAGAACCTGTCGAGAATTTGGTGGCCATTCTTCTTCATTGGCGTACTCTATTTCCCGCGGTTCGCCACAATCTCTCGCAGTGATTCCGATATCTGTGTGTCTCCCTCTCGCTCACTTTCTCCAGTTTCCACATTATATAAACCCTCTTATTTTATACGTCTGGATAGATAAACCTTCTTTTTAATTCCTCCAAATTCGATTCGTATTCGATTCGATCTCGTTTCTGGCACGGACAGAAATACATGCATCTGAAATGATCAGAGAGAAGTGACAGTTCGTTGGAGGCGTGGTTAGGTATTGGAGAGAAATTGATCGACTGCCGAGAGAGGATGTCTCATTAATCTATTGCCAATAATGTGCAGAACGTTGTAAAGGTGGAGACGATTGCGTCGCTATTTCAATCAGTTTCAATTACGTTATGACATTAATCAATATCCGCGAAATGCAATCTATGTCTTTTAATAAAATAAAAGATAACGTCATATATACTTTTAAGTCTAACAAGAATTTAAAAGAATACCTCATATATACTTTTAAATCTAACAAAATTGAATAAGTATAAATTTTATTATAAACATATTATAATAAAAAAATAAAGCATAGTTAAAAAAATTTATAAATAAAATAAAAACTTTATTTCTCTTCATCAAGTCCTAGAAACGATAATTATTTAGCAATAAGTAATTTTTGAAAACATGCTAAAATTTTACAAAAAAACATACTTTCATTCAGACTATACAAGAATGCAAGCTAAACGAGAGACCACAAAATGTAAAGTCAGATAAATATATTTAACTTAGTTTCAACTTAAAACATAAGTTTCTTTATCGTTCTAAGACACCCATTCATAATACGTTTACAATTTCTACTTTAATGTTTCAACATAAACTTATTGTTTCAATACGTAAAATGCAAGAGAATGCAAAACGTAAGTAATACGTTATGATATAAAATATATAAATCCTTGTAATAAAGAATATAAGAAATTTCGTCTGTAACTAGAAGGTCCGTTATATTGTAGTCAAATCGAGGATCTAAGATATATTATTCAGACATTTATATGACTTAAAAATACTGACTCTAAAATATTTGAGTTTGATATCTGTTGTATTATTAATGTATCTCTAAAAATATAGAGCTACATGTATTATTGTATTATCTTAAATATTTCTTAAGTGACATAATTCCAACGAAGCTTTACATTGCAAGCTATTAAATACATACCTTACACATAATGTTATAAGAGGATATTCATACATAAATGCTTGAATTAATCCCTCGTTCATTAGATAATATTAGCTGCGTTTAATTAATCATGTTATAAAAATAAAAATAAAACTGCACATGAACGAAAGAAAAAATTTATATAACTAATACGACGAAGCAATTTCACTTAAAGAAATTAGATCTATGCTTATTATATAATGATATATCAATTATTACAAATTAGAAAAAGAAACTCATAGAATAATAAAAAACTATCATAATTCAATAAATTCTATTAAACATTGAATACTTTATTAATAAATCAACAAAATTACAATCGAATTCAGTAATAATTTTATCTATTTAGACATTTATTAATTATTTAGATTTATTTAAAGTCTCCTTTCTTACGGTCTTAGTTTTTTTCACTTAGTTAGAAAATATATAAAAAGACAAAAAAACCATACTAAATATATATGTTATTATGCATACACGCACATTGCATAACATTATAATATTATTATATAACTTTACTATTATAATTATGCTATTATATTTTACTTATACAATAATACATTTTTTAGAAGATATTTTATCCTAAAATTATTATACAGACTTTCTTTAAATTTAACAATAAAATGAGAGACGCATTGTAAATAAGAGTTGACTTTTTTCATTTCAATTGCATCACTTTGTTCTGCAAAGATAAGAATTGACACCCGCGTACGTTCTTTGCACGAAGCGAGAGGATTCGCTTACGGATTTTCGCTTAATACGCATTTGGCCTCGCGGGGGCCAGAAGACCAGAAGTAGATCGCGAAAAGTTATCTTCCCACTTGCATCTCTCGACCGACGAGAGCCTGCAGGCACCGCCGTTTCAATTGGGCAGCTCTTCAATAGAAAGCCGGGCTTTTCTGCTGTTTATCTGGCGGTGCCGTGCACACAGCCGTATTTGGCGGACGAAACGAAGAAGAAGGGGGCTAAGCTGTATCGAGCGCGGGAAACAGCTTATTTGGCATCGTCGGCGCTCGGGAATTCACTTCGTTCTCAAATAAAATGCCACTCACCGCGCGTCCCCAGGCGAATTGCACGATGCACGGACGAAACTCGCCTCGGCAAAACTCGACGAATCGTACGCACGTAGATATCACACAACGAAAAAGAAAAAAAAACAGTCTTGTCGGATACCTGTTGACGCTAGTGAGACGATCGCGTAGAGAGATACGAACGGAAACGAATTATTGCTCCTCGAACGAAAAGTGTCGAAACGATCCTGGATGATTCTCTTATAAAAAAAAGCGCAAACAAAACAATTTTCGGTTTTATTATTTTTCTCTGTAATAGAGAAAAAGAGAAAGAGAGAGAGAGAGAGAGCGAAGTTTATCGTTCGATACTTGGTTTATCGAGAAACGGTGTCGTGATGGAACTGCGTTTTGGATATCGAAAAAGTGATATTAAATGCTTTGTTCTATCGCGCTAGTTCACGAAGCAAGATTGGAGCGTGATTATAAATTGGTGCGGAAAAATATTAAAAAATTTTTCCGCACCAATGAATTATGTCATACTTTGCGCAGAATAATGAATTTCAAGATTATTAAAACCGCGAGATGTTTTTTTTTCCCAAGTAAATAGCTCGCTTGTAATGATTTAGTTGAATATAATAAAATCGACGGAAATGCATTTCTCGCGAGAGTCGTCATGTTAAAACATACCATTTAATAGCTAATTATAGTACAGCGAGAGATAAAAAAAGAGATTATGAAAGAAATTTTATTTTATGTAAGCTTTTATCTCGTTTTACTTTGTAAGCTTCGCGTGAGTGATTAAATGTATGTTATGCTTTGCCGTAATCTAATCCGTCAACTTTATTCAACGTACTGTATAAATAATTTTTTTATTGCGTTGTCCTGGATTTTTGCGCGTACTCTTCTATCTGCGAGTCACAATATTTTAATGGCTTTCTTTGGCTCTTTTACCAGAGTATGATATAAAACCTCGTATAAAAAATGTTTTCAATTTGTATTAATCAAGTATCTGCATGTTATACTTATATATACCGTATTAAATGTACGTTAAAATCAATCATCGCATCAGTCGTGAATGTTAAAAATAATCCCGGATGATAAAAATCCCACACGACTGTACGAAGAGGAATTAATTCTAGCATTCTCGTGGTAGAATTTTTTTTTCATAAAACGTTAAAACATCGCTACCAAAGATTCACATCAACAATGGAGATTGCCATAAAAGTATCCGGGAAAGTATCCGAGAGTCGACGGAATGAGTAACGCACTTATATATGTATATCGAGCGAATTGTGTCTTAGAGGATTTGACCTAGATGGTAATACGTTTATCTCTCTTCCGTTTTTGCTCTACTCGACGACAACGTACGTTTGCGCATCTCCGAAACAGGAGAAGCGGAGATCTGACACTGCTCGTCCGCGCGAGCATCTAATGGATTCAGATGAAATTATCCTCGCGGAATACCAAATGAGCGGTAAGGACTGTCGTATAATTCAGACTCGTAGGTATTAGGTGTACCCATTTAACGTCACGTCCCTTTAAATGTGGTGCCGTAGCTTTCGGTCCTTCGGGGAATTGTACAAAGAGAAGAGAGAGATGTGAAGGGGAGGAAAGGGGAAAGCGGGCGAGAAAGAGAGAGAGAGAGAAACGGGACGGACAGGAGATGTCCAAGGGATGAAGACGCGGGCAATCGGCCAAACTGTGGCTCAGGAGTGTGCCTTATGCTCTTAGCTTCGACTTTGGCTGAGCTAATCGACCCTTACCCCCTAAACTAACGAGTAACAACCGCAAAACGACCTGTTTCAACGTCGGGATTTGCGATGACTTGACTAACGAGAAATCGCGACAACGTTCGCCGAACTTTATTCATGCGATAATTAACGTAATTACAAAATCAATCACAAATGTGTATAAATGATGTCGGGTTATTTTTTAAAGCACCGCATATTTACTTGAATTCTACTACATTTTTTCGCTTGCTATACAAAATAGGACAGATGTAGAAAATTTTTTATATAAGTGTAATGAGTCCGTTAATGAAATAACGAATTATTGGAATTTGCTAAAAAGCTAAGGAATAAGAATAACTATGCGAAGAACGCGTCGGATCAAAGAGATGTATGAGAGATATATTGTTACTGCAGTGTAGTAAATATGTAAAAAACAAGCGAAAAAGAGAGAAAAAGGGCGAGATAAATAGCGCAAGATAATGAGGTGCCAAAAATATGAGTAAGGGAAGGAAAAATAGTCGTGAAAGGTGAGAAAGGAAAAAGTGTAAAAAACTGAATACAAGTGAAGGCATGGTGGTAGATGAGGGTATGGTAAAAACTTTAAATTGACAAAATTCCGAAAAAACGCTCGTACGTGGACAAAGATAGACGAAACAATGCCGAAAATCCGGTAATCGAAAAGATTCACGTTTTTAGTGAAGAGAGAGAAAGAGAGAGAGAGAGAAAAAAAACGGGCTCATCGGCCAATAAAACGATTCCCAATTACAGTTTCTCCTTTATCACCCTACATTTCCGTCTGCGCTCTATAACTGTCATACTTTTTTCCCGTTCATTCTTGTTAGCCTCTTTCGGACTTCGATTTTAATCTCAATTGAGTAGTCTCATTGTCCAATTTTATAATCTAATAATATAATTTTCATTTTTTTAATAATAATATAATTTTCATTTTTTAAATAATAATATCATTTTCATTAATTTCAGTGAAATAATTCCTTCATATTATACTAACATTATAATAACATTAAGCGCGAATAAGTAAATAGTATAATAATAACGTTCTCTTAAGAATAATTTCATTAATTGGAATGTTCAAATAACCCAATTGCATGCGATTAATATTCGATCAGCATTTAAGCAACTTTGAGTAGAATTTCTACATATATTCTCATAGATAGAGATATAATTTGTAGAAAATTGCGACCTTATTTTCAATTTAGCTGATTCGTTATTTCCGATTACAGATAGACAAATCTGGATCTGTCATTGCAATTGGATGGTAGATATGGAACTTGAAGACTGTCACACGCGATCGGCGCGCTCGATTAGATAATTTATGTCCCAATAGCATCGATGTGTTACGTCAACGATGGTTCGGCGACGAGGACGTTAAATGTAATTAACGACTGCTTCGCTAATAGGAATAATGTTTGGATCATTGTGCTACTTAAGCTGCTAACTCAAAATCTAAAATGTCCTTTAGGATATCTGGAAATGAATAGTAACGAAATCGTGTTTACAAAATATCTATTAATAATAATACAATGTCGTTCTGCGAAAAAAAATTGCACGACTTTAGATATTAAAATGTCCGTGCTATTCGTTATTTGATACGGGGATTTTTTGGCGACACAGTTCGATGCACGGAAACTGTTTGCTAATGGTTTACTCCAATCCTCTTTAAATTTTACTTGAATCCTTGCAACAGCTGTCACGTGAACAAATATTTTTTAATCTCATGATTGTAAATATTTTGTTATTTTTAAATAAAAATTACAACATATATATCCAACAATATCAGAGATACCATAAATAAAACATTATATTATAACTCTCGTTTATTAATTATATTATGCAGTATTCCGATTATTTTTTATTATACATCCAACAGTGGAGAATTATTATCTGTCGCATAAAAATAATTTTGTTGTTTTTGACTTGGTTGATTTTTCTTTATGAATTGAGTCAACTCGCGTCACTCTTCGCGTCAAATCTCTATTAAAAAAGAAATCGCTATTATATTAATTTAATTCATATTAGATATAATTTTCTCTCGCGACGAAAAATCAGGAATATATTTTTCGCCGCGAGTAACAAAAAATAATCTTTATTTTCACGCATACGACGAGCGCAAGATACAAAAGGCTATAGGAAGTGGAATACAATACGCACACAAACGCATCCATTCCCGTGCGTTTGCGAGAATAGATTGAATATTCTAATTACCGGCGCTCTATTTCATTTCCCATCGGATTACCGACCATATCTACATGTCATTGTAGCAAGCTCCGCATTTACGTCTATATTCCCTCGCGGCAGTTTTTTCCTGCGCCATCGTATTTTTTTGCGTGCACGCGCGCGCGTTCGCGGGCCGCATATATTTTCGCGGTCTCGCAAAAAGGTTTCGGTTACGTTGCAGTTTACAGTCCCGTTATTCCGCGAGTTATTGTTGTCCGAGTTAACAACAGTTATTCGCGCGAACAGATACCGCGAATAAGCACGCGTATACACGTGCATCCGAATGTCGAAATTGAATATCATATCGTTAGTAAAACGACAATCTCTTCATTCGAGATGATAGATCTACATTTATTTAACAATTTTCGAATGAAATTGTCCCCCGTTTGCAATGGATATTCTACTGTGTAATCAAAAATAGAATATTTTGTATTCTAACGTCGACTTTTCGATAAGGACGCATCTACGTCCCATCTAATTTATTCCTTTCAGGTTATACCTAGATATGCAACGCTGTAATTCAAAAGCAATGAGCGCGATGTTAGGCATGAAATGCTGTCTGATTTACCTATTTTACGAGACGAAACGTTATTCGCGCCCCGGTGTTAATAATAACATATCCATGTCTATCTAATTGTACGTCATACGCGTATAATAAAGCAAATTGATATCTCATTCAATCAATGAAGCCCCTCGGTAGGTGTGGGTCATTGAGTCTATAGGCAAATACATTATTTGCAAATAATATGGACGCGTTATATATTACATAATTGCGTAGTAATATTGAATTGGTTTCGTGACCTGTATGATGGAATAGTACTCGAAATCACGCATGTATACCAAATTTCTGATTTTCCTCTCTAATTGGATGTAATTATTTATTACTGCGAATAATATTAATTCCTCGATACATGTATCTTTGACTATTGAATGTTACATTTATTACACACACACACACACATGTGTAGATATATTCAGTGTCATATAAATATCTTCTCTTTTCTAGATAAATATTTTATAGGAAGCAACATCTCGATATTGGTGCATTATGAATGTTTGCGATTCAAAAACGAGCAAAGAGTGTAATATCTCTAAAGATACATGTCGGTTTAACTAATATATGTACAGTGTACAGCAAGCGCAAAGACACTCGATGATCAGGCAACGTCCCATGCTTGAACGCGTTCAATGCAACTGCAAGAGTAGCAAACCAAATGGCATCCAAAAGCACGGTTATTACTCTCAAGTCTGTCATTTCCATTAATTCCGCCTATTCAGTGTTATATTCCCGGACCTCCTTTCATTTATATGAGTACCCAAGCAAATATTTCCCCGCTTACCACAAAATCTAGAACATCATTATACTTAAATTCCGTGAAGATAAGTCAAAAAGTTAAGTTGCCCTCGTTTTACTTTTGATTCATGTAACAAATACCCTCATAACGATCAATTAAGTCACACCATTAAACGTTAAGTGAAATCCCCAGCTATTTAATGAGACTAAAATTTCGGAATTTTATTCTAGCAAATAAGAAGTATATGCTTCACTGTCGAAAGCTATATTTATCTCCATCAAATTTGAAAATAAAGTTAATGAAATGTAATGTCAAGATATTTTCATAAAAATGTATAAAATACGCAAAATCTATACATCTGTCTTTTTTTACTAAAAGCGATTCAAAAGTTAAAATTAATTAAAATATAATAGATGAATGAATATGTGCAAAGGGACGTATCGTACATCATTCGACTATGCGTATGTTTCCGGATGAACATTATGCTAGCATTCGTGAAAAGAGGGGTCGAAAGCGAAGCGTTGGAGTATTTTCTGTCATCCATCTTGCAAACGTTAATATGGGTATCAACAGGATCGTGTGTTGTGCTTTCAGGCGAGGGCGTTTTAAATAATTAATTGGCCGGTAAAATGGGACGCGCGGATATGAATTCGGACCCATTCGTTAATTTCACGGTTCATTTTGCGCGCTCTTTTCCACTTATACGAGCGTAACTCCATCCTCTTTTCTCATTACACGACACACGGCGTTTATAAATGCGACTAGCCTATCGGCCGTACGTAATTCTTGTTGCACATGTGCCACTAGCTGCCACATTGGCGACAATTCTGGACAATTATCGCGTTCATACATTTTCCTTTTTCCTTTTTTGATTCCCATTCACTTCGAGAAGCGTCACTATTTTATAGCAGTAAAAAGATTTCTAAAGAAGAAGAAAAAAGAAGAGAGACAATGTTTATATGCGATATTATATAAGCGAATATGTACTTATTTTATATATTTGTGTTTAAACAACATTTCCAAATATTACAGGAAATTATTTTATGTAAAAAAAGAAGGTTAATAAAATTTGTGCTTTGCCCGTTAATATAAAGGCGTATTACAATATTTTGCGTACAAATTTTTTCCATTGTATAAACGTAGACATTGCATTGTGACCTAGTTTCTTTGCGCGCATGTATGTGTTTGGTATTTTATTTTTATTTTAAAGATACACACATTCCCGAATTTTTACATTCGCCGAGATGTGCGTTACAAGTTCGTTCTACGATTTCACAGACCGATTTTTTGTTGTTGCAACATCGTAATACGTGAGCTTTTATAAAAAAAAATTACTGTCGAGTCAGAATCAATGATTTAATCAATGATTTTTTCTCTAACGTGTTTAACGTGAATTTACATAAGCAAGTTACAACCGCTAATAATAGATGTAACAAAAATAATTTTTTTATAAATATTAAGAAACGCGCGTCGAAAAAAGTAGATGAACAGTCGGTCAATGAATTCGACAAACAATCGCATTAAGTGGAGTTTAAATAGATTCGATTGCTGCACCAAAGCACAATTGATTTTGAGAATTATAATTCAATTTCCGAGTACATGGAAATTATAATGTATTCCATAAATGCGAAGAATGTTTTTGCAAAACATTTCCAGCTGAAATATGAAAAGAATTAACACTCGAATACGTATACACATTGAGGAAAAAAATGCGCATGACAGATGAAAAATTTAGCAACGGAGCGGAAATGAAAGTAAGCCTGCAATGATTCAAACAAGCGAGTAACAGATAGAACAAACTTTAATTAAAACCAAAGTTTTAAGAGACACAGAAGGTCACGACAAGATTAAAGGTTGGCGAGAATTGCGTAACGTTTCTTACAAGGTATTAGAGAATCGTGAGAGACATTATGTTGCGACGAAATGTAAAGTCGACAGTAATTTGTATGACAAAAGAAGGAAATCCTCGGATGCAAATAAAATTTAATTTTTTTTGGATCATTATTATAAAAATAAAAAAGTATATTATATTATATAAAATAAATAATATAATGCATTATAAAATTTATTATTAAATAATATATTATAAATGATATATTATATAAAATAAAACAAAAATATTTGTTTCTTTTTTCCAAATATCATATGCGATAAATTTAACAGTTATTTCTTATCGATGATTCTCTTGATTCAGTCTTAATTATTGCGTCAAAAAATCGAAAGACAGACAAAATTCGCATCAGTAATTATCGATATAAGTTATAGTATACACTATATTGCAAACGCGCACAAAATCGCGTTTTCGCGCATCTGCAATATAGTTGCTCCCGATTTCCATTCAAAGCGGCTGATTTATACTTCTTTTTATAGAAATATCCAATTCTCCAAGAGAATTAGGTGACATCATAAAACATCGTTCATTATTAAAATAATTGAGGCCGAATTGTTTATTGTAAATAATATCGATTGTTCTTGCTAGGGAGAATATTGCATAATTCAAAGAAGAAATTTGTGTAACGTAATTATGTTATCGACGATTATTGTATTACAAAACATTATTATAAAACAAAAATATAGTATATATATGTAAAAATACATTGTTAAAATATTTATAAAATGCGTTGTAATTTTTAATATTAAAAAAATTAATAATGGATTTATATTTCTCTTCTGTAAATAAAATTTTATTTTATACTATTTTTTTGCCCGATATTATGTCATATATATTTCCAGAAATATCGTATTTTAGGCATATAAAAAAAACAACAACGTATAGTGGTATTTCATTCTGAAATCTTTCACACTTCTAAGTTCATCTTTAGAAATCTTTCAAAATCTTTGGAAATCTTTGTTATATTACTTGTTCAATGCAGAGACTGCCCCAGGAACATCGCATTTTCTATTAATTACGAATTTTCTGACAGATATAGACTCGAGTTATTTTTTGGAGAATAAAAATTTATACGACGCATTATTTGTATCGGGTCTTTCTTTCGATACAGATAAAATAATAATTAAATTCTTGTTAAGTTTAAGTAATAAATTTCTATTAAACTAAAGTTCGCGCTCGAGATTAATTGCACGAGAAAATTCATTACCTAACAACACTCTCAACCCTTAATTCCATAAGTTTCTTTGATTTTCCATTACTTGCAAATTAAAAACCGTTACTGCTCGAGTTCTAAAACCGTCATTACGTTTATCTCAGACAATTGCAAAAGAGAATGTGGTGATTTTGGCACACCTTGCGCAACTAAATCGTTGCAATTAGTTGACGCGCATAGTAGAATGTACTATGCGAAATCCAGAGAGTTTCGAAATATAACGTGTAATCCCTTTTCATAGTCAGCGCGAACAATCTCGTTCCCGGGGGGGAAAGCTATTGTGCTTCACGCTACACGTTGTAACGTTCAGCATTATCGTTACAATGCCTAACATTAAATAACTCGTTGCGGATGTCGGTTAATGCGGCTCGCAATATATAATGCAACTGACGAGTAAAATTCATTGAAATGGACGGATAAAAATCGACGTTGAAACAATTGTTTCAAAATGACGCGATTGTTCCAAGCGATTCAGCATGAAATATCTGGCATAAACTGGGCGATTTCAAGGCTATCGAACGAGCGATTTGTCGCTATGACAACATGATTATCGGATATCTCACCGTTCGCAATAAATAACGACGATTAAACAAGGGATTTCGAATATATATTGCATAACGAACTTGTATCGATATTTGCTCTTTACGAATTGCTAGTCATTTGACGATTGTAAATCTTTGTCAATTGTGTCTAACAGTTTTGTTTCTCTTAATCTCTCTTTCAGCGTCGTCTAATCAATTTATACGTTCGTTCTGATCATGTTATTTTAAACGCTTCATTATATGTTTTTGATGATTCGAAAGCTCTCGGTGGATTTATAGCGCTTTAACGGGTTTAAAGATGCGGCTTGCCGCTCGTACTGTTTCTTTTTTCGACCGTGCAGTGTATTTTCTCTCTTTTTTTTTTTTTATTCGATGTGACGGGGTACTACCATGCAGTCAATAGCGTATAAAGCGCGAGCTACGTGACATGAATAATTCCGTCCCTGTTAAAGCGTGACGGAGCCGCCAGCCAGCCAGACAGACAGACGGACAAGCATGCAGGCAATCGAAATACGAAGAGAATCGACGGGCCTCATTCTTGGCGAACGATCAATTAAACCTCACGAAATACTTATCTCGTACGTAGCACGAATTTGAGATTTATGAAATTTTTCTCCGCGTTTTTCCTCATACTTCATGTAGGACATGGTGCAGAGATTAAATTTATGATGTCTCTCCAAGCAGTTTCCGTCACTTTCTGTGGTAGGATTATTATTCATGAAAAACATCACAGGATGAAAGATGTATTATGAAATATGGTAAACATCACTTGTTAGTCATACATCGCGAGCATGGTTGATAGTTATTTAAAAGCTACGGACTATCCGTTTGGATCCTCGAAAAATGTAAATTTAGAAGCGTGTATGAATAAACGAAAAATGACTGGCGAGTGTCGATTAAGTAGTAGAGCTATTATTCATCCGCGACGTGTTCGCTGCAGGCGCGGGCGTCGCGACGCCTCGAGGCGTCCATTAATGCGCTGCTCGCTTGCCGCGCGTCTTTTCCGCGGCGTTTCTTCCCCCCTGCTTTTTTCATCCACCTTCTTGCGAAAAAAAGCCTCGTAGTCAACAGCCGCCGTACTCCGGTATCGATATTTCAGAGGTAACGAGGCTCGCCCGGCCTCCGCGCGGAAAATAACCGTGTCGATAAGTCGAAGGGGATTAATATTCGACGAAATTCGTCACTGTCGGCCGCAGATCTCCTCCCATTCCATTTAAACGATAAGTAGATATTCCTTTCGAACGCGTTTCGTTTTAACGCGAGCCTCCCTCGACCGTAATGTTTTCACCGAACTGGAAATTGTCGGAGCCGAAGAGCTGGCGTACTGTTGTAATCGCCGTCCAGTCATCGTCTCGTCTCTTTGGCATTTTAAATCCTCCGTTCTCTCAAAAATATCATATCTACGGATGTAAAAAAAATTCATATAAATTATCCCCATCAATATTATTTTTTTACAAACATTTCCTTTGGTCCATTATCCGCACATATCGGATAGCGTGCTTTATTAATTTAATTAGAGCTCACCACGAACGAACGCCTCGCGTTTCCAGAGAAGTCAAAGGAACACGTATAAAATCCGCTGAAATACGATTTGCGTGCCGGTAGATATATATTCTAGACTTTCCGCTGTTTCAGATCCGCAACGAATATTATTCATGATATTGCATTCATAACTTATCGCGCGAAAACGAGTGGCGCGATCGAGCGCGAGAAAGAGAATTCGTTTTCGTGCAAAAATCCCGGTCTCTGAAATATCGCCGGTCAGGTCAGACCGGGGAGGGAGGAAGAGATTGCCGAAATAGGATAAGTTGTACGAAGATTGCGGAGCCCATATGTCGCCACACGCGGGACGAAATCTCGCGAAGTCCCAGATCTACCCCAGATGCGCGGCGAGTAGAGAGTGCACCGTTTGCTTTATAAATCCGCGGATAAGCACGACGGGCGAAAAATTTGCCGCGAAATACGCGGAGGCGAATTTTACGAGGTGTTTGCCGAATTTGCAGCTCCCGTGAATCCAGGCAGCTGTCCTATATCCGACTTGTTAGCACGACTTGATAAGTCTGGCCGCAAAATGGGTCGCGCTCTCGATAACCATCGGGAGCGAGATTATTTGTCTCGTTGAGTGAAACAAACGGTATTCATGCTCGTTTCGCATTCCGGGATAGCTTCGCGCCACGCCGGCGCCGAACTATTTAATTTTTATCGCTGCGCGATGACCGTTCGAAATCCGAGTTTTTACCGAAAGGGAGGAGGCACTCGTGCGATCGCGAATAATTTCCATTGCAAATGCGTTCCGTGATTGATACCGCACGCGGAACGCTCGCATTTTCCAGAGGAATGCCGCGTATCTCTCTGTCTATACGTATTCGCGCACCCGCGAATAAATAAATCCGTATTGAGGATAATGCGTGACGCACATGCGGGGATCCAATACTTTATCCGTGGCCGCGTCACCCGCTTATACGAATAAAATTTCAGGATGATATTCGACGTGGCACGTACACGTGGTAGAAAGAAGTCGCGCGTATCCTCGCGGGATCTCGCCCTCGTCATTTCTTTTCTCTATTCAAGGGGGCTCTCCTGAGGGCCCCCGTAACTCTTCTTACCGCTCAATTGCGTATGCAGGGCGCAAAGCTGGGGAAGCTGCAGTACATGGCGCCTATCCTGCGCCGGTGGTGTCTAATTCCGGGAATCCTGTAATCTTCCGGACTTTCAAATATGTATGCACGCACGCACGCGCAGCCAGGTATACACGTAGGTATAAACGCATTCGTATATCGGCGCACGCCAGATATGCAAATAATTTAAGATCAAACGTAGGTAAGAGCCGTGGAGATTCGCGAAACGTTATAACCTCGTGAATTTACTTAACGAGCACTCGGTGCCTTAAGACGCCGCGCGATGTGATATTTAACGTCTATGTTAATATTTTATGGCAAATAATAATCCCGCAATTGTCTTAGGGATTGACTCTCGTTTCCGCGCAATCAACGATATCAACGATTAGTACGGATTATTCTCGAGCTCGTACGACGGTTATCAAAGCAAACCTGCAATCAAGATATGTAAACTGCCGGTTTGTATAACTTGAAGTGACATATCCGGAGACCTGCGTTTCCTCATCCACGCAAAACTCGTTGAATATCCATAAACACACGAATATACTGATATTGGAAGAAATTAATCCATTCATCCGATCTTAAGATAAAAAGCATGTTCTCCATCTCTCTATTTCTCATTTGCGATGTATACACAGCACTTATGCACAGAATCAGGTTAAAATCTTACGACAGTGAGGCACTCCATGCGTTTACAGTCTGTGTGAACGTACGTTTTTACTCCGCAAAAAGATGCGGTGCTCAGACATTCAGCACTCTGGTCGCTTAAATATTTAATTCGACAAGGAATACCGGCGGGTACGTGCTCTCGCAAGATACTTACAACTTAGAATCACCAAGTCCTATAAAAGAGCGATGCAGAAATCTCGAATAACGCAACGAAAATATACGTATAGGAGGATACGCAAATATAATAAATCGTAAAATCCATGGAAAAATTCCATTTTAGAAAATTAAAATACATTCAATTACTAAAACTTTTTAAATATATTGATTTTTAATTACACGTGTGTGATTCGACTTTTTCGCGAAATCGTACGAAATAAATCTGTGGACTTGGCTCTTCAAACTTGGCTCTCAAATTGCCGTTTCCGTTTTTAATATAACATGCTCCACTAGTACATCGATACGCCGTCAACAAGTCGAAACAACTTTTTTTTTTAGACTACAAGTTCCAGCGTGAAAAATAGATATCTCGTTATCTGGTTATCTGGTCCTCTTAGTGTCCTCGCAGCACTTCTTGCTTCGCTCATGGCGTTACATTCTCGCATCCGCGTCGAGAAGCGCCTCAATTCAACGTCGATACCATCGTCAATTTCCATCAATCGTTGCGCGATTGCAAATTTGGATTAAAGATTCGTATCTCGCTCGTCACAAATCGATCAAAGCGAATCTTCGCAGAGCATAAATCCACCTTTAGCATTATGAATCCCTAAAGATCGGTTCGTTTTTCTTCCCAGTTTCCGATCACGCTGTCAAAGAATCGCATTTAATCACGAGAGAGGGGGGGGGGGGAAGAGACGAGAAGCGGATCCTGACGAGTTCACAAGTTGAACTGGAGAGTCACGTACCTGGGAAACAGTTTCGACGTTTCTCACGCAAGGTGACACGTGTACATTCACCCGTCGCGTGCATCTACGGAATGCTACTATTCTGACATGCATCCACAGGCGAACGCGAGGCACGCAGGCAAACATAAGCAAGGGCGTCATGTGAGAAAGACGCGTTGTCGTCGAGTCACACTCGATTCCTTTAAGAAATAATATAATAATGGTCGAATATGCCGCAGAAATGTTGACAATTGCACATAGTATATTGCAAAATGTAATTTGCATGACGAAAACATGGTCGTCAAGTAAACAGCATCGCGTCCCGAAAGATGCGTAAGCAGATTGTTGAAATTCCCAAGAGTGAGAAAGCTCTCGGATACTAGAAGTAGAAAAAGAGATGGCAAAATAAAATTCACCGCTCGTTTTTTATTCTCGGATTTTCTAGCAGGATTGACGTGATATAATGTGTGTCAAGAGTTCGTTAAAGAATAAATAATAAAAAAAGAGAAGAAAGAGAAGAAGAGAAAGAGAAGAAATTTATTAATATTAAGAGATTAGATTAATAATCTCTCTTCATACAATATTAACAGTATGCTCTTTCTTCTCATGTGATGTCCTAATTTATTAATTTCCAACTTTTGTCATTTCTTATAAAATATTTCTTATAAAATAGAATTTTTTGCAAAAAGAAGTTACGTAAATTATTCGTCTTATGCAGTTATTTCGCGAAGTCTATTAAAAATAATCATTGTTCCGTAAAAAAAACTGGAAAAAATTTCGCAAGTCTGATTTAATCGCGTTAAACATCGTCGGCGTAAAACAACAATTATCAAGATTAGGAAGGATTTATATTATTTCCGGGTCCTCGCAAGCTCATCATAAGTGATTGCTACGACAAGTTATTTCGATCGAGAATTCAATATCGCTTATCTCAATTCGCGGAGATCCTCCCTGGGCTTTTACATTCGATGGGCAATTGAAATCTATTTTTACCGCCGCAACGATCAAATCTACATTTCATGCAGAAAGTTCGATGGCCATTATTATTATAAAACTACCGAGTAATTATCGCCACGCCATTGCGTCAATTAGCGGAAACGAGAAAAGCAACGCGTGCAAATTAGCCGTGAAAATTTGCGAAACACGAAGCAGCTCTACCGCGCAGGTTCGGGTCGTTGTGTAGTTTCGAAAATAGTTTGCCTCACGTCTGTACTCGAGGTAAGTTCGTGTCTCGGGCTCGTAACCGTGAAAGTGAGTTTACGTTTTTACGAGATTCTATTATTGTAGAGCGACGTGACTACGAGCTGCGATCTTTGGCAAAGATTTTGCAAGAGTGGAGAAAGATTTTGCGTTCGCTAGAGCGAGCAAGAGTCAACTTCTCTCTTCGCTATTCACAATTTTACTCTCGATATTATCATCTCATTCAGAGAAATATTATCAGCAGGATCAATTAAATTGATCCTGCTGATAAATAAATGATGTCTTGCGTTAACCGATTGAAAAGAATGTCAATATCGGACGAAAATAAAGAAAATGTCAAAGTGCGTTTTAAATATTTCATGGATTTTTTCGAATATAATAGTAACGATAATAATAACAGTAAACGCGTGTTTATCTTCAACTCTGTTATTCGAGAAGTCGCAAACGTTTTCCTTGAGAAACTCGAGTCGTTTCGCAAACAGAGGCAAACTGTAACTTCGTGCAGGTCGGTACTGATTATGGACAATTTAAAATTGATTACATCTTGAAGCACCACACCCGAGAGGAAGGTCTTTGAATGGCAATAGTGACTTCCGGCCCTCGGGAAATCGAATGTCACAAGCGAGTACGCTCGGACAAAGACTCTGTAAAAGATTATAGAGTCCCTCAAAATGGGCCGGCCGTTGTTACACGAGCAAGATCGTTAACTTTATAATGATACAATTGATAAGGAGACTGAGCCGCGTCCCGTCTATGCAGGTCAATGTCCGCTAGAAGAGTCGAGTTCTTTTATGCGGGAGATCAGAGAGTTTCTCAAATAAAATCATGTTACGTTTCACAATATTATGTCCCACAACTACCTTCATCTTGCTCAGACTATCTGGTTATTGTTACATTGTTAGATAAAGCTTTCTCGTCATTCTCTAAAATCTCTTTATTCATCATATATTTTCAGAAATATATTGTATTTTTGTAATAAAATTGTATTTTTATTCAGCCATTGACAAAGAGAAAATGTTGTATTTACAATAATATTAAGGCTCGGTTCCACAAAACTCGAGTTAATCCGAGTTTAATACATTAAACTGGGTCCTGATTGGTCCATTCACTTAAACTCGGATTAACTGGATTGTGGAACTGGGCCTAACAATAAGTATTCCTCTTTCGCAAAGTGGTGAAAAATAAAATTATCGCATATATTTAATATCGTTTCTTAGCAAAATTAAATGCTTCCTTAATATCCTCTATATTTGCTCGTATAAATAACATAGTTATCCAATTTCTTCAGATGCTCGTATCCTATAAATATTCGCTTAACTACACTGAGGAAAAAATTATCTTGAAATAAAAAAATTTTAGTTAATTCAAGAAAGCTATTTATTTGGTGGGTATTAATCACGTATTTACTTGTATTCAAAACGTCTGTTTGCTTAAGTTGAGTATTTATTTATGTTTAAAAAAATATATATGCTTAAAAAAATATAATTTTTAATTAAATATTTTTATTTTACAAATATTTTAATTTTACAAAATATTGTATTTATTAAAATGCATTTTTTATTCCCAAAAATTTTAAATTTTTTAATTTAAAAAAATAATATATTTAATTTAATTTAATAAATTATAGTATAAATTTTACGAAAATAGTATTTAAATATAAAAAATATATAAAGGAAAATAATGTACTTAATATAACATGTATATTTAATTAAAATTAAATGTTTTTGCTTAAATGAAATAAACGATTCCTTCCATTTAAAACAAAAGTCTCATGAAAACAAATTTATTTGATTTAAAAAAATTTTTCCCTCAGTGTAATTAGATATAATTGATAATGGTAAAAACTGCATTAGCATTAACAGAGAAATGATAAATTAACATGAAATGATGGACGCTTGAAATGCGAGATTTTCAACTACACAATCGTGGTAATTCTGTCAAAAATGCTGGACAGAGCGATGCCCGTATCTGTAGGAAAAGCGATGAATTATTAATTGCCTGTTGCGCCAATCGTACCCGGCATAGTGATCGATCAAAACCAGTGTCACTCGTCAGCGGCGTAGGATCCGTCCGTCGTTCAATTTCGCGATTTCCATCCCACCAGGGCGGTGAAACATTTCGCCAGGTGCGCGCATATGGTGCACTGGGTCACGGTTTTTTTCTCTCTTTTTTTCATCCCACTCCCACATGGCGCGAACAAGTACAGAAAGTCCTGGCCCGGCGAGTCTGGATTCCGTTATCGACGAGATAAGCTCGCACGAAATCGATGCGAGCCAGTATCGACTCGTCTGGATGTGCTTCGATGCATTTCACGATGCATGGCCTGGAATCGCGTCCTTTCTTCTTTCTCTCTCTCTCGACTGGTCCTTCTTTCCTTCCTCTTTACGCTACTTTTTACTCATCCTTCTATTTTCGCAATTCTCTCTCAGGCTTTCGGCATCGACCGCGTCGCTGTTGATTCTTTTATAGTACATCGAGTCGTTTATCTTCTCCATTTGCCCGGGTTCTCACCGTGAGTAAAGTATTTGCGAGGACAATGCGTCACATATAATTAGAAGGATCAGACTTAAACCATTGAAAATAGTATAGTAAAAAGAATATATCAGGTACAAAAACGAATGTATTTTAGTGTCGTCCGTGTTCATTTCGATTTTTTAGGGATATTAGATATAATTATTCGTAGAGAGAAATTTAATTTAATTTCTTTCTCTCGCTCTCTTTTAATTCTTTAAAATAATTTTAACACATTTTTAACATCAAAGAATTCATTGCAAATATTTTATTAAAAAAAGGTATTTGATAAAATTTTTGGCTTTTATAACATCAATATAGTGGAATTTTTATATTTAACGTTCAGCGAGAGATAATAAATGATGAAATCAAATAATTGCACAGAATATATTTCGCGTAAATGCAGGATAATATTTTTGAAATATAAGCTAATAAAAGCAAAAGGCTAAAAAATAAAGCAAAAGTAGAAAAATACACAAATCTTACATTTTTAAAAGCACTCGCATGCAAATAGGTTTAAATTTCGAATTACATTTCTGTTACACAACTAAAGATTTACTTTTCAAAATCGAATCCGTTTACTTGTGGCTTAGATAATCTAGTGATTAGAGGCGGAAAAGAAATCCTCGGTTGAGAACCGCGATAAACGTTTTTCTGCTACTTCCATCGAAGATCCTGAGGTCAATGAATTGGCCACTGTGCTTTTCTCGATAACGACCACTTTTTTTTATCGGGGAAGATGCATCGTATAGACGTTCAACAAAGACGTGACATAAAGCCTCGCAATAGCTCGCAATATAACGAACGAGATACGAAAGAAGCGGAAAGAAAATATATTGTCTCGTGTGCAGGGGACGGAAGTTTCGTACTTTGTCACCTTAACGATATTAACCAAAGTATAATTAGATTGTGTGTCGACGATCGTAAAACGTATTTCTCGCGGAATCTGATTTTACGATCCCCCGATTCTATTTTCTGATTTGACGGCGTCTTCTTATGTTAGCTTTGCAGACCCGACTTCTTATATGTATCCTGAGAGAAAGATTCGAAATTTTTCTATAAATTGAAATTCTAGAAATTCCTCCTTCTTCTCTTCCTCTACATTATGGTAGACGATTCATTCGTTTATTCGTGTTTTCGCTTTGCAAATGAGACTAATAATTTATGTCATCAAATTTAAATGATTCTTAAAATGTTTACTTTGTATGTTTTATATTGCAAGCGAAGAGGAAGAGTTATTCTTCATGGTACGAGGAGTCAATGTACTAAAAAAGGATAGAAGCTGCGCGAACGAACTAAGAAGGGGACGAAAAGAGAGACGAAAGGCGAGTCGCATTTTTCGACTGGTGATTGCTCAATATTTATTTTCCGACTAGACGTCGTCGTACACCTCCGAGGTATACACACGAGAATGACATCCTGTCGTTTAATCGATAATCCGAGCGGTCTCTCGTCCGGTCTTAAAGGCATTGCACTTCCGATCCTGGAAAGGAAGAGCCCTTACTTTTTTCCTGCCCTTTGCATCGCCTCATCGACGTAAGCCCGAGTCTTGACTTTCGCAGACGCTTAGTCGCATTTATTTCGCCGACGTAGTATTTTTACAACGTCTACCTCGAAATACACCACCGAAAGATTCGCCGACTACGATATTCCCTCTTCCTTCCAGGACACGTTTCTCCCCTCTTCTCTACGTCAGTCTTCCTTTTTCGAAGCAATCAATCGATTTATGATTCAGTTCCATGCGTGCGACTCTGAGAGTGTACGTTCTTTATTATATTATAAAAATAAATATCCGATTCGTTCGCAGGAACGAATAGCGACGAAATAGGGAGGGACCTGTGACGCATCATCCGTCGAATAAAAATAAAATATATCGAATGGAGAACATTTTTCGCGCGCGCGTTACTAGACTCGTTATTCACTGGTGCATGCGACGACATGACGATGGGAATTGCGTTGACGAGTTTGGTTTGCTGCTGTAATGCCAGTAGCAGATGTTTCTCGGGTTTTTTTTATCCTAGAACGGTCTCGTGATCTGGAATCTATCGATTAGCGGTCCCAGCCACTCTCGTACAGTACTTTGCACCCCTTTGCACTATTAAACATTACGGCTGTCACTTGCGAGTTTTAAGGCGATCTCATTGGATCTCTCTAACCGTTCCACTTAATCTTTTTTAATCTCCTTTAAGGCTCATCGTAAATCGTCTGAATGCGTTAACGATCCTTGCGTCTATCATCGCGCTCCTTTTACTACACTTCCGATATTCGATATTTAATCCACTGATAATATTTTTTAGAGAGAGAAATACAACGAATAAATAATTATAAATCTATGCTTATTAATGTAATCATATAAAGTACCGTAATTACACTTTTTTAGAAAATAATAATGTAGAACGCTGCGATTTTTAATAACTTTTTTAGTATTTATAATAATTTTAGTATTTATAATAATTGTATATATTTAATATATTACAATGAAAGAGAGAATTGTGAATATTACATACTATTCAATTATTGTGTAAAGTGTCCTGTATATTCAATATATTTTCGTATAATTAATTAATTTCCCTCATATATATTATTAATAGTAAAATAAAATCAACATTTGTGAGATTAACATAACGAGCGTAGTATAATAACGATGATATTATTCTTGTGGGTAACATAAACGATCAACGTGTACGAAGTTATTCGTGCGACAGAATTCTATGTATCAATTTGTAATATACATATGTATATTTAATCGTTTGCGATTCATCAAAATTTATTCGCTAATTTATATACAGGGCAATCCCTTCCCCTAAAAAGCTATTGTACCTCGAGAGCTTTTCCAAACACTATAATAAAATATTTTTTCATCGAGTACTTTTCGAGTTATGAAGCTTGAAATAATTTCTTAATTTTTACGTAAACCATAAAATATATATCTAGTAAAATATTCATTTTTCGATTATCTTACCTCAATACTTTTATGTACAAAATAATGAGAGGAATCAATTGGTGTAAAGAAAATACTATGCTAAATAATTGTTTCGAAGAAAAAATATATAATTGTTAATTGCAAATTACATATTTTTTCTTCGAAACAATTATGTGTTTTCTTTACACCAATTGAGTCCTCTCATTATTTTGTACATAAAAGTGTTAAGGTAAGATAATCGTAAAATGAATATTTTACTACATATTTTATGGTTTATATAAAATTAAGAGATTATTTCAAGCCTCATAACTCGAAAAGTACTCAATAAAAAAATATACTTTATTATAGTGTTTTGAAAAGCTCTCGAGGTAAGCAACAAGAGCTTTTTTTGGGAAGAAATTGCCCTAACACCTTGTATATGTACGTATTTTATGCGTTCAAATTTGTCTTATAAAATTATAATCCTCCTCAGTTATAAGACTGAGAAGTGCAACGATATCAACTAATACGAGTATTGACGCGGTTAGGCTTGTGTGTAGAAATCCCAAGTTTTCGGTACGAGACATCTCAGTCCTGCATGACGTAGTGAGCTGCCAAGTATGATATACCGGTGTTTGCATACGGTGAAAACCCGGTAAGACCCTCCCATGCTGTTATCCTTGCTGGATTTCGCATTTCCCGATAGGTCAGACGTGGATTAATGTCGGTACTGGCGTTGGTCTTGCGCACGTTATCCCGTTATAACGAAAACGCGAGAGATGGACGTTCGCGCGGAAAGTTTTCAACTGCGCAAGCCGCACCGCATTTAGCACAGGATCAATCGTGATGCCGGGGGTTACGTTACCGCGAACGGACTGCCGTGATTGCAAATATCCCTTTGCCTTGAGCGCCTTCCTCGAAATGGTATTTTCAGAATCCGCGAGCCCTGGCAAATATTCTTTCGTTGCTTTCGATCGGATGGGTCGAGTGGTGGGTCGACGGCGAACCGACCCGAATATATTTCGTCGGTGCTGCCGCCGGTGCGATCAAGGATCGAGAACGCATTACGAGAGAGATACGTACGATGATGCGAGATGGGAGTTGAAATACGTCCAATTCCAGCATGTGTAATATATCATAAAAGAGCGTTACGCGTCTGCATCGCTACCCGGTGAAGTATTGAGACATTTGCGAAAAATGCTCGCTAGAAAAAGCTTCGCGTTCTAAACATAGGCAAAAATTAAAAAAAAAAAAATGCGTTAATTAATTTTAAATTAAATTAAATTTTAAATTATTTTTAAATTGAAAAAAATTATGTTTCCCTTTTTTTCGTGGCACACAAACATCGTATACTATGAAATTCAATGTGCGAAAAACATTACGAAGCATATCGAAGATTAACAATAAAAAATAGCCAGAACCATTTTCTGCGATTTCCACAACAATATTCGGTTGTACCATCCCGTTATATGAGTTTCCATATAAAATTTGGAAACGTTTCTTTGACGAACAGGATATTCGCGAAAAAAAACACCCAGGTACACCACAAATATCGGCTGAAACAAATACACAACGGCAAAAAACACGAAGGGTTGATACGAGAGCGCGCACTCTTATTGTGAGTCTGGATACGATTATTGCCGTTCGCATGCTCGATAGCTCGACAGAAAAGTGTTACGTTTCGCGCCAGATGTAGGTATTTCAACGGGACATCCGTACGCGCAAATATACGAAAATATATTTACTGCGAAACATCTACGGTTTTACGAGTCTGCGCTGAAGACGTTTAAGACGACGTCGACGGCAGTGTTTTCGAGTTATTGTAAGTGATCGAGTTAGCTACCATGCGTTATTTCACGGCGTTTTCGTACGTTTCAGTACGTTATAAAAAAATGTGTGCGTAGATATAAATTTCCGTCTTTATTTTATGCGCGATGTATTTTTGCACACGCTTTCAAGAACGCTCTCTCGCAGCGCGCTGCTCCAAGAGAACACGGTATACGATATCTTTCGCGATGTAGCCCGTTGGAGTGGAACATCACAACTCTTGTAGATGTACCCGGCGTCTCACTTCGCCGGTTCCCGCGATTCCCGTGCAAGTACTCTCTTTATCTACCGAGGTGCTACAATTTTTGTTTAGCACCCACGTGGACTATCTCGTGTCGCAGTAAACCAGAAAAATTTAACGATGCGTGTCTCTCGAAATAAATACGGCGCGATAAAAAAGGTCGTAGATACGCGAAATAAACGCGTTCGTAAAAAGCTAACCTGGATCGTTTGAGAGTTCGTTAAAGGGTTCATCGTGTCTTTCTTTCAATTCAATCGTGTAACGCATCATTCTTTTGACACTGAATGTTAAAGGGCGCGGAATGAGTTCTTTGATATCAAATGCGGCTTTAGAGAAAATGGCGCGATTGGATTGAGAAGTATCCGCAGACTCTCTTAAAACAGATCGCTTAAGGTGCATCGCCGTTAGCGATCTCTGAATTACGGGCTGTTCTTGAAATATTAGCTCCTAAAGGCACGCGATGCTTCTTTTCTTGCAGAAAGGACGCAGTCGATCGATCATAGTTATGTAATCTTTGGTCAGGAGATATTATACGCCTGGAATATATTCGGTCTCGTCTACCATACTGAAAAGAAAATGAATAATCCGATTTCGATACACAATCTACCTTTCCTCCTCTCTCTCTCTCTCTGCTCGAGCTCTCCTGACGAGGTCACGAATAACGAGTACATTGGTGCATTACCTTGTATTATTTGTATCACACACAAATTGAATAATTGAATACTCGAGCACCTACCTACCGTGGGTTAGAGTGAATGTTAATGAATTTCATGACTTTTTTTACGGATTGCACCCTCCATTCTCTTTTTCCCTCTTCGTTTTCCCGCTCGTTCTCTCCGATCTCGTACACGCCACGGCTTACGGATTTATATGCCACGTAGAAATGAATAATGACTAATTTGCATTTTGCGCGTGATTTTGTCAGTTGATGTTACATTGAGCGTATTAATAATGCAAGGCACGCGAGCCAGGTTTATTCTACGCCATCGAAATCGCTTTTTATAAGAGAATTATTACATGCGGAATGCGTTGTTTTGCATGCTGTCGCATATCGGCGATCCGTGTCGCGGTAATAAAATCTGTCCATGAATGAAATATTGCGCCAAATTTCCAATTTTGTTATTGGGATAACGCTCCGTTAGAAATTCGTTAATATCGATAGCGCTGTCATCAACTTCGTTATATCGTTCATTTATATATTCATTTATAACATTCAGTTTGGCCGAAACGAATCGACCGACGCCCTCGTCGCGAATATTTACGCGAAATGATAAGATGTCCCGATCGCGGAAGAGACGCGCATCTTCTCTTTAGCCGTGACATCTCGAACGACGCGCGGCCTGATGGAACATCGCCGATGAATCAGAGCGATTCGCATTACGATAGTGGAGGACCGGGGGAAGAAATTTCGAGGAGAGAGTCGAGAAGACGTCGGTAGCAGACAATAACTCGCGATCAGGAAGTCGACTGCTCTTGCCGCTTGCTACTCGATATTCACGCGAAATGGAACGCATCGCGGCGGGTGCAATCGTTTCAGCGGCATTTCGCGTCTCTAGAATTCAATACCAGGCAGCTTCTATCTATGCCGGCGGGCCGACAAAGTGGATGTAAAAAAAAAGGAAAAAAACAAAGTGGATGGTAAAAAAAAGGGGGAAAAAAAACGCTAGTATCGGGACGTTCGAAGCTCCATCGCAATGGGCGTTGCGCAAAGTGTCAGTTTCAAAAACGCGACAGCAATTTGGCCATAATTGGGGCGATGTCATATAACGTTTCATGCTGAAGCTGGTTCGAGGCTTCTCCTTTTTTTCAGAAGCTTCATCTCGCAGCTGCTTTCATCTGTTGACAATATTATCGTTTATGAACTGCGGATACGAATCGATTGTTATGATTAATCCCGGCGCTTCGCACAGAATCTGGTGTAGTCACGCAAACCGCGCACACGCTCGCCAGTAATTTTGAATAGGCCGTCCTGTCAAAGTCATGCTTACTCTAAAATATTCGCGAATTGTTCCTGATTGTTCATGTCCGTTAATCCTTCAATTGCCTATTCTTGACTGTTTCGCGTTAATCTATCAATTACTTCTATCTCATTTGCAAGAATTACATAGGCGTTCTAGAACACGGTATAATTGATGGCAAACATTGCGAAAATGTTCAATATTCATATTCGCATGCGAAAATATTGCGAATGAGAAAATGTCCGAAGCATCATATTTCAGATATTCACAGCCAATTTCGATGCTATCGATATTAATTTTTTATCAAACTTATTTATTATATGCTGCATTAAACATACATATTAATTGTCAGTTAATAAATAAAAAGAAATGAAACTAACAATTTAATTTGAATAATAAATGTAATTATAACTGACAATTTAATTTGAATATAATAAATATAATATAAAATAAATTTTAAACATGTTTTATTACGTTATTTATAACGATTCTCACTTTAATAATCATGAATTTCTGTAACAATTCCAAAAGTTTAATTTGACTAAGAACATACAGATAGGTCGTGACGTTTATTATCAGGATTCTTCCGCCTTTTCTTCATCTGATTTTCATCTTCCATTTACAAAATGTATATTACAAAATATATACACTCTCTGATTGCATCGCTGAATAAATATAAGAGAAGTTTAAGTGAGGAATTTCATTCTCTATAATTAACAATTTCATTTTATGAAAGTGTGCGAATATTAACAGTATATTTGGAGTCCAAGATTGGATATGTATTTACTCCATCGCGGTGATACATAGTTTATATAGTATAATATTGCGATTATATAAATATCTTATCTAATAATAAAAAATAAAGAGAAATATATAATACAATCTGTCTTTTTTTGATATAATACAATCTGTCTTTTTTTTTTATAAATAAAATAATTGCATTTTCTATTTGTCGAATCCTTCTTTCGTATATTATTAGGTCAAATTTAAATTAATCAAATAGATTTCTTGCTTGAAACACTTTATCCAGAAAAATACGAAAAATACAAGAATGAAATATATATGATTATAATAAATAAACACACCTAAAATATATAATTTTATTGTCGTATTAATTACTAAATTCATTTTTATCACAAAACACAAAGCGCAATTATGCACGTTTCCAACCTTGCATAATAATAATATAAAATATTTTATTTATATTATTAACGTCATTTTGTATTTATTAATTGCATCGTTTCAAGCAAATAATGCAATATATTTTATTAAATTTATTCCAATAAACTATTTTTAAAAAACGCGTATTTTACATTCTATTGATTTATTATTATAGTATTTGTAAAAATTCGGGTTTAATTTCTTGATTGCGGGTTTATCTTTATTGTACGATACAAAAGGGGCTGGTTTTGATCGATTGCTTCGGCGAATATACCTTGAACAGGGAGAGCGCAATTTTATGACCTCCATGAGAACAAAAGCCGTTGCCGATCCCCCCGACAGTATTCTCTCTCCCTCTAGCTTCGCAAGTGAAAGAAAGTGCCCGTGAGATGAATTTTTTCGTTATAATAGAGCCGTCGAAAGGGTTCAGGGGATGCTGTAACAACAAGTGGCGTCCTAACGAGCTTTTTATAGCGGTTGTGTGCCGGTCCTCCCGTTTGTAAAAACGTGACTTTCTCGAGCGCGTGCCTAGCGAGCTGACTCGCACCTTCTTGACCTGCGAAAATAGCTTTCGGCATTGTTTACCGTCAAGCTCTACGACGAGGTCGACTTGTCGCACGCCGGACGGTAAATTGGGTTATCATCGCAGGATCGCGGGCGTAGTATTAACAACTCTTTCGAGCAAGAAACGTAGCAGCCAAGCCGATGCTTTCACGATAATCGCCGCCATTAGCGTGCGGTCTGGTTCCTTCGAGCTACCAACGGGACACTATGGTTTTTCGCACTGGGAAAATACTCGAAAATAGCTTCGCATATAAATGACTCTTGCAAAGTTTTTCGCCGCAAATGCTGCTTCTTACCTAGCATTTACGGGAGATAAGAAAAAAACACTAATGATAAAAAATGCGTTAATAGAATATCAACTAAAAACAGATAAGAGAAAAACAAGAACTATGAGTTTGTTGTTAGAACTAAAAGTTATGTAATTTTGTGTCGTGTTGTATAGCATGCATAAAGTAACATTAAAACAATGTATTATATTTTTTATAAAGTAATATTATATAAAATAAAAGTCTGTGTATGTTTCGAAATGTATTATCGTAAAAAATTGAAACTCATTATATTAAGAATCATTACGGCAACAGTATTTCAATTACATCGAAATAAATGAGCTTTTCCATATATCAGCACATCATAAATACGGACTTATAACCGTTTTTGATTCGTTAATCAATAAATGATCATATAGGTAATTTAATTCCCGGCAATAACGAGATATTTGACTATTGATTATCGAATCCAAACGTAAATTTTGAGCTCAATTTACAAGTTCGCTTTATCAATTACGAATTTTGCTATGCAGAGAAACTCGACTAAAAATATATTATTTATATAAACATATTATTTAGATAGTATATTATTTATTGTTCATTTTCTCGCTCTTAATATATCGAAACTACAAAAAATCAGGTTAAATGCTGTCGAAGGGAGCAATCTGTTTGTTCATTATTTAATGTTAACCCGCATAAATACGTGCAACAACATATTTCACAGAGAATTGCAAATTTTAAAATCATAAAACGCGGAAAGCCGAAACGGGAGCTAATAGTTATTCTGTTCAAACGAAGCCGCGCGTTTCAACGAATATTTTCTCGTGGGTAAATGTGGAGAATATATTTCAGCATACACAAATATACACATGCACATTTGTACATTGATGTTCTAAAAGTTGCATTTCAATTACATGTAACTGGAAAACAGACAATTTAATTAAATCACTAGCACTGCGGTCGTTTTTGTTTATGCGCGATACTCTATCATATATATATATATATATATATATATATATATATATATATATATATATATATCTCGCAAGGAATAATTTCGCAAAAAGCGCATTGATGTGCATTTTTTCACACGGAAACGGAATATTTTTGCAAAAGAGAACCCGAAAGAAAAACACTAGTTAACAATCTGAGCGGTGCCAGATCGTCGTTGTGTCTATCACGAAACTGTGACAGTATAAGGGTACTAGGGTGACAATCAAAGTTAGGCCGGATATCGACGGATACTCCATAAATAAGCTTTTTTACACCGAATGGGTGACGGCGATTGCTTTCGGCACTTTATCGGATATATCGTTTGGCAGTATGCGGGCATCGAACCGACAAATCCGACTGAGAAATGACATTTGAATTATTCACATTCGATACTACCTTTTTTTCGTTTAAAGCGCATGGCCCTTGCCGCAAGGAAATTACATTTTGCCAAAGAACGGAAATATTCCCGGGACAAATGGGGCCCGTCACGTTGAACCATTTACATTGACGGCAATGCGAGCATATAACGTCATAAAGGAAAATAGCATTTCAATTTTTTCAACGGAAATCGAAAAGTAAGCGACGTGTTGTATATGTGACGTTCCGCAAAATGTAAAATTATTATTATATATAATAATACTACAACGCCGCGCATAACACAGCTATACAATGCTTTATTTGTTCTCGTAGATTTTCTACTCCGGGCTTTGTTTTCAAGACATTTCATAAAGTTCAAACGAAGTTTTAACATACCTGCTCGCAGCACCGTTCAAAAAACATGGTCCAAATATTAACCTGCAACAAAGAAAAAAAATAATATTTTCATAAAAGAGGTTTAAAACACAATAGCATTCTAATTAAATAAATTATTTAAATATCATATCTATGCACAAGATGACACAGTTTTGCATTGCCATCCATTTATATTAATGCAAAGAGTTCCATTACAATATCATTGTGGATTAAATCTTATCAAATCTCTCTGTAAAAAGCTCTCCGTAATCGTTGGACAAAAAGTATGAATATTAGCAAAATATTGAATATCTTTCGACAAGGAATATTGAAGTATCATCCCCTCGTAAATATGAGAAAGCGCATTTCGTTTTACATGCAAATCGCAATCGCAACGCCTCTGAAATGCAAGCTACTGTGACATAGTGCAGTATAGTGTGTTCCATGTAAAAAAAGCTATCTTTTCTCTTCGACCCATTTGTTTCCACTATTATCATCCGAAGTGGATTTAGGCAGTTCGATAATTTTTAGCCAAGACTTTATTATAATCCCATTCTGAACGTCTCGGAACAACGGCTGTAGGATACCGGTCCCAAGCAGAGTTGATTGAAACATTTGCCTCGTCGCGAAACTTGGAGGCCAATCGTCGCAGATAAATCGGATTTTGCAGTTAATGGTTTCCTTAATTACGCCATCCGTCGCCGTCAATCTATAATAAAGAGAGCCACGAAGTTTCCTACTTGTGATGCAAATATATATATATCTATTCTGTATTAATGGAATAAACGTTTTTATTTTTACCTCGAGCAATTGCGTTCAATATCGCTCGAATCTTTTGTAGTTCACGAGCTTTAATTCTCTAGATATTCTGCGGTTAATCTAAAATACACTTATATTCTTTTTCTAGAATTATTTTTTATAATTATACTTATTTTATAATTATATTCTTTTCTCTGAATATTACCAAAATTCGATTACAGCTTCTTTTCTCTTGCAGCTTATAGCTGTAGTATTTTTGTGATATATCATGAATGAGAAAAGCAGTATTCTCCGCCTTCACAATCGCATTCTAAGAAGAATACTTGTCGGGTCTTCGTATATTCATTCATCGTATACGTGCCAGAAAATAGCTTGTATTTAAATAGCGAGTTCTCCTCTCGCTTACCACTCAAATAGCTTCGCATGTACGCCATGCAAATTGTAAAAACTGTATTTCAAAATGAACGCGCCAATATCTGGAATGGCGTTTTATAAATACAAGAATATCTAGTTATGTGTGATAAGTAGGGTACTTTGCGTAATTTCGAATATCATGCAGTAGAAGTGTGTGGAAATTCACCGTTTTAGATAATGAAGCTTTAATTCGGTGAACGAACTGAGACCGAGTGCTGTACTAATTTCATGAACTTTATAAAAAAGAGAGAGAGAGAGAGAGACAGAAAAGAGAAAGGAGACAAAAAAAGAGGAGAAAGGAGGATAATTGCGCTTGTGATGGGAATTTTCGTATTCCGGTTGATAATTCGTTCAAATGGAACGAACGAGTGCGAGGAACGTAAATTAATCCGCTTTAGCGGCAATAGTCGTGAGAAATTGCGACGCCGTCTATAGCGAAAATTTGCCAACTGCGTTGGCAAAGTTGGCGAGTTTTCTAAGGGTTTCCCAGACAATTTTGAAAGAAGTGTCGCTTAAAGCAACGCCGCGTTATATAGGTATATATACGAGAAATATGTTTTATCGCGTGCTTCCCTCGCATTTTCAAATGCCGTCCGCTTGCGTGTGCGTTTTCCGCAAGTGACAGACAACGGTGACACGTGTATTCTAGGATTAGTGTTCTCGCGTGCCGCACTCCGTATCCGTCAGCCAGGAAGAACGTAAGCCCGTGACACGTGCTCCAGCACGTACCTTTCTTTCGGTGACCGCAATAAGGACATGCCGCGTCATAACTCTTGGATGCATAGAAAAGTTGCGATTAGATAAGCATGTTACGTAGAACCGAGTGCTATTGTCTGCGAAATTAGATCGAGTTTTGCGGAAGCATGTCTTGGTCGCCGATCATGCTTACAAGTAGATGGCGAAAGTTACATAATTATATTCAGAATTCAAACGTCATTATTAGGAAGTTGTAGACAGGAAGGAATCGAAATACTCCGACGCCGCAAGTGGATTAGTTAGCGCGAGAATGAAGCTGCATATTCGGAATGAAAGATAAAAAGCTGCATGACTCAATTACGAGTTTTTTTACACGAAATTACGATACAGATATAAATTTGCATAAATCATCGACAATTACTTTTAAAAAATTTACAAAAAACACTCATATAAAGAAATTTAAAGTATCGTATAAGATCAAGTCGAAAATAGATGTGTGTAATTTAAACTAATGTAGGTTGTGCATCGTATATAGCACATCAGAATTATTCGGAATAAATCAATGTGACCTAGATTACACATAGTACGCCAGATATAATCACAGAAAGACAAATTATGTCAGAGTAAGCCAGGATATGGGGGATTAGAACACAATTGAGAGATGTACATATTTAAAAAAAAATCTCCACGTATCAAAATACATGTTTTGAGATCAAATAGAAACAGATAATATATATGCACACAGGAATTATATTATAAATAATCTTCCAAAAGTAAAAACTAGAAACTCTCTCCTCATTCCGCGTATGAATCTTCATTCTCGTACATTACCACAGGTTTTTTCTTTTGTTACAGCGCAACTGTAGCGTATTCGAAATAAATGTATGCGAAACTATACAGCACTTTAAGCTTCTACTTTCTATGACATGCTAAGTTTCTTATTTCAGAACAGAGTTTTGGACTTTAAGAAAAATGTATTATATTTCGAGAAAAGTGCTTATTTTTATGTAACTCGCGAACTCGCTCGCATCAAGATGTCGAGATCTTAAAAACCATCAAGCATGTCGAAATTGTAATAAAGAGTCCTGCGCGGATGACATCGAAAATTGCAAATGTATCGGAGAAACAACCCGGGGAGGGGACGTCTATCTATTAATGACACAATTCGCAGGCTCGGTTTCCTCCCGACGTGTCGATCACCAGTCGGTGCGGCTCGACACTCGAATAGTTTGCACGACACAATTCGTATCTCGACGACGAAGTTACGGGATTGCAAAGCGATATTTATTATCCGTGCCGCTATCGCGCCGCTCGACCGGAATTGCCGCGGTGCATGTAACGCGCGCCGCCTCTGCAAATCGATGTCTTTCATTACTCCGTTACGGCGCGACGTCTTTGAAAAGATTTGGCCGAGTTTCCAGATCGTATCTATCGGACTCCACTATTGCCGGTCTATATTTTGCAACGCGCAGATAGACATCTTAATTAACGGTTACACGAGAACCTCGTGCCCTTCTCCATTAAGTCCGAATTAAGAGTCAAGCAACAAATTTCCGGTATAAAATAAAAAAATACCTTAACCTTTATAAACTTGAAGAATTTCTCCAAACAAATTTTGAAGCTAATAATAATTAATAATAATAATAATTAATAATAATAATAATAATAATTAATAATGCATATTAAAGTCGTGCTGCTAACATCTCCTTATTAAATTATTTAGATTTTTATTCATGTAGATGATTATTATATGCATATTAATATTTAATAACAATAAATGCATTGTAAAGTCGGCCCGAATTAAAAGTCAAGCAACAAATTTCCGGTATAAAATAAAAAAATATCTTAACCTTTATAAACTTGAAGAATTTTTCCAAACAAATTTTGAAGCTAATGTCGTGCTGCTAACATCTCCTTATTAAATCATTTAGATTTTTATTCATGTAGATGATTATTGTATGCATATTAATATTTAATAACAATAAATAAAGCAAAGATTTTATTTGAAGAGAATAATGATTTTCATCATTTATCGTCGAGGCATCTCGCTTGATTCAACGCCTCGCGACATGGCGAGTAATCGATTATACGGCTTGCAGAATTTCGCCACGATCCTGCGATTATCTAGAATTCTACCGTGTGACAGCGAGGTCATTCTTTACATACGTAATCATGAATAAATAATCACACATCTTCGTGCATCGAAAAAGCTCGGTTGAAATGATCTAATCCGAACAATGGTTCGTCGTATCGCGTGGCACGGCATTCATGACCGCAATGCCACTTAATGACAGTGTCGTTATACGGCTTAGCTTTATTACAGTTACCCACCCACGCGTTGTTCCAGCCCCCATTGAATTTTCATGAACACGTTAGAAATATAATATAACGCGCTGTTAAAGTTCCTGCGGTTTTATTGCAGAGTCGCGATACACAGGATCACTGTATTATTAAAAATTCCGCCATGACAGAACACATTTACAATTTTGTCGTCGTGTACCATTAGCCTAGCTATCGTATAGGAAACTACGCATGGAACGTCCGACCTGAATTGTATCAGATAATCGATTAATCTGAATACGATTAGTATTCAGACAATTGCTTCACAAAGTCGTATAATGTTCTCGAGATCACATAGCATCACCTCATTACGTTTCAGTCTCTGTACGCGTGAATTCGTTTAATGCTTCAATAGTCAGAGGTTGAAATAATTGAGATGTAGCCGTGTGTTACCAGCATAAATGCGCGCACTCCGCAAAGAGATGAGAAACCGGATCGGGATATCTAACTAAAACGAAAGTCATTTGACTGCAATTATATCGCGATTAGTGCATCGGGAGGCGTAAAAATCATTCGATTTCAGTCCTGTTCACTGAATATTGGAGTATAATGAGAACTATAATAATGCATTGTGCCAATACAAAAGAGAAATCCCAGGTATACAGCGCGTTATCGTTTCTCTCTGTGATATTGTACAATTGACATAACGTTTTTTTTTATGCGCTTCGCATTTAACTTATTTTTCAAGGGACTTACTCTTCATTCTCTCTGACAAGTATCATTAAACGGAAGGAACGTGAAAATGGAAAGAACGTGAAAAATAAAGAGAAATCGAAGAAATAATATTATACATTTGTGACACACTTATCTTCGGCGCCGAGATTATTATTATTGCATGAAAGGCCTTCCGATGAGAGCTTTAGGTCATCAATTTACTTGGAATACACGCGCCGATAGTAAAATATATAGTCGTTTTTAAGAGCAAACGCATGTCGCGTGGCATAATGCAAGGCCTTCGACTCGTAACATGACCGAGAATCCAAAAAAGAAAATAACGCCAATATCCAATCCTTTCTCGTATACGCTTCACCGCTCGCGCAGCAAGAAACTGACTGAAGCGAGCGAGGCGAGCTCGTGCAGTTACTTGGTTCGTTTCCTACGTACTCTATCTACTTTCTGAGAAGCCCGAATTCACTTCCGCGTCGGGCTTTAGCAGGCAATTCTTGACTCTGCCATCTCCCCCGTTGAAATACTTAATCAAAGGAGAGCAGGGGTCGAACTTTGAGACAAACAGAACGTGAGTTCATCACCGAAGGCAACAATTGACAGCGGACGATGAAGCAAATTGCATCGCTATTAATGGGAACGAAATTGACACAGACTGTACGTGGGTCCCAATTCTTCTCGAGTAGCGTGCGTAATAAATTAGCGCATCCCTCTAATGTGTCTATGTGCACTTGTAAGGTTCTATCTCTTGGTAAGACCGCATCAGAGATCGTTCTCTCTAGTACTCGATAATACTCTTCCACGATAAATACGGGACTGCTACTTTGTATGCCCTCCCGATGACAACATGATGTTCCCCCACGAGGTCAAAACTTACCTCGTCGTTAAGGCAGAACGTGAGTCTTTTGTGACAGGAGAAGAGCGATCGTTACGAAGAGACTGTTACGCCGATGGTTGAACGCCAATTAATGGTACGTCGCGGGACTTTCACCAAGTTGATCGTTTCTGCCGATGCTTAAAGAGTTACGACTGCGAGGCGTGTTTGCGATGTGTAAAAGCGAGCGTTAGAAACGTGAATAGTTTCACAAGCGAAAGAAACGCTCTCTCAACTTTTCTGCCTTAACGTTTAATTCGCCAAATGTATGACTCAACTAATTATATCGCTAATTTCTCATTTCCGGAAATGACTCTATCCACTCTTCGATATTTACTAAGTATTATAAGTTTTCATTTCTCTTTTACCTCGAGTTGTGCAATAACATTGTCATCAGGTGTTTGCTATTAAATTAATCATAAATAATACAATGCGATATCACTGCGTTGCTAAAAAAAAAGGCAAACTATCAATCCTGAATAATGGAAAGACAGTTACATGTGGGACGTGCTAGATTCTCTTCTAAAGTCCAGGTGCATTCCCCAGATACCACTTTACATCTTGCTCCACAGGCTTGTATTAAACATTTACTCTGCAGAGTACGTGTTGGACCTTCGCACGAACCGTCTTGTGTGCATAGGTTCTCACCCGTATACTCCTCCCTCCTGTTCCCTCTGCCACTTTCTCTTCTTTATTCACTATTTGAATAACAAAATAAATTCAAATGTCATATGCCTTTAAATACACAAATTATCTATACGATATTGAGCTTTATAAACTCGAAATTCGCGTGGCACTATAAAATGAAGTTAAATTGCATCACCCAGAGTAGCTTTATGCATGTAAACATCGATATCACGGATTAAATAATGGAATAATTACAAACTTTAAAAAAAATATATAGAAATTAATAAATTATAAAGACCTATCAATGTGCGCTTTCTTTATCGCAATCAATAAATACGAATACAATTAAATTGAATTGTAAATTATCTCGATTGAATCTATAATGATAAAAATTCACATATATAATTTAAAAAATCGCGAAATGATGTAATTAGAACATCTTAATTAAAATGATAGAATTAAGTGTAATTCTCAAAAAATTCGTTTGCGACTATTACCCCAGAAAACGCAAAACGTGTGAAACGAACGTGAAATTTCTCGAGCGGAGTCGCCGACAATTCTATTTTAGACTACGCGACTGTAGATACGAAGCTGCTACGTATTGTACGCCTACATAGTAACTTCCTAAACTCGTGAATTAGAAATGCCGGTAGAGCTCGGTGCGAGCGTACGACAAACCTGCGAAGATATTTCGTGCAGTTTCCTTACGCTCCCTAACGCTATATTCTCGGAGGCCAATTGCGAGCAAGATTGCTGCTGCAAAAAGTTCGTTGCATCCCTATTCTTATACACGTCGTGGAAAATTAAATGAGATGAGTTAGAGAACATTTTTTCTCCCCGAAATGATTTCATGAAACGGAACATAGATAAATTGCAACATTTCCGACTATGAGAAATATAATTAATTGAGAGATAAATTGATAAATTGAATAATTTCATAATTATTTCAAGTAATTATTTTGTTAAGCAAATAATTATGATTCACTTATTACGTATAAAGTACTTTAAGGGTATGAATTGCTAATGTAACGAGAATGAGAATAGTTATGAGAAGAAATGTGTGTTGAATATTGTAGTGTTCTCTTGAAAATAAAGGTAATAAACGTGTGGTGATATCGTACAAAATGTAATGTGCCCCATTTTTGGAAACAATTTCCGTACGATTACGTTGTTTCTGTAATATTGCACAAGGGGGCTGTTTCGCGGAAAGACTGTACCCGTTATTCAACACAAAACATATTTTTCCACTATTGAAACTTGCGCAATATAATGTTCCTCTTCATACAAATAGAAAGAAAACACAGATCAAAAACAACTATCAATATGTATTGTCAAGGGATTAATTTTTTAAATTAACAAATCAAACATCTTATTCTCAAATGTATAATTTGATTATGTTATATTATTGTTGTATTTTGTTTGAATATAATTAGAAAAAAGATATAATCTCAGTATATCTGTTATTTTTCGTAATAAATTGTGAGTAACGCAAGAATCTCGCCATACAAATTAAACAATAAGATTTCACGCGACGATAAATCAAATTACCTTTCTTACAAATTTAACACCGAAATTTTCTGCAGAACAATCATATCTTTTCTTTGACTTGATATTAATCCAACGAGTACTTTAAGAATTCTTCTCAGAACACAATCTCTCATAAGGCAATCGCTTTGATGGCGCAATGTGCGCGCCACTATCGAAATTGACTTTGTATGTTTGGCGATGCAGGGACTTGGATGTAATTTATATTTCTGCACTTTCTACGGACAGATATTTTACTCAAAGTTTTTCCGCGATGGGACCTTCCCTGTCCACTTCTTTGGCATGTACATAAAACTTTCGTTCGACTTCACGGTCTGGGTGCACACATAGCATCAATATTTTTACATCTATCAGAGATCATCAACCTTAGTTCGCAAACTACAACTTTGCCGACAACTTGTCTTGGTCTTTTTTGGCAATCGCACTTATTTGGTCATACAAACTGCTATAAATATTGTAATTGCTGCAAATATTATATTGTTTGTAAATATTTGAGCAAAACTTTATAAGATATTCATTATCACTTTCTCTTGTTTTTTGTTTTACACGAAGAAAGACATGACGATTTTCATAAAATTTATTATTTATCAAGTTAATATATTATTTATTAAATCAACATGAAGATGTGTCGAGCGAAGTTATACATTTTCAGACGCGATACATAGCATCTCGTGCGAAATTTAATTTAAGTTAACAGTACAAGTGTGTCTAAAGTTTATGTACTTACAGAATAATATTTGATTTCGTATTATATATGAAATCAAATATTGTTCTATAAGTACATAAAGTTATACACGAAATGAATAAACGACAAGATATATATTTAAATATATATTCGCGAAAATCCGCTAATTAATTTCAATTATGTTATGTATTATTTTGCATTCCAGCAACGTGAGAGAAAAATCTAATTCCTTTAACAAAAGATACATTAATAAAACGGATTATTATTACAATATCAATTATTATTATAATATCTGTGATTTTGGTTATGTAATATTATGACTTTTCATAATTTTTTTATACATCGCTACTTTTCGTTAGATATATGTATATTGTTAAAACCAGAAGTAATGCACAATAGAGGAAAAATATTTGATTTGCTCAGAATCTCAGAGACGCATCTGGAGTTAAGCCAAGCCGTTTTTCTTTCATGATATGTGGTGGATACGTAATTTTTACTCGCGAGAAGAGAAAGAATAAAACGTGAATCAAAAAAGAAAAATGACAGCAATAAGAAAAGACAGAATTATTGATGTTATCGCCTTTGGTAAGATTAGATTTGTTCTGAGATACTAACACATCCCATTTTACAATTTTCTTCGTTGCGTAATTCATACATATGCATTGAGGAATTATTAAAAAAGACTTATATCGGATTTTTAAACCATCATATGATAAATCACATAATCCGCGTAATTTACGAGGGAAATGCGCAAACTCGTGTAAATTAAAGCAATTCCAAAGAAGAAGAAATTACTCTCGGGGAAAATTGTGTCTCGGTATGCTTTTGCATTTTCTTGCACGAAACGCTGATATTGTTAGTGGATATTCAAATTTTACGCTCCGCTTCAACGATTTCAACCTTTAGTAAGGCGCCTTTACTAGTTGAGAAAGCGAAATTGGAATGAAATGAAGGGCGGATAGAAGGCACAAACGAATGAAAATGGAGGAAATACGTCCGAAATGTCCTTTTGTGGCGCAGACGGCAAATTACATAGAAAGTAGTCTAAATAAAAGAAGCTGATTATCTAGTGCTACAATATATTTCGATGAACTTTCGACGAATATTTGAAATCGCAACGGCCTGGCATGGCCTTTGAGCGATAGAGAAATTGCGGTGTAAGTATTTCTCAAAGGGGTAGTATCTAAAGTACCTTAAGTTTGAAGCTCGCTTACGATCGAAGACTCGGATCTCGGATCCATATTCCACGCAAGTTCGGTACTCGACAAAGTAGTTAAACTTGACTGGAACTCGACGTCGAAACGATAAATGATTAGGGATCGCTTTTGCAATGACCGCCAGTGATTCATATGAGCGGATGTTAAATCGAGAAATGTCAAGTCTACTATAAATAATTTATTCAAATTATTTGTTATTAATATATTAACGTTACTAAAAATGGTTGTCATAATTTATCAATTTATTAGAAAGCGCTTATGAAGACATTTTATTTTTATTTGTAATTTTTCATGAGTTAAACTTATGATATTTCCATTTTATTTTAGTCTACTTTTATCGACTTCTTAATCTAACGGAAAAATATAAATATAAATATTCGTATCTCTAAGAATCCTATTTTTAAAAACTATGTTTAGTAAGTACATTCACTCCGATCCGCAAATTTGTGAAACTACGAGTATACGATACGTAATAATTTAGTAGCAACGTCGATTGATTTTATTATACGATCGATTATCGTCTTGTGTCGGTATCCTATTTTGCCCACTATTTCCTTTTGGAATCAAAAGTTCGCCTATAAATTACCGTAATTAGTGTCGACCATTATCAATCGTAATTCGATCTACACGCGCAACACCGTAATGGGAAAAGTTTCGCGGCGACTTCAAAGAGAAAGATGATGACTGTATTAATGTTACTTTGAACATTAGATGTTGATGCAATAATATTACCGGTTTTACATCTACGTAAATGCTACGTACGAGATTGATGACAGAATATGCATTGGAAGAATATAATATATTCTCCCAACGTATATGTACGAAAGATTTGAAAGAAGCAGTCTTTCGAAATTACTAATATTAAGTTACTAATGACGTCGTGGGTGTTAACAATGAGAGCGGCTTTCTTTAATATGCAAGTCGTGCAATAGAATACATCGGCAGCGAGTTGAGATGCAAGCTTCGCGAGATGCGAATTATTAACTAAGGCATTCAGTAATGTATCATGTCAAAAGAACGCTTTATCATGGATAACGTTGAAACTGCAGGGTCTCATCATTATCTCGCGATAAACATTTTGTAATTAAGAAGTAACAGTAATAATGATCTCTTTCTCTCTCTCTCCCTCTCCCTTTCACTTTCTGGACTTGTGATACAATTAGAAATTAAGGTGGAGTTCTAATAAGAACCATATAACGTTTGCTTGACTTGGTATTATTGGGATCTGATATTATTGCCTTATTAGTACCAGAGTAAGCTAACTATAACACTGTTCCCTTATGAAGTCCATAATCAGGTTATAAAATTATATTAGGTTTTTATAAGAGAAATATATAAGGCATTTTAAAAGAGAAATGATAACAAATATTATATATTCCTTATCAGATCTTTATTAAATTACCTATCCATGGATCTTATGTATTTCCTTCATGTCATAACCATAAATATACAAATATTCATTTTTTGCATAAAGAAATAGACTGAATAAAGGAATAGACTGAGGAAAGAAAGAAATGATACTCAGCTACTACTTTAGTCAAAAAGAAAATATACACATATATAGAAAGGACGATATATATGTATATATATCACTGCATTATATATATATATATATATATATATATATATATATATATATAAAATAAAATAAATTAACCTATAACATCATAAAATTAATATTTATATAAGATTAAGAAGAATGTTTTCATTTATCAATATGCACATGGAAAATAAAAAATTATTTAAAAAATTATTATTAATTTATAAGAAATTATTTGAATACACACACACGCGCGCGCGCGTATATACACGCATGTGTGGATGTATGCATATGTATAAAAAAATCTATATTGACCATTTCATATACAAAGTATTATATATAAGGCGTCAGAATCACGTTGCCTGTGATTTAAATGACCATTCACTGCCACATTTACATATATAATGTATGTTTTCGCGAAATAATACCATCGTAAAGCGTTACAGAGCGATTTTATTCCGCAGAATTTTCCTCGGGACAGACTACGAATATACGTTCTCCGTCTCCGAAATTCACCATCGTGAGTAGCATACATGTTCCGTAAATTTGAACTGACGCGTGCAATGCGCTACATGTTCGTATATACATACGTGCTTTATACCTGAGCCACAAGAGACGCAAGGCGCCGTCTGTCTGTGCATTTTCACGAAAACGCTAACCATTTTGCATAAATCTTTCGATGTAAATTGCACATTATCTTCTAAACATTATTTGGCTATTCATACCAACTCGGATGTTAATATTAGACAAAGACAGATGTGCAAAATTCCGCAGCTACTCGCGTGAGTGTAAATTATTTGTCGTTCCTCATTTCTCTTTCTCTCTCTCTTTCTCTCTCTGTCTTCTCTTTAGAAAATTTTCTAGAGAGAGAATATACAGAACTATTATCAAAGATTTAATTTTTTTCATTTTTTCCCCAGTACTTCACGATGGTATTTAATTTCCCTGATTTTTTCGATATTCCAAGTTATGCTCTTAATTTTCTTTAATTAAAGACATTAGGAATAACAGAGTCCTTCCAAGTGCGATAATTCATCAACTTTTTGCGGTAATATTTCTCAACACGCTCGCGATCAAATGATTCGCGTAATAGTAAAAGCGAGTAACTAAACTTCGCACGGTGCAGTTACGTCGTATGAATTTTCACTCGAGACGAAGGAGACGCGGTTCACGTAATGCGAATAGTAATGCAAGCGACTAAAGATCCGCGTGCGCGATCCACAGAGCTTCGTGAGCAGAAAAGAAAGTCGAGAGGGGTCGCGGGGGGAGGAGACAGGTGAACAGCCGTCATGCTTTATCGTGCGCCGCGAGAACTCTGTTCCATCCTGTCCTCGATAACGATAAAACGCCTGTTTCGAGATATATTCAGCCGGTCCGATGATCCATCATTCCAGCATGCGTCGCAACATGCGATCTCCGCGCGTTATGCAATGGTGTGCACGCGGCCGAATACGGCTCAGGGAGGCTGAATCGAGTGGAAGCCGGAGGCCTCTCCGGAGCTCGTTGCTGGATTTTGCTGATGTTGCTTGGCCCTAGCTCTGCCGCTGTACTGACCATCGTTCGTCGGCCCGATACGAGAGCCACGTCTCTCCCAAATACAATGCATAGAAACGCGGTCGGGTTACGTATAGCCCGGCCGAGCAGGCTCGTTTATCACCACTTCCCGTGATGAAGCTGTTGGCTTAGCCAGGCCCCTCTGCATAGGCAAACTGTCCGCCTTATCTCAAATCGTATAACGTCTTGTTAAACTTCTTCCATTTTCCAACGCGAATATTTCGCGCGAAAATCAATAAAAAGGTCAATAAAAAGAAAGTAGATTGCGATTGGCAAGCGCTGTGTTGTTTCCAAATGATTGAACCATTGTTCAAATTAAATATTTGTAATCAAAATATAATTCCGAGAGATAAGAAATAAGAAAATTTTCGAGAGTGAAATTTTCATTACAAATATATACTAAAGAATATCTATTTAATTGCTTATTCTATTGAGAGAGATTCGTCTCTTCGTCGTTTCTAAATAAGAATTCGTCTAAATTATCGTAAAATATTATTTTCAGATATTTTATTGTCTGTGATGTATTTATACATGTCACATTTGGGATATGTGTCTTATCGCAAATTGCTATTATAATTTTCTTGAAATTTTGTCAAAAATAAAGTACTTAAATTGTATAAAAATTTATCATATTATTGTTTTTTCATTATTCTTTATTCAAATTGATTTTGTCTATGTATCCATAAAATATAAAATCCAGTCAGAGTATCAAGAAAAGTATATATAAACATTTTTTTATCTCAATATATTTTTACACAATATGAAATACAAAAAAGTATATTAAAGCAATATTAAAATTGTGATTCTTAAAACATGTTATCACGATTATAATTCTGACAAATATTTAATTATTAAAAAAAAATACGTAACAGTTATAGATGTGATTTAAAATCGTATTTTTAAGGATGTATTTTTAATAATTTTTTATTTCGCTTTTCTTTCTATCATTACACGATACACGACTAAAATTCTATATTTTATATCGATAGCGATATTTTGTCAAATCGCGGGATTTAGCACGAGATCAGCGACACCGCCGTATGCCGCTGATATTTTTATAAGCCCCGAGATCATTGTTCAACTTTTATCGGTTACGTTTTTGTTAAACTTTCCCGTGACTATCCACAGTCACGCGTATACTTTGATAGTTGCACAAGAGGCACGCTTGACACGCCGTTGCAAAATTATTCGCCGAAACTTTGCGACAATTATTTCCAAATCAAGGCAACAGCGGCTAGAAACAACGGGGGCGCGAGCAAGTAATTCCGGAGAAAGTTCGTGGAAATAGCGGTTGCGCTGGGCATGCAACTATTACGGACTTTCCAAAAGAGAGAAATTAGGGTGAAAAGCTTCTCGAGAGTACACCTCATACTGCTATGGTTATCGCGCGTTTCTTTTTCTCGGTCCCTCGCATTCGCACGTGGTGGCTGCTGTGCCTTACATTACGGAATTCTGACCACACACGCACTGGCGACCACTGAGGGCTATCGCGAAATAAATTAAAGCTTGCGGAAAGAATCGCGGTTGCTCCCAACATTTCGCGAAAAAAAAACATACGCGAAAAAATATACATGCAACTGACTGTGTTTGTATACCTCTGCTTTCGCCGCCATTGCTCCATTACGATTTTTATCGTCAGTGGAAAATAATAATTAAATGTATTTCTTAGGAACATTAATCGAGATATTTTTCTCAAAAAATGTACTTAACTGCGTCAATTTTCACGCAAGCTTTATAAAGAGCTTAATTAATATAGACTCAATTTTCGCGATTATGAAAGCAAGCGCAGTGATGGCAAATTTAGTTACTTTCGTTTAAACGCAAACTTTTGGATACTGTCGGCTAATGCAACTAATTTTTAAATTTGTTAAACTCGTTAAATCTATATGTATAAAGTTCTAATTTAATACCGCTTTGATATGGCTCTGACGCTCTGGTCCCTCTGTAATGGAAAGATCAAATATGAAACGCACACAGAGGATGTTGTAATAACATACAGATATGTGTGTGTGTGTGTGTGTGTGTGTGTGTGTGTAAATTGCACGTACACACGGAAACTAAGACACATCCGTCGCAACGAATCGCGTCTCGCGTTCGACGACTGTCCCATTTTGCAACAAGGAATATCAAAGCGGATCGTACACGATGTCATTACACTTGATGAAATTTTTTGCCGACGTGTATATAGTCCATCCCTAATCCTACATCACTTGCAGCCTCCATAACTTTTGCTCCCGTCCGATCAATTCTTGATAACACGGTGAAACGAAAACAGGACCCTTGGCCGATGAACGCCAGGGAAAAATTCACTTCGCCTCCGCTTCCGCGGCGCCCGGTCTACGGAGATTTACGGTCGCGCACGTTCGGAATTTAAGGAACGCCGGCTAAAGGGCGGCCGAGAGCCTATGAAAATTAATCCCACACCAGATGCCGTTAAAGGCCGCGAGATTTATCTACTGCGCGCCCTTTGCCGTGAACTTTACGCTGAAAAACTTTTTCAGCGCCTTCACCCCGTTATTTTAAAAGCTCGTTACTCTTATTGAAATAATCAGTCAGGCTATTACGGGAATATGCATTACGCGAAAAAAAGTTAGATTAATATTAATCAATTGTTGAGTTCAAAAGACAAGTAACTTTAATTAGAAAAAACGCATACATTTGTATAAAATACTTGTTTTAAATTTAGATTATTCTGCGGAGAAAATTACTTCGATCACTTTAATAATTTATATATATATATATATGCGAAAATAATTCAAGTTGAACTGAAAGACTCTACTACCGACAAAATCTCCAAGCTACGAAATTGCCAGGCTCAGATGCACCGTAGAACAGAAGACAGACGTTGGGGGAGGGAAGAAAAAGATAGAAGGGTGAACCGAGAAAAGTCTCGGAAACTTTGGCACAGAACTGGCAGGTGAAATGTAAGACAGAGAATAGCCGGAGGAACGCGGAAGAGCGAGGGAAAAAGAGTGCATTTAATGCTCATGGGAGGGAGAGAGCTTAGCCGATAATCCTCTCGTTTATATTACTTTACAGCCACGCGGATCCTCTCGACCTCCTGGCATTCTCCTCCTCGCCCTCGCCCTTCCCGTCTCTCTTTCACCGACGTAGACTGACAATAGTAGTCTACGGTGTTTTCATATTTCTCCACCGACAACGGGAAATCACCCGAGGATACTACAACACGGTGCTAATGAAATTTCTGCGGAACCGCGCGCGCGCTTGTGGCCGGAAAAATGCGCCATTCCCGGAAAAATACTTCCCTTTGGCTTATGCGAGCCGCACGTTGTCCGAGTTACGCGAGAAACACGTTTCTGCTTGATTCACGGACATTAAGATAGCGTAACGCTTCCTCAGACGCTAAAGGATGCCGGCAAAGTGTTATCAAGCCAAGTGTAATTTAAAACTGTTCCACGTATTTTGAATCCTTTGTTCTTTAAACGCGTATAAACGTTCGAGAAGATTACGTTTTCGTAGGCGCAAAATAAATGAGGCCCAAGAGTTATTACTGATAAAAGCCAACATGTAAATAAGAGCTTAACTTTAATATGATTATTTGTGGCGAATTTAATCGTCACGCATGCTCTTGATACGAAAATTTATTCAATGGATGCGGGACGTACATTTTAATCGCAATTTTGCCGATTACGCATGCTAGAATATGCAAAGATATGCTAGTAAAATGCGTAAACCCATCATTCATAAATCTCTCCAGCACTGTTATCGATAATGAATTGCCATCAAGCGGAATAGGAAATTTTAATGACTATGGTAATGAATTAATATCTCGATAATATATGAATTTTTGGGAAAATGTAACCATTTAGAAGAAAGGGAATATCTTGGCGAATAAAGAGAATAATCACAGAACACAGCATTCCATTATATTCTTCAACTTTCCGTAAGAATATCGCTCTCGGTTCGTTTTATAACGGAAAAAAAAACTCAAAGAAGGCTATCTCTCAAGAAGAGAAGCCTGAAAGTGACACGCAATTCGAATGCAAAGCAGTCTTCTATGACAATGAGGCCCTTCGGTCGAAAAAGCGTCTCTTCAAATGCAAATCGAGATAGATTCCGCACATATAATTGTCACAAAGTCACTATTTGCAAGTGAAAGCTAAGCCGAAGTTGTTGGAAAGAAAACTATTTAATAACAAAAGAGAGAGAGCAAAATCTCAGATCTTTCTTATTGTTGTATTCCTTGATAATAGCAGAGGTACACTTGTTGACACGAGATAAATTCCTCTCCTCCCTCTTTTCTACAGTTTTTTTCCGATCAGCTTCGAAGAAAGGTCCACGAAAAAAGGCCAGGAGATGAAAAGCATGCATCGTAAATAAAATATTGATCGTCTCGTGTGATTTATATATATGAACGTAACGTTATTTTTTGTGTGTGCCTCTTATGATGACAATGATTAATTTCACGTGATACAATTATCATATGCATATATCAAGAGTCACGACAAAAAACTTTGTCACATCAGTCATTGATTGAGCGAGGCAAATGTCTAAAGCAATTTTCGTGCAAAGTCTATGCGCACATCGCGTGTTTCTTTTAAGAATATATACAGCGCAAAATGGTAAAAATCTTTCAAAACACCTGGAGCACAGCTTAATCATGTGGCAAGCAAGTGTAAGTTTCGCAGCAGACGCATATATACGGCAGCAACAGCTCTTCTGTTTATTTCTTACATAATTTAAGATGATCTAGCCAGGGGATACGAAAGTTACATAGAAAAAGAATAACGATGAGGAGGTCTCGGCAAAATGGTTCGCAAAGTGAAATAGAGGCAGCAAATTTTGTTTTAAGTATGCGGTATATAAATACGTGATTGCCTCAATTATGATAAAAAATGAAAAAGATTTCCTACATTGAGAAAAGTTTATGATTTTTCCATAGTTTTATCATTGATCGACTCGAAACTCTATCCAGCTGAATTTTTATATGATACTATGATAGTGAAAATTGACTAATTACAAACAGTAACAGTACAGTACAAAAGTAAAGATAAGAAAGAGACGACAATATTCGCAATGCAAATTAACCAATTCAGTGAGAGATTTTACTTGAAAGTATTGCCTATATATATTGTAATCCTATTATCACAAAAACGTTATTTTTATTTTCAACGTTTTCCCATTGCTTTTTAAATTTTGTCAAATAAGATAATCACATTATATATAATAACATTATACATAATATTAGATAATAATAGATAATAACATTATATATAATATTATATTTGTTAAACTAAGAAATTGTAGAATAAAATAAAATATAAATTTAAAATAAAGATTGACATATTTTCAAAATGAAAGCAGAAATATTATAATAAGAATGTTTCTTTTGAAATCTGTCGAGATATTTTAATTTTTAACTAACTTCGTTCGTTCTATACATATTGTAATGAAAAATTTAAAAATGTATGCTATGTTACATTATGTATTCCATAAATAATTACAAATATACTCTTAATATGTTTCTTCACAATTTTCACAAGTGAGATATTTGAGTACTGATGATAAAGCGACTACAATTAAAATGTATAACGAAGAAGAATGAATTTTAAATCAAAAATGTATCTTTTGTCACAGAAGAGTTATATATAAATCTGTATTTTTATCATTAACCAACTTTTTTCTGGCATAATTTTAAAAAGCACAATTTATATTCATGGTTTGCATAATAAATTTTGAATTTATTTCGAAATTCCTCTCAAGACTTTGATTATTTTACCGATAATCTTATCGCGATTGCATACAAGAAAATGTTTTTTTCGGCATTACAGGTCTCTTATGTATACGATATGCGTTGATCCTCGATTTTTGAATTATGCATCGACTGTATTGTTAAATTCAATGGCAACAAATGTTATCAAAAGGCATAGAAAGAAATCAACCGATGAATACTCCAAATATTCTTAAGTAGACTAGTATAAGATTATCTACTATCTCGTTAGTCGTTATCATTTTAAAGAATGTATTGGTTGAATCATTTCAAAGAATGCATTGGTTGAATCTTGCTTAAGAGCTCTTCCCATTGTGTCGATAATAACACAAGTTAACAGTCTCGCAAGCTCTCTCGACACGAGTCCCGGATTCTTTTCGGTCGAGCATTCCCACGAGCGAGGGAGCCTTAATTGTAATTAATGGTACCGAGAATTAGATTCGACTCTAGTCCAACCCCTCTGGGAGGAAAGACAAGGAACACGCGACGTACTTGTCTTGTATTTAATCAGATCCGAGTTGCGTATAGCAACGAGACGTTCGCCCTATTACACTCGACGAATTGGAGGGCAATCCTTTCTTATTTCTGTTTCTCGGGAATTTCACAGAGATTAGATTTGTGCAAGAATATCCCGTGTAGATGCGAGAAATATGGTCGATCGATGGCGGAAATATAATTTGAGCTTTTTTTACGATGACAGAACTTGTGTGTTGAGATCATATAAACATAATATCCATTTTGCGATTATAAGCCAAGGTCATTCCTGTCAGTTCTGCTTCAAATCCGGTCCAGCAAGTAACAAGATCATTTCCTTGCTAATGGTATCGCGCTTCGAAGCTAACGTTTTTGCGAGAGGTAAAGTTGTGTCACGCACGAATCCTCGGTATTACGCTTTGAATACCCGCGGCCTTATCTAGGCGTCACACGTAGACGAAGTTTGTAACCGGTAAGTGGATTAGCCCGTCCGCTAATTTAAGTTCATACGTGTTTCAGAAATACGCGAGAAATTTCGCGCCATCATCTAAGCATGATAAGAATGTTCTTAGATAGTTTCGTGATAAAATTTATGGATTATTAAATTTAAACACACGTGATTTTTTAAAATTGTACGAATAAAAAATAGCAAAAAAGAAAAAAAAATAAAAAATGGATATTTTGAAACTAGATAGTTATAAAAAATTTATGAATTAAAATTAAGTATAACGAAGTTGCACACTTTTGCAGAATACACATCAATAGCTTCCAACATTTTTTTTAAGTTTCAAAATATTAAATCTCAAAATAATATTAATTATATGAAAACATATAATTAATATTATTTTGAAATTTAAAAAAACATACATATTTTTTTAATCATTCTATGATTTGCAAAAATCGAGAATAAAAAAAAGTATTATGTGTCTTCTCATTTATAGCGTGACTTGAAAGCTGCTCTGACTATTAGTTTGCACATTTATTAATGCTAAAAAAATATACGGATACAATATCTGTAGATATAGTTTATAAAAAAATATGCATCTTTTTCCTTCCGACAGGTACATTTTTATAGCATAAAATTGAATATAAAACGAAGAAGAATCTATAAACGTTCTTCATAAGAATTTCACGATCTCTCGATAAAACGATCAAAGACATTAATGCCGCCATCCGTTCTCGTGCGTTGTAAACTTAAGGGAAATCTTCGAGATCGTGAATAAACCAACTGTATTGCTAGCGTATTATCGATCTGTCGCAGCTTTCTTTCAAAAATAGAAGCAGTTTATACGGGAAATTTAATTAATATGAAACTGAATATATGCGAAAACTTTGCAAAATTGCATTCAAATAATTCGCGCAATGTTGTATTGAAATAGTATACACTCTAGACTTCCCGAATATTTATTATAATCTATATCTAACGATGATGGCTTAACTTTGTTTTCGGTCAAAAGAGCTCGGTTAATGCTTATGTCGCGAAAATTGCTCGCCATTTCGTACCTGTCATGATAAAACAACTTTGGATAAATGACGAAAACAGAGGGGGATAAAGTTTGATCTCGTCATTGTTTCGTTACCGTCCGCGAAAGTTGATGTTCTTTAATAAGCTACAAAATGAAAACTATGTGACACATGGTGACACAATGATAAATTATCGTTCCCAGTCCTTCATTATCGAAATTTTGCACGCATGCTTGCTTACTAGATTCTATGATGCGCTTATTAATTGTATCAACACGTTTTAGAGACGACGATAGGCGACGAGATGCACCCGTCGAAGTGGTGCGTAAATGCAGAATGTTTCATATGAATCGCCGTGATACAGCATTATATAACGCCGTATTAATGTTATTAGAACAAGTATCTGCAGCAAGCGAGCAATGTAGATGAGAACATTCAAGAGCGCGAAGCATACGTAGTGTATATCGTGTCTTCTTTACATTACGAGCCACGTACGCATTTCAATTGAATGCAATTGTACCATTTCTGTATTTTGTATTCATATCAGTGACATGTGTGTGCAACAGAAATTAGCTTGAATTAATTGGGATGCTTCCCAATATGAAGATTCGGGTTTGAATTTCGCAAATATTATTCCTAATGTATCTCTATCTGTACGCAGTGCAGCGCGGTTGATACATGTCCTGAGAAACTTAAAATATATTTAATCAGTAACATTACGTCAAAGGAGTTATTTTCCGAAACGGCTCATTTATCGTGCTTCAAATACCTAGGAGGAATTCGTAGTATGCAAGTTATCCAAGCCAGAAGGAGGAGCGGGCGGTTGCTTTCGATATTCAGACGAGAGAAGAATCTGTAGCGAATAATTCTTCTTATTTAGGATTAAATTTAAATTTGTTTATAATCATGTAGAAAGTAAAAAGTTATATATAAAAAATATAGATTTTGCTTGTAATAAAATTACGAATCTCTATTTTTATTCGCCCTCCTTTTCCCTTTCTCTCTCCTTCTTTCTCTCGCATTCTTTTTCTACAATAAAAATGAGAACAATAGCATTGATTATGAAAGTAATTGGTAATAAAATGTTAAATTTAGCATAAAAAATCGTACAAAGAGAATTGATTTTATTAATTTAATAACTTAGTAGAAATGCTAATATAATCAATGACAATCAACTGGCTCACCGCCAAATTAGCGTCAGGATTATCCGCAATGAGCGTCGCTCGATCGAGCGTCAAAGGACGTAAACGTATTCAATCTCGAATCAATCGGGCGTTATAAGATCGACCTGAATTCTGTTGCTTAATTGCTGATGTTCTAGATTCCAATAAAACCTATCGAGAATCTATACGTCCTTTATCCCGAAAATCTATATGCTCTTCATCAGATGGCTGATTGACGGAAAATCATATGAAAATTAAAATCAATCGATGGAATAGCGCTGCTATAATAATTCGTCATTCTTATTATCTTTTTTTCTTGTATGGTGATAGAAATTGAATGTTAAGCCGGCAAAACAATGCAAATATTTTTGTTTTAATAAAAAAAAATGATTTTTTAAATTCTATACACGCGAGAGAATTACGATAGCAAATAATAATCTCTCAAAATATGACATGTTTTTTTAGCAGCTTGAAATTTGTGTAAATACATATTTAAATTTACCACTACATATAAGATCATTTTAGCCTATATTAATGCAGTAATATGAAGCTATTTGTTATAAAAAAAATAGAAAAGAAAGAATACTATGTGAGTCAATTTATTTTATTAGTTCCCGATTTAAACGACTTACTTTGGTGATGAATTTGATTAGAAATCTATTTCTTACTCTATTTAAATAATTACTTACATTATGTATATTTATTATGTAAATAATTATTATTTAGAGTTAGTAAGAAAAAAATATGTAATTTGCAATTAACAATTACATAGTTTTTTTAAAATAACTATGTGTTTTCTTTACACCAATTGATTCCTCTCATTATTTTGTACATAAAAGTATTAAGGTAAGATAATTGAAAAATGAATATTTTACTAGATATTTTACGGTTTATGCAAAATTAAGAAATGATTTCAAGCCTCATGATTCGAAAAGTACTTAATGAAAACTAACTTAATTATAGTGTTTTGGAAAGCTCTCGACGTGAGCTACCAGAGTATTAATAAAAAAATAGGGAGTTCCATTTAAGAAATTGACGGTGATCTTCACGTGACTTTCAAATGATTCTCCCATGTCAAATCATTGCCACTATCTGATGGTCCCCTTCAAGCCATACAACTTTTGTCTAAAACATTTCTTTCTAAAGTGCATAGTTTATGAAATATTCAACCGGTCCGGGACTTTCGGGATATCCTGTATATATACAAGCAATATTATCTAAAAAATACATGACATATTTGTACATCCAGATTCTGTTTGCGATGATCTCATATCGTCGAGAAGTGCTGTGCAAACTTGTGCTCTCGAGATAATCGACTTCAGCCTCGCGAAACCGGATACTCAAACACGGAGAAGTCGCGTATCATGATGACACGCTACGAAATCGATATTGATGAGTGGTCGACGATGCTTAACCATGTATAACCGCGAAATCGAAATTACATTGTATAATGCAGCATGCATTCCAATGCAACATGTGTTAATATTCGATTGCCGTCTATTATAATTTACGAGTTCGGCTTTTTCTAGATCATTCAGGATTTAATGAGAAAATTCTTAGAAAACGTAAATAACGTAATTACGATTACAAGTATGAAAAGCATTATCTTTGTTTGCTTCGTGACTAGAGAGAGAGAAAGAGATCGTGCTCGAATTTAACTTTTCCTGACGACTGATTTTGTAACTAAAATAGAATTATATAGGTGAGTACTTGAAATAGATTGCAGTTTGTTAATTGAAACTTATCATGTGTCAAATTTGGTCAAATTAGAAATTTTTGATATTTTGATAAGAAAAATAAATATAAGTTAAAATTTTTTGTGTTAAAGTAAAAATATACTCTTCTCTCACATTATCTGCAAGCTTATTTAAATATTAATTTGGAAAGTATTATGTTTCGATAATTGAGATACCGTTGGTTAGGTAAAAGAAAAGAAATATAATGATATAATGTCCGCTGCATATTTGATGTAAAACAGTATTTTATGATCTACAAAAAAATCTCGTAGAATTGACTTATTCAAGAGATCGAATACGACTGTTAAATCTAAAGTATGTGTCAGCAGAACCCGAGTGCCAGTAATGGGCTATTTGATATAAAGTCTCTTAGTTATTACTATAATATGATTACTCGCAAGTTACACAGATGTGAGAAGAAGCATTTCTCGGTATCGCGGACAAATTCAAGAGAATCAAATTTATGTAAAATATAAACGGAAATTCCACGTAAAAGTTCGACGTGATCAAATTCAATGTACTGCTATTCGTACGACATAGCGAATCTTATGATTTCATAAGAAATATAGTGTTCATATAGGAGTGCACATTCATTTTAAAATGAAATCTGTAGAATCTGATAAGAAGTTTCTGAAACATATTTTAATCACATTTCTAGAAATTGTGTATTATGTATTAAAAAAGTTTTATAGTTCTCATTTAATCTATAAAAATATCCTTTACAAATAAATAAATAAACACACACATACGTATATAAAAAATTATATATATCTTCTAGATTTCTTTCTAGACTTATTTCTTGCTTAATTTCTTACTTGTTGATTTAAGATTTTTTTTATCGTTTTATTCGATCATGCTAAGTTTTATCTTGATCTGTAAATATTTAATCGTGGTTAGTAAGAGACTGCTCTTCTGTCCATATATGTCGATCGCTTCGTTGTCTTTGTTATCTCTACCATTCGATCGAATCAAACTCAACATCGTTTATTTCCGATGAAATAGTTCTCGCTTACGTAACACATAAATCCAAATAGGATTTAATTTAGTTTAAGCAAACTAATTAACAGCTTAATCCGCGAGATAATTCATGTACGAGTTGTTATCTTTGAGTTTTTAAGGACAGTCAGTTAAGGATCATTGTTGGATCTAAAAATAATAGTAATTATAAAGAATATAACAGACCTGATTAGTAAATAAATCTACAAAACTAAACTAAGTGCTATGAAATTTACTCAATCCTCGTATCACAAGGCTCTTTAAAGGTCATAGTTTGACGTTAAAGATGCGCATGGAACATCATTCTCTTATTTCTACACTGAAAAAAAAACTTGGTTGAAAAAGGCAAAATTTGTTTTGCCTAACTAAATAAAACTAATTGTCCGATACGTTCAAATAAATATAACTAAAATATTCCGAAATAATTTGTTGATGTAAAAAAAGCTTATTCAAATCATCAAAACAGAGAGTTCAGTACCACGATGTACAGTACAACAGAATATTTTTTTGGCAAAATTCAACAAAATTTTTTTTTCAGTGTAAGTGTCTAAATTTCTAAATTTCAAATGCATTATTCTCTCTCTGATTGAAAATGATTGATATTTCTTTGAACGAAGAATTTTTCATAGCATATGATTTTAGATGAAATATTGAAAAAAAAAATAAAATTATTTCAATACGAGTATGATATGATTATGTATTTTCATAAAAATCAGTTTTCGATTTTAAATAAAATAAAAACGCGAATTAGAATATACATTTCAATTCAATATTATCATAATAATCGGATTGACGACAATACCATCGCGAAAAGACAGCCGCAGAGGTTCACTCAATAGTGAGAGAATTTGGAAAACCAAGTGTCAGGCGAATTGATCCAGCATTTTCTTACGGGAAATATTATATCAAGATCTCGTGATACAACCGAGACGTTGACGGAAACAAAAATACTGTGATACTGCAGAAATATCGATTGGAAACTGAAGAAACTTTGGTGTTGCGATGAACAGCGTTACCCGAGCAGTATCGAAATCTATCCAGTTATCGTTTTCCACGACCGTCATTTCATTTCTGTTTCTATCACTTGTATAAAGCGTCTTTCGCGAGCTGGGAAAGCGATCACGCCGATAAATTGCCTCGATCGTAGAGTAGCCGGCTCTGCGATCTCGTTCTCCTCAAATCACTGGGAATTACATGATTGCACGGAGGCGAGCATATCGTGAATAACGAAAGGCACCGTCAATCTTTAACGAGGAGCCAGGTCCTCGCCGACGAACATTGAACTGAACATTGTACGCAATAATGCAGTCTCATTGTTATGTCCGAATTAGATGGCCAGCGAGCCGGAGACCATCCGCAGGAGCGGGTTCGGCAAATGGCTTTACACGAAGATCGAAGTCCCGAATCGTCCTTTAACAGAGAGAACTCGCTACGTGAATTCGACCGTGCGAGATATCCTGACAATTGCTCGCAGAGCGATCTTCTTGCAACCCAGCTTCTCGGACAATTTCATATCGGACATCGGATATCCGAGTATTATACCGTATTTAACAGAGTACTTGCTGCAGCGCGCGTTATATTTCTGAACGCAACGCTCGTATATCTTCTTGAACGTAAACCTTACGCGAAGCTGGTTTGACCGTTTCATCTCCGACTACGTGACGTGTCATGAAATAATCGTCAAGCCTAGTGTTCTTCACCTTCATTCTATCAACTCCCGAAATGAATGAAAGGAAATTCGTCGCATTTGCCTCGCGAAAATCCCAGCTATTCTAATACGTGACTACTGATCAATGTCGATATCAGTTAGAGAATTGCGCGAAATCGAGCAAACCGCCAATTTTAAACATTTTGATATCGTACATCTCGATTAAAAAACGCACGAAATGTTTTTATACATGCCCGTTGAAATATATGCGTGATTATATAATGAACTTTACATTAGAGATTGCCCTAATTATACAGTTCTGAACACATGCTGCAATAAAACTTATACCCTTTACATAACAATCGCTTGTTATGTAAAGATAAAGATTGTATCCCCGTTCACATGATTATCCGAATAACAATTTGGCATCGCGATGAAAATGAAATGCAATTGCACTCGCGATTCGACTTATTATCGGCACGAAACGTCATCCGAGCGTTATTGCGTTCAGTTGCGATTTACTTAAGATGGAGCACTTAATTGCGACATGTATATACAGGATGTTTCTTAAGAAGTCGAAAAATTTTAGGAGATAATTCTTTGTCGAAAATTAAGGGGAGTTTTTCATATAAACATATACTCCTACATTCCTCCCTGTGAAGTTACATTCCTTCAAAAATGGGGGTAAAAATTAGCTTCTTATTTTTTTCTCAAATTTGGAACAAGTTAAAGAAATAAAATTAGGTGGAAATTTTCTACTAGTAAAAAGGTTATTTATTAATATTATTTACTTATTAATATTTAAATTTATTTATTAATATTTTTCAGTCTCCCATATTGTTACAATGAAATTAGGTGGAAATTTTCTACCAGTAAAAAGGTTACTTATTAATATTATTTATTTATTAATATTTAAATTTATTTATTAATATTTAAATTTATTTATTAATATTTTTTCAGCCTCCCATGTTGTTACAAGGGGATAAAATTAGCAATCCTATTCAATTTTTTGGACTAACCTTTTAATGTTTATTTGAAAAACTCTCCTTCATTTTCGACAAAGAATCGTCTCCTAAAATTCTTCGCACTTATTAAAAAATACTCTGTATATACATGGACATAATTCATACCTTGATCACAATGTGAATTTATGGCGGTAAGCACCGAACTTTAACTCTATATGAAATTAGATGAACAATAAACCGATAGAGCGATGTTAAAGCACACCCACGGCAAACACACACGCGACACGGAATTTATCTCCGCGTAATCCGAAGCTCTGGGGCGAGAGAGCTTTGTATATTGTCCGCTCTCCTCGGATTCTGAAGACCGTTCGCCTCTCTTCGTGGACACGGATATCCGCCTTATTTATCACGAGATATTCGACGCGTCCGGGGACATCGTCGTAAAAGACTGAAATCCGAATCGGACCGATATACGCGGGCGAATATACCTATATTCGCGTCGATGCGAGCGAGCGGGAATCTCGAAAGAATCGCAATGCGGACTCAAGAGAAGTGGTTATGCATAGCGAACGAAGAATCGACTGCATTTTCACGGTGCATGTATAGCGCGCGCGTGGCACAGCGCCCTCGAAAGCGTAATATTTTCTCGCCCCTTTGACTTACGCGTTACGCTCGAAAAACACGAGAAACATCGGGAGGAAATTTCCGGCGTTTCGCGAAATAAAATGGGAGATATTCTCCCCGGGAGGACAATCCCGAGGTATCGATATAAAATTGGCGGGCACAAACATTTGTATCGGGTCGCATTCTTTTTTTAATTGTATATACCCAAGTTAATTGCGGTTAACCAATTAGACCAACTACCACGCTGCGGTTTTGCCGCGCTCTCCCGCAGCTAATGATAATTGCGTTTCGCTCGTGCCTAGCATGGCGGTTGGTGCAAAGTGCTCCATGCCGTTAGCGCGTAATGTGCGAGTTTGTCATGCGTGCCACGCGCGCTCGCTTAACAGTTCCCACTGTTTGCGGCAGTCAATGATAAAGTGTCGCTCTCGAGTATGAAACCCCGGGCCGGGAAAAGCTTTTTCTCACCTGACGCGACACCTCGGCGCTCGTCGAGGGAAACGATCGAGAAATACTTGGCGAATCGGAGTCGGAGGTGATTCGGGCGAGGCGAGTGGTCGTTCTTTTCTCGAGATAATGTCGTAAATCTCTCGCGAATCGGCCGGCAAAAAGCGGCCAAATTGCCGCGCCGTAGTCGGAAGTTCGTCAAACTGGATTTCGCACGTCCGAGAGGCAGAGTTTCACAGCTTTAGGACGCTGACAAACGTTCGTTTTCTTCCGGCGAGCGATGTAGAAACGGCGCGCCGCCCAATGAGAGCGATTCGCTCGGGTCTCGAGAGCGCGAGAGCATAAACGGGAGTAAACTGCCGTTGAATTAGGTTGACGAACTTCACGGAGCGCTTCGAGAGAGCGACGGCGACGTCGGCGTTCGAGTACACCCGTCGCTGTGTCTGTTAACGAGCTTAAATTATGTTGTTACAGCTTCGGAGAGTCGTCGCTCGGTGTCACGTTGAACGTCGAATAATGAGTCGTATTGCCTGCCCGGCCTGTTTCTCGCGAGAATGACGTTTTTTTTTTTTTTCACAACGCGCTTCTCACGTTTCGGATACAATTAATATTGTTTTTCCATCGTCGATGAATAAATCTTAGATCTCACGTTTGACAATCGCTCGAATAACAGATAAATTGTAGTGACATTTGCAAAAGAGAAAATCTCGAAATTTACGATTATCGTTTTTTAGTCCATCCCTGAGGGAAACAAGCATATTGTATCGATACTACTTTTTCCTCGCGAATGAATTCTAGTTTAGTGGAAAACGTATTTTTCCGCTTAACACTTTTGCACTAAATTCCTTCCCTGATACGTATTTATAAAATTTATTTTCTACATTGGACGCGCGTCGTGTCCGTCAAATTACACGTCACATATTTTTGTCATCGAGGAAAATTAAATTCGTCGCTTTTAAATTTCTCCACGGTATTTATCGACAAAAATAGATTGCCAAGCTTCGCCGTGAGATTTAGCCCTCATCGCCAAAAAGAATAGATCGAACGTTTCCCTCGTGCTCGTTTATTCGCTCGTGTCTCGAATATCATCGATGATCTCACGTATCGTCTAAAAAATCGTGCCTCGGTCGCTCATTTGTCCCGGTTTGACATTTTCGCTGATGGTTCTCGTTATATTTTCGTTTAGAACCACCTCTCACGTGCGAACGAATAAGATATCCGCAACGAACAGCGAGGAGAGCTATCCCGGAGGGTTAGCTCGCGTACAGAGATCCAGATATTGCGATGCATCCGTGTGCAAGCGAAAATGAAGAAGCCACGTGGGAGCCAGACTTTGACGTTTGATCCTGGCAGTCGGTCGGTATATCTCGTGAATTTTCTCGACAGTTCACATGTAGCGCAATTACAGCACGCACGAATATTGCGCACGACTGATGATACGAATATACGAGGCAATATACGAGCTATTTTACTGCCACGCAAATTGCAATCAGATGTCGACAGGAGGTCATGATTGTGATAGATACGCGAAAGTTAATTCTTTACGATTTATGTCATTGATACCGATATCAAACAATCGACTGCGTGTACTACGATAAAATGCTGGAAAATATACACGAATAAAGATATCCGAGATTAATCTTCGGAGGAATGCTGTCTTTTTTCCCCTTTTTAAATGAACGTAAAAGTTGAAAGACTCGAGTGTTTCCGACCCAAATTTTGATTTATGATCGTGAGCATTATTATATGATGCATGCAAGATATATTTTACATGCATGCGAAATTTTTCGCCATAAAATTTCTCGTCGACGCGTTACTCCCCGACTTACACAGCCCCGGGTATACACTTTCGCATGCTCACCGACTAAGATAAGCAGAAAAATGCCACAACCGAGATCAAAGTCAATAAATTCGGGCAACAAACAGAATGTAATCTTCTAAAAGCTACGTTCCCCGAAATAAATATCTGGCGCGTCGGTCCCCGCTCCAGGATCCAGGCAGCGAGGTTCAACTCCCGTTTCCGCCTTCCGCGTTTCCGGTGGACCGTATCCTTTGCATCTTTCAACGTTCGTTTAAACTTCCACTTTACTCATCGTTATCGCGCCCAGAAGCCCTCTCCTCGCGCGGTTGATATTCTTATCCTCGACAAAGCGATAGGGGCAGAGGGAAGAAAAAAAAAAAAAAAAAAAAAAAAAGATGAGAAAGAACCGCCCGGGAGGAGAGAAGGTGAACGCGGGGAAGGGAATGGGAGTGTTCAGAATGCGCTATTTTATCGTGGCGGTTAGACGCGCCCCGCAGGCATCTACCGTTAGGAAGACGAAAACGACGACGTTGGCGATGAAACGTGCCGTCGACCCCCGGTGTGTCCCGTATGCTCCAAGCTACACGAAAATCCCATAGTCGTACCACTCGCCGGGAGCACTCGTACAACGACGGAGACGGATAAAGGAGAGACTCGGCGAGAGGACCGGAGAATTATTACAACGGCAAAACGGGGGGTAGGTCCATGCTGTTGCCGCAGCAATACGCGGCGACGCAATTTGCACTTGTTGCCGTCAACACAGACTGTGCATTAAGCTTTATTAAACCGGTGCGGCGAGTGTTTAATTTAAAATTACTTCTAGGGGACGGGAGAGAAGGCGGGGGAGAGAGGGGACCGGAGAGAGTTGCTGGTAAAAATGTCGGCGTCGGTATTCGCGAGAATTCATCGAAATTAGAATCACGCGCTCGAGAAATAAAGTCCATCTCATCAAGTAGCTCTCCTTCAAGGCGACACGCGTGAGGATATCGATCGTGGCCAAGATCATCGTTCTCGTGTCTCTGGCGTTTTGATTAATTGATAGAATCGATCTCGCGCGGTCCACCGAGTTTATGCGGTGAGAATAAGCTGATTTTGGATACAATGTTAAGCTTTAATAGCTTAAGTCGGAATAGAACAGTATTAAATATGTATAATATTAAGCGGATGTAAAATTTTGATAAAATCTCCGCTACTAAATTTAACTATCAGATAAATGAATTTAACCGTGGGATAAATTTGCGCAAAAACCACGACATACGTGAGAAATATATTATAAGTGAAGCTAAATTGTTTTCGCTATACAAATATTAATTAAAAAAAAATCAGGGGATACGCGGCGTAAAATATATAGCTTTTCGGTACTTTTTGCGATACTTTTTCCTCGCTCGGCGATGTCACGGGACAGGAAACACAGTAGACTTTACTGGAAAGCGAATAGTGCACGTACGGAACATCAAGCTAGGAATGTTGCGCTAGACACGTTCGAATGATGCACGTACAATGGAGTATAGTTGTGGTACATGTTGAGCTGTCAGTAACAAAGTAGACCGACTGAGAGTAAACAGACGCGAGCTGTAAATCATAAAACTATATACACACTTTAAAATATTATGCGATTAAAACAGCGCTAATTTCCACAACTCTCTAAATTTCCGCAACTTTCTAAATTTGAGAGTTCGAGTTTATAAATTGGCTGAATGATAACGTAAAAAGTAACTTGAACGACTGACCATCGCTCCACATTTGCCATGAAGGAGCATCATCTGTAATACTTAACGCGATCTTATAAATATTCGCCCGTTCTCAGAAACTTGTCCCTGCCGTTATATAATATTAACTGCGCTTCGCACAGTTTTCGAGATGAAGGTAAGTTCGCCAATCGTAGCGAGAAAAGCGGCAAGAGGAAGCGAGTCTGTAAAATCCGATCGCTGCCATGGGAAAAGCCAATATTCTACAAAGAGATCGATATCATCTAAATAAATATTATTCGACAGTCGATACTCGAATTGACGGCATATCTCCCGTTTGTCGCCGAAAGCCAATATTTATTTCACTGGACCGAGAAACGAGAACTTGCGCAAAAGACGCGTATATTACATTCTTTTGCAAAAAAAAAAGTATGTTAGATATAAATATGTAGCCATCAATATCAAGCCGCGCAAGTATTGGTTCGCCCAGAAACATTTTCGATTAAAGTATCTTTAGCACCAAATGGCTCGATACGGAAGCTTCGCAATTTCCATCGCATAAATACATTGAAGCTTGCTGCAACGTATATAATCGCATACGCGGAGGGGTTTTCAACTCGTTACTTTCAACTACAAAAAAAAAACGCGACTTACAATGGTTAAAGTATAATATGTATCTTACTTTTTGCGTCCGTGCTTGGAAGTGGGCAGAAAACTTCCGGGAAAATTCACAGCAATATCTCTAGAAACAAAAAAAAATATATATATATATATGTATATATCTTTGTATATGTAAGATAATAAAAATATGTAATACATATAATAAATACATGTAATATAAGTGTAAATTACCCTGTGTGCCTGATTATCATGGATTACGTATATAAATGTACTTATGTTTATTATAAATTTATACAGAGGTACTATGATGCGTATCGATTTATGCGCTATAATGCATATCAGATACTCTTTACATGGATTAATGTACAGGATGCGTAGCGTGTTCATTACAAGCGAATCTATGAACATTACCTCCGCGCTGGTAGAGCATTAATGCGAGATAATACTGATTTATGTGGAGCCTTACGATCGAGTTTAGGTCCGTTGTGTCACATGTACTTCCATACAATGTGAATTTCGGTGAGAATATCGATCAAACGTATGCACCACCGATTCTATCGCGATTTTATGTCATGTTCCATTATCTTATGACGCTTGAAATACAGATAAATGACAGATGTTGCCTCGCTTTTTGAAAATTATTGAACTTTTAACGAAGCATTAAAAAGGTACAATGCATTTTCTCTACATTTTATCTCTTTTATAAATCAAGATGATAAAGAGAGGAAAACGGTTTCTTACAATTCTCGCGATTATAATATCCATAACAGCGCATTTTATGATAATGCTACACGATCATCGAGGGTTTGATCATACGGTTGAATAGTCATAAAACATTCCGCTAAGGAATCCGCCGCGTCCATGACGTAATCGCGATCGCAAGGATGGAAAATTGATACGAAGGTCCGGAGAAAAGGAACGCGCCGTAGCAAGGAAGATTGGCAGCTCGCCAGAGCGCAGCGATGAGGAGGGGGATGAAGGGGATGAAGGGGATGAAGGGGAGGAGAAGGAAAAGAGTCATGCATCATTGATGACTTTGATGGTTCTGATGCGTAACGCTTTCATTCTTCGCGATGCAAAATGCATCGTTGGCTTCCCGATTTAGCCAAGTATATCGCGATGCAAGAGAACGGAAATCGGAATCCCAGTAATTCGATTACAAAGTATGTGCCGCGGCATAAAGCGCCATTTCGAATCGCGCCGTCGAAATAAATCGCGACGAATTCATAACGGAAACAAATTCAACCACCCCGAATGTTATTGCCGCGCTCGTGTCCGGACGAAATCGAGCGAACAGCGGACAATATTCGAAAAGCGCACTTCATCCGTGCCAATTTTCGTGCTCGTTAATCGCGAGTTACATCCCTCATCCGATTATGATTCGATACCCGTTGCAATTCCCGCTGCTGTGTCGACTGTAATACCGTAGGGCATGTACCAAAAATTCGTTGTAGCGCATTCATCGCTGTGAGACCCACCCTCGCTTCCTCCAGTACGTTTGACCTTTGTATATGTAAGATAATAAAAGATTTTAAGACAAGCGAAATTTTGGTTGATCCGCGCGAATCAACTTATTCGAGGAGAGAGAAAGAAACGAGAGAAGGAAGAGAGAATAGAAAGGGCAGAAATAATTAAAAGCGATCGGATAAGTATGCCAGATAATATGCATTCCGTATTGATGCATGAGAAAAAGAGAGAGCGAAAAATAATGCAAAGTGTGCAACGGGCAAATGAGAGATACGGTGCGAGTTAGCTGTCAGCGCAGCTGTGACTAGTTCCATCGTCGAGAGAATCGGCCCTCCCCGCTTCTATAATAATAGGAGACGAAGGAACAGTGGAGCAGGGTCGTGTGATGCGACGTCCTCGGAAATTAAACGTAACGATTCATGCGGTAAAAGCGCGAGAGGACCTTACTGTTATACACTGAAATTAATTCACGTCGAAGACCAGTGTGTACATTGAGGAAAAATTGGAAAAGGAACTATAATAAAAGGAATCATAAAACTTATTAATTATAGTATAAATGAACTCTCGGTAACGAGATATACATAAATGCAATTACGCAAATTTCTCGCTTGTCTTAAAATCTTATTTTTTTGTAAAGAATCAAAATATTTTTAGTTGACCTAATTGAAAACAATATTTTACGATGATTTAAAATCATTATTGATTTTAGCTTTTAGAAACATATAAATTTTACATACAAAAATTTTAATGTGATATAAATCCAATATTATACGATGAATTTACTTTTTGTATATATTTTGAATTAAATACACACAACATACACATATATAATAAATATCCCATTTCTTTTAATAAATAATATCAAAAGAATTTTAATCAAAGTTCTATTTATAAAATATTATTAAAAAATAGAAATCCATGTACTAAATTAATTTATATCTATAACGTAGCTAATTGATATCTATAAAGAGATGTATAAAATATTATTATGGATCAATTTGAAGAAGATAAACCGTGTCGTTTAAATTTTATTTTATCGAAAAAATGTGGAAAAATTAATTAATTCGTCATATTAACGGAAGCACAATGTGCATTATAGTCGAAGGAAATAATTCATGACGTCCTTTATCCCCGACTCGGTATTGAAAGCATTCGTCGCCATTGCGGTAATCGTTAAAGGGACTTCGCCAGTCGCGAGAATCGACTGGCGATTAAGAAAACTCGATATTCAAATCGATCGTCACACCGTAGTCGTAAACTACCACAGTCGGTCTCATAAATTCGGTGAAATGCAAATTACGTGGAAACATTAAGGCATATTATTCATGTGACAAGTACATTCCTTAGCGTACATCCCCTTCCTTTATCACCGGGAAGTATTCTTCTACGCGAACAAGTTTTTGCACATTATCGTTACAAAACCCGATGATCCAAAAGTCACGTGTGTCATATGTGTATATTTTCTCATCATGGCTCCATATGCGTGAACATCTTGTCGGGCATATTGCTGCCATGCAAAGAACTTTCTTTGCGCGATTCCGACAAGAGAAGTTTAATTTCCGTTTTTTAACATTTTTATCTGAAGCAGGAAATATAAATGTACAGCTAACGAAGTGCGAACAATAGGGTATTATAGTTGCACGGATGTAATCAAGGAGCTCTCTTCAAAGAATTTTCAATTCCAGAGGAATCCTATTTTATCGTAGCGTAGTAATTAGGACAGAGATTATTACAACTGCGGCGTGCACAATAATGCGACGTCTCGGCCCTCCAACAGCAAATTACGAAACTCCGAACTCTGGAAGTAAACTCTGGTCGGTCCGATACGGAAGATCCTGGCACCAGGACCGAGTTTACTTTGGCGCTCCAAAGTACCACAACTCTCGCAACCCGCCTACGAAATAGCATATTATAATAACTTATCGTTAATTTTGGCTCGCTTCTCCCCGCCCAACTTTCATAACAGAAAAGCGCTCGTTGTAGTGAGGTAACGTTAAGTAGCGGGATCGATTTTCCATATCGATACAAGACAGACGTTAAGTTGATACTAAGAAAATTAACGTAACGTCTTTATGTAGCACCCTTCACTATATATTATATTTTAATAACGACAAAGAGAGAGTATTTTTCTGTTTTTAACACATATCACGTTCTTTTGCCGAAATGTGCATCGTTTGTTTTGAATCTACCCTCTAAATCAAATGAAGATTCGAAAAATAATTTTAAAAATTACCTTCATTTTAATCTTCTAGTATCAATAAACTTGACAAAATTATCAAACGCGCTGTCTCGCAGAGCACAAATTTATTATAATATGCATGAATGCAATCTCTCAATTCAATTTATTAATATGTCATGATGCAGCAACAAGTACAACGATATATACACGTACTTATCATAAGTCGCATTATTTCGAAGTTCCAAGATAAAATCCTAGGGATAAATAAGCCAGAATAATGCGACCTTTCCTCCTTATTCTTATATGTACGTTCCATCGGAGACGCGTTACTCACGGCACATTAATTCCGAGGAACCGATGCCGAACCTCTTTTTGCGCCAAAGTTTTATGACGGGTAAATCGCGCTTTATCAACAATTGCGCCCATTTTCGTCGCGTCTAAACGTAAATCGTTGTCGTATTTTAACGAGACATACTGTCCGGCTCACTGGTCTATCAATAACTGTAACTCTCGCATGCAGAATTACATGCATCCAGATGTGTTGTCTAACGCAGATCCCTAATGTTTACGATACCGTAAATGGATGGTTATATATCTGTGGTGCTTGTACTATAATCGCTTCAAGTGATGTTTTTTAAATCGAGGACTCTTCATGTCTGACAAAAATTCTGATTTGAATAATCTATAATTTGTGTTTTTTAATAAATTAAATTCTATATAATTTAAATTAATAAATTCTATCAATTGAGGATTGAATTGAGGAATTTTTCATAGTGTATTTTGAAATTCGATATTAATAATATTTTTTGAATAATAATAATTAAAAATTTAGCAGCAATCATCATTATATGTACATGTACATATATATATATATATATATATATATATATATATATTTGTATTAAGAATCATTAATTAATGCAATAATGGATCAATGAGTTAAAAAAAATTTCATAGTAAATTGAAATTCAATATTAATAATATTAAGTAAATAGTAATAATTAAAAATTTATATTGGATTGTACATATAATTTACCCCAGCTATCCAATACGCATTACATATTTTGTGAGAATAATAAAATTTAAAAAAAAATAGAGCAAAAGGATAACATATAAAATTTAAGAGCCAATATACATGATTTGATAAAAGAAGCATTATTGCTTTGACGCTTTCAGAATTTTATGTTACGATTTTTATTTAAAAGAAACAAAGATTTTGATCAAGCAATTTTTTTATAATGATTAAAAAAATGTAAAGAAAAATATATTTCGAATAACAGAATACATGGAGTATTCAGAAAATTTCAATACAAAAGTTCGTATTCTAAAAGCGTGTAAAACGAAACAACATATGCGTGCATAGTGAGAAAATTCTCGGGATTATTGCATTTTACAAGGATTCAAAGAATTCTACTTACAAAGGCGGATGAGGCGTGTCTGTAATGCTATCTGCGATATCAGACGCGACAACGTATTTATCCTTCAATATACTTTATGTCGCTTTACATACTTGCACTGCAATATATAATATATAAACGCAAATCTATCGCGAAGCGTAGACAGGAATTTCAAATCGGTTCCTACACAATTGCCGAATCTCTATTGAATCTGGTTCATCTAGGGAGGATGATTTTGTGTCACCGAACAAATAGCAGCCTATTTCAGGTGCGGAGTACCTCGTTTAATGATTTCGCGCCATAGTCAGTTTCGTGACCACACTGTTCAATCATCGAATGGCTTAGAATTGGCCGATAACAGTTAGGCTGCTTATGGAGCGACATATAAATGTAATATAAAAGCATTCAATAATTCGATATTCAAAAACTTGAAAAAATTTTATTTTACATTTTCTCAGATTTTAATTAATATTTTCAAACTTTAATGAAATTTGATTAAAAACAAGAACATTTAAATATATACGACTCAGCATTGCTTTGATAATAAAAATACATAGAAAAGAAAAAAATATATTATTTTATATATAATATAAAATATAATAAAATAATATAATACATATAAAATAATATAATATAAAAAATATAATAAAATAATATATATATATATAAAATAATATAATATAATATAAACTTTAAAATAAAAATCATATAGAGTTACACACACAGACACAAGGAAGAATTGTAAAAGAATATATTAATGCCGGTTGTGTATATTTAAATCATGATAATAGAAAAATAAAGATATCGAGAATATCTTAACCGCGTTTTATACTTTTTCAAAGATTCATGTAGTCATAATTTAGCGAGTTCATGCGGATCGGATATAAATTCTTAAGAGAATCAGCTCGATTAAGAATAAATTCTGACGCGGTAGATCGCCGTCCCTACGCTCCATAAACATGGGATCGCTCGATTTTAAATGAAGCACTCAGCCGGGATTTCCTCGATCGCGGTAATGGTCCTCTCCCACTTTACTCTTCTTCCACCGAATTTAACGCAAACCCCATTGTCCCTTCGGCCGCATCGTAAAATGCTAATTTGTGGCAACCGGCGCTTGAATAGATGGGATAGACAAGGGGGGAGCGGGGGGGGGGAGGACAAAAAGTGGCCGAACAAGTGACAATCGTTAGAATCGCAATCGAGGAAATTCTCGAAGAGGCGATTCTCGTTTTCGATCACCGTGCATGTATGTACGCGCATACGTACGCGCGCGTGCAAATACACGCGTGTGTACAAATCACGTGTGCGTGCGAACATACAAGTGCAAGGTGCTCTCGTGCGACCGCCACCATGGCGGATAGCTGCTGGTCGAGACTACACTGTGTGTTCGAAACAACACTGCGGATTGACATTAGATATCAGTGAAGCCGGTCACGCACGAACAAGGTGTCTACCTACCGGTATCGCCAGCGGCGAGTAAATTTTAATTGAAGCACGGACCTCTCATTTTGTCTCGCAGTTTGTTGCGTGCGCACCCGGGGTTTCTAAACGCGCTTATTTTCGGAGAAACAGCCAGCTATATCATAAAGGAGATAAGCTCGCGTATTCTCAGACTTCGCATAAATTCAGATATCTCTACTTGAGGTAATCTCCACTTGGTCGTAATCGCGAAATCATTTCATATGATAAATGACAAAAGTTAGATACTTATTAATATCGCATTTATGTTGTCAAATTTATATTGTCTGTTACGCTTAAAAAAATTGCATTTCTGTGTCAAAGTAAAATTTATTTAAGGCTGAATGAGAAATTAATTCCAAGAGAAACGTTATTGAATAATTATCGAAAAGTCGAGTCTGTACACTGTTCTAGTATAACAAGATTATCGCCAAACACGTTAAAGAAACTCTTATTGATATAAATACGATATTGATGGAGTTACTCTACTAACTCTCCGTACGATACCACGAATAATTGCATTTGCACGACGTCCAATATAGCGACGAGTCCTATCATTTTTATCTAATTATCGAGTTATTAACTTACCACACCCCCTTAAGGGAGAAAAGCCTGCACGAAGCAGCGGGGATAGCGGGAAAGAACGCAACACGATCGGCGAACGGCATTACAATGATTTTCCGTCGAGGCCTGGGTGGCCAATAAAAGAGTTTATCGAGGTATCGCTCGGGAAGATAAAATTGAAAAACCCAGATCCTCTTCCCAGCTGTACCACACCGAAATGGCCGTTCAATATCGGCAGTCTACTCTACTTACTTTGCGCGACGTAGTCGGGGCGGAAGTTGCGTGGAAGAGAGAAAGAGAGAGAGAGAGAGAAAGAGTGGTGCACCATATTTTACAGCAATCAAAAGTTCGCCCATGGAATCTTCCCGATCGTAAACAGCGTAACGACGCTCGGGTCGAAATTTATCGTAGATTAGTTTGGTACCTGTTCGTTTTACGTGTACAGCATACATAGAGTAGGCGTATGCAGCGTATAGGGATATAAGACGCGAGTACTGCAAGTGCGGAGAATTATTTTACATATCTCTTATCGATCCATAACCGCGCGAGTCGTGAAAAATTTCAAAAACGACGGGATTCGCTTCGTATAAAGAGGAACTTTCATGTGCGTTTGAGGGTAGACCGACCGCGTTTATTTTCCGAGAAAGGTCTGATAATTTCACGAACGTAGACTAATAAAGTGATAACAATCCACCACTTTTATTCAGTCGTATTCCTGGACTCGAACGACCTTTCAACTTTCAACGAAGGGGCTTACACGAGCGCTTGACAGTTCGCGAATTCTGTGGAACAGCCCGAATGCTTTAAAGGGCTGAAAATTCTGCCCGCTTCGCATAGCTAATTAACGACGAAAAGTTGCTGATGATAACATGGCGTTACATCGTCTGCTAAATTACGACGTGGACGACGCAGTAATTCATATCGAAAAATGCGGCGCCGTATTGCGTATGGGATCAGCCACGTGGGTGAGACTACGTTCGTGTTGCGCGCACGTCTCGTAAATATTCATTTAATCTGATCTAATCTGTACGAACATATTCCGCGCCTTGCGTAATTGCCGGCGAAATTGCAAATCGATATCTAAATGGCCGGACCCTTTGTAATGGCAAGCATTGCGCGACGTATATCTCCGTACATCGAGATAACGGGAGGGGGATTGGAGTGTCAGGGAGGAGGAAAACGGCGACGAAACAGTCGGCCGGAAGTGCGACGGGAGTAAAAAGACGTATTATCCAAACGGACCGTGATGTTCGACGTCGGGGATGGCCATTACGCTCAAAACCAGACTCGGGCTTTCGCGTATTATCGATTCGTGTCCCTCCGTCAATTAGCCATCTTATAGAGCGGAACGCGCGGAATCGACAACTGGATTCAGTTAGGTATATTAATCCATCGACCGGCAAGTGACATTGATATTCCTGGCATGTGAATAATTCCCGCATTCACTAAGTGTTGAGCGATCTGTTCCGGGCACATACGACAAACGACGTAACGAGCGTAGAATCAAATTAAAACGCGATGATGCTTCATCTCACCCTCATTATCTATTCGCGTCGCGTAACTCGGCTACATGTACGAGGCCGTCGTCAAAGCGCGATAATAATGAATCATCCGTGAAATTATTTTGCCCTTTAAATACGATTAATAGCTCGTGTATGCAAATTTCTCACTATATTGAAGGCATGCCGTAGGGATTAAATTGACTTCGCTTAATCGTGTAAAATCTATTACAGAGCGAGTTAGGAGTAAAATCGCCTCACAAATTGAATAGAATTTATTTCACCAATGGATTTCGTCGACATTAGATCCTTTTTTTGAACGGTATCACGAATATCGATACATCTAAATAATTCATCTTGACGCGCGATTGATTCATCTTTTTCCAAAAGCAACGGATGACAGATCTGCAGGAAATGTAAGCAAATACACGCAACGTGACGTAAGATGGAAGATACGTGGGAATGCGCGATACGTGATCCAGATGAGGGCGGGCTTGTTGCACAAGCGAGGGAGAGAAAATTGACCCAAATCCGCCAATTCAAACGGGTCGCAGATCCCTTTTCGTCCGTTTTCATGTGCGGAATATCGTCCAGACCGGTCTTCTCGCGCGGAGAAGAGCAAAGGAATTGTAGAGACGGAAACTAAAGCAGTGCTCCGAAATTCGCGCAATACCACGCCCTAGTAACGCATCTAATAACAATACTCGTATCAGGTCGTGCGCGCTTCCGATGTAGATAGTCGGTGAGAGATGCAGGGTTTAAGGCACCGCGTTCGCGCTCGTCTCCTTGTCTCGTCTCGCCCTGTTTGAGCACGCACCGAGTAAACGGCAAGTAGTGGGTCGTGACGAGGGCTTGAATTAAATATATGCGCGAGCGGTGTCACATTTACGCCATTCAGAAACGAAGCGTAATATTATGCCGCCGCGCATAAGCCGTTCAGATTGCACGACGTCCTGTTTGCCCTTTTGTTCAAGCGTTCAGTCACGCGATACTTTTAACATTTGCCTGAGATTTGCATTGGAACCGAATCGCGGGAATCGAAATCAACGGCAAAGAATATTATTCTCAATGGCAACCAGAGATTCGCGGAATAACTCGACACAATTCGGTATGAATGGTCGACGCGATACGTCTAAATATAACAGTGGGAACGTTTTTACGCTGTTAAGTAAATAGAAAATCGGCATCTGTTTAAACTATCGTACGTAGCTCCGATTAATCTGAAGGGTGCTTCAAAAATAGTGCGCCGAAATATCGTGCGCCTGCAAGCAATTTTTTTTTACCGATAACCGTTCGATAACAAGTCTGTATGCATGCCAGCAGCATTTTCCGGCTTGAAAATTTTCGTGCAATAGATATAGTAAGCTCGTGGAGAATGTCGATTATTCGAAGTTCTCCGTACAATCCATGTAAAATAAGTATTTTTTAAGTAATCAATTTAAAGGGCTGCTTCAATTTTGCCGTAATTCTATTATTTAACGAAGGAATTTAAATTTCGGATGGAAAAACCAACGAATTATCATAGCGACTCGTCGTGAAAATATAATTGTTATTTCGATTTCAATTTCATCGTATGCGCAGAGTGAATTATGATTTCAAGATGCTTGTATAAATTATACGATATTATTAAACACACGCACGCACGTACACGCACAAACGTACACATGCATTGTAAAGCTTCCGTGCATCGGATACGGTAAACTCTGTTCGCAATCTCCCGATAAATTGTTTTAAGTGGATTACCAGCGGCTCTCAGGGAACTTTGCGACGATATTAACGATGGCAGAAGCAGCGAGAATCACGATAAATCACACAATTGTACGGCAAAGCCCACGGTAATAAGAAGCAAACGCGAGAAATATCGTTTTGACATCGTCGTTGAAGATTTGGTCGCATGAAACAGTCGAAGAGCCATTGTGATCCAATGAATAAGAATTTAAGAATGTTTTATATACAATCCCAGCAAAAAGTAGCTGAAAATCAATATTGACGAATATTCACTTTTGGTGTATTTTGAATATGAGAAATTGTGTACACGGTAAAAAACATTTTGTATTTCTGTTAAAATTTTCTCGTATAAAAATTTTTGTGTTAAATTTTTAACATACTCTTATGTTAATGTAACATTATCGTTGCGTTATTTTGACATTTCTGCGTCTTGAGTTAATATTCATTGTTTCTAAGAGTTAAAACAACACAATTAATATGTAAATGCATGAATTTTTGATGAAATATGTTATATGTTAAAATTAACAGATAAATTGTGTTATTTTTCTTTCTATAACAGTTTCCATATGTTAGATCGACATATCTCTTCTGTTATTTATCATAAAAATATAAGAATAACATTTTCTTTTAATTAAATTTAACATTATAAATATGTTAATTTAACATAAACTCTATTTCCAGATAAAGTTTAAGTGTTACACTTTTGTATTAATTTTTAAACATATTATTTGTGTTATTTATTTACATACTTGCTTTCAGTTAAATTGACATTAAAATTAGAGTGCATAATTTGGGAAATATGTTAAATATGTTAAATTTAACACAAAATTTTTTAACTTCGTAGAATATTACAATTTAGTCTTAGCTACAGTGCAGAGAGTATTTTTTAATATTTACGTTTTTACTGAAATATTCCGAATTTTGTTAATCGAAATGATTAACTTTTGGCAGAGAATTTCGCCTTGTGACAGATACATGGCTAACTTTATTGAATATTTTTTTTATATTTAATATCTTTATTATATTTAATATCTTTTTAATCAGTTAGTACTTGTATAATATTATTTGACCAAATATTTCCTCTGTATCTAAACTTTTGCAAATCTTAAACAAATTCTGGATATTATTTCCATGTGTTTTTGTTATTTGAATCGACGTGTACGTTTCCAATAACAACACATGTTAATTCGGTGCAAATTAAAATCCTTATAACTTGTGAACGCTTAAGTGAATCGATTTAAAAATTGTACTGAAGATTCTAAACATATGTAAGGATATTCTATACAATTTTCATTAAATTCTCAATATTTTAAAAATAGGTACAAAACATCCTTAAATATAACAGCATTATATTATAATGTTTAAAGAAAGGGAAATTGAGTGTATCAAGGTTATAGAAGATATATATTTAGTTGTTTCTATTTTATACGTTATTATTCTTGCGTTGCAACTATAAATATCTTTGTGGAAATACTATTGTTAAGGAATTCTCAATCGAGATCGTGATGTCTCGCTTCGTTATTATGCGGATCCGCATGAACGATACGCTTATTATTGAGCGATACCGCCGAGGAAGAGATAAAGAGACAGAGAGAGAGAGAGAGACAGAGAGAGAGAGAGAGACAAAGAGAGAGAGAGAGAGAGAGAGAGAGAGAGAGAATATGAGAACGTCGATGGTAATGCGGGACTTTATGTGTTCTCATGAATGTGAACTCGGGTTGGATTCTACGGAATATGCAAGGATGGCACGGCGTGCAATAAGTTCTCGCTGCGAAATCGTATCGAACGGTAGGTCCATTTATCAGGCATCGACTTGATCGTAGAGCGCAAACAGATGGTGTTCCGTTTTCAATGTAGGGTGTACAGGCCCGAAGGTCGACTGCTTTTAACCAAACGGTGTGGCGAACATGCGTGATCGCGTGTATCTGCCCGATTACACCACGTGTCACGTTTTTCGAACACATAGTAGACAAATGGATATATCGCCGCGGGCACGAGAACGCGCGGTGCACCGCCTTCTCGATAGAAATCTCGTAGTCTTTATTACGAGAAAGGAACTTCTCTGCGAATGAGAATTTCTTCGGTGAACGAGCTCCCTCGGAATACGGAATGATTGCACACGTCTTCGATAACGTATCGGCATAGATAGTTATTTTATGTATTATAGAATTCTAAATATTTCATAGTACTTATGTGTGTTATATACAGGTTATATACCCGAAACTCATAATCAATCTTTCAAAGACAGATTCCTGGGATCATCTGAAGATGATTTTTCCTCAACGAAAATGTCGAGACACTAATAATTTTCGAATTATAAGTGATTGGAAATAAGAGGTTTTTCGTAAACTAAGCTTTGTAGAAATAAAATATTAACAAAACCACATTTTTCGATTAATTTTAAATAAAGTTTACTTTAATTGAGTTTTAATTTAAGGCTTAATTGCAAAGATATATGATGACAAAAATCGAGAAGACGCAAAAAATGACGGCCTTCATCGACATTTTCACTGAGGAAAAATCGTTTTTAAATTGGCCAGAGAATCTGCCTGTATAAAGGTGAAAATAGCCTGAGTCACACAATGGTATTATGTCATGTTAAAGTTATTAAAAAATAGACAACGCGTTATCAAAAATAGATAATGACAAAAACACTATCTTAAAGCATGACAAAAGAAAATTGACAGTTGATTTTAAACGATAAACGATAAAACTAACATGTCAAATGGATATATGTAAAAAGCAAAGAGATCTAAGTGTCAGAGAAATGTTTCAGTTTAACCTATATTTATTTTGAAACTGGACTTTATCTTTCGTGGCACTAGTACCTTGTACGGTTGTAAATCGGTACAATACATAAGTTATACTGATCTCCTTTAATTAGAATATTCCAAATTATACGAAGCGTTAAACAGTAATGTAACATTAAGCAAAGGTTGTCAGGCATACATACCACTCTCTATCTCTCTATCTTTGCCTCTCGTGAAGAGATTATTATTAATAAAATAAACTTTTCGGGCTTTAGATATACATTACAGAGAGCTCTCGCGAGCTGGTATATACCACCCATTTCTAATCTCGTGCGGACAACGCGGGGGTGTCTGGCATGGAAATGGTAATTTATCCAGCAACCTCGCTCGCGCGCGTTTGTAACATGTAGAAGCGGGCAACCTTGCCGTGTACCTCGTATGCCCGATTAATCATTTAGCTGCCTAATGGCCTCTGCGAGATTCGGCGCGCACACGAAACGAAATGACATGGTGTAAAACATTTCGGCCGAGCACGTCATTCCGTGTAGCAAAGGACTTTCTTTCTCTCTTTCTTTACAGCTCTTTTCAACTCACGCGAAATAATGTTGCCGAGGGATGTCGAAGCGGGTATTCGCTTCTGATCGAATTCTTACACAGAGAAAATGGCTGTGACGATGCGACGACGACGTTATCGTTACGACGATACTGAAGAGGGCGATAAAGTCCAAGATGGAACGAATAGAGATGACAAGAAAGAGATAGATAGATAGATGGAGAAAGAGAAAGAGAGAAAGAGAGAAAGAGAGAAAGAGAAAGAGAGAGAAAAAGAGAACGAGAGAGAGATATGATGAAAGAAAAAGAAGGACTCATCATTGTATCGCGGGTGTTGGTAGGGTGACGAACAGGAGGGTAAAAGTAGAGGGATAGACGGCTGTTTGGGGGGCACTCCTCGTAGTTGAGAAAAACGATGCCAGAGTTGTTTGCGTGTTGTCGTTACATTTATTGGCAGCAGATACGATGATGCGTCAGATCGTTAGGGAGAAACGTTAAATAGACAGTCTTTCATGCTACCTATCTTTCGTTCTAAAGAGGGAAGATGAAGCAAAAGAACAGGAAGAAGGGAAATGTGGGATAGATAGAAAAGAGAGAGGAGAGGATGGAGTTTATGCAGCGCTGATAACGGATGAAAAATGGAGAGTCACGGGGTCCTGATTAGAATCGAGAATATGAATCGGTCCTTTCGATCGTCAATATTCATGGATGCGACAGCGTTCGAAGTAGAATTCTCGGTTAAATGAAGAAAAAAATGATCGGACGCCGAGGAAACAATCCAGCTTTCAAACAGACATGCTTCCATTTCATCATGGAACAATTAAAGACATGAAATTTATTCAATTCAGAAAGATTTACAGAATAGGCACAAATGATCGATAGCTGATAATTAAAATTGATAGGATGGAAAATTTGTATTTTTAATATATGGAATAATGCGCGTTTCAATGAGAAGGAAAATTAATTATTACTGAATAACTGTAACGTTGAACGAATGATTAATGCAAGCAAGCTGTTATTTGCGAGAATATTTTTCTCATATGCTATAATGTTCAGCATTACCATAGCTGATAATAAGTGATTTAATAATCAAACAAGCTACAGCAAATCGATGCTGGTAGAAAAGAGCAGAGCACGAAATTTATACAAACTGTTTTGCACATGCTGGCGACAGACCAAATGTTAAATATCGCCAGGAATCAATTAACGCTCCACAATCAACTGCTTGTACTGCAACACGATCAATCTAACGGACTGCTTTTAACGTGTTTCTCATGCAGAAAATTTGTTTCAATTTATTTACACTTACATTGTGCGTAAACACGACGATTCTAATTTTACAAACGTTTGCGAGCCTTTCGATGTGATGTAGCCAAGGCAAACGAGCGTAACGATCGCAGTTTGCCTCTTCACCATCAGTTATATCGGCACTTGCTCTACTGTACCTCTGATGATATTGCCATTCGATGCTGTTATCGAATGTTTACGAGACATTTAACGGTGTTTTTGATGCAAACGGGAAACTAGATAACGTATAAGCGCTTTGTATCCCTAAAAGTTATTGAATGTTAAATGACTACTAGTCGTAAAAGGAGCTAGTTTATTAACATGTAAACATAAAACTGTATCCGATTTCGATGATTGATAAAATACCTATTCAAATATCGTAAAAAAATTTCCTGACCATTTAGGCATTTTTATTTTTTATGTAGAAAGAATATTTAAAAATATTTTTGATGCGATTTTCTAAAATAAAATAAAATTTTTGATTATAGGTTTCCCAATGCGTTTTATTTATATAAAGGTAAAAACAAAGAGATGTCTAAGCTTTATGTGCCAGATTTGCAAATGTATTGAAAAAATTAAATAGCTTTTCCTATAGATATAAGATAAACACATATTTTTCACTCTTATATTTTTATTTTTTTATCACTGAAATTTGTAATAAAAAATATATCCTATATATTTAATATTTTGAATATATAAATACAAACAAATATACATACAGTTATAATATATTTTAATCTTTTTAAAAACGCATTTATTAAAGCTGGAAAACATTATTTTACCTTTTTTTCCAAAATATGTTTATAATTCCCAAACAAAAAATTGGAGTCTCTTGAAAAATATATACACATATGATCATTTTTTGTGCATTAAGATTAATTATTCATGAAAAAATTTTGCACAATAAAACTTAATGTGTACAACATCAATATTTAATCTAATAAGTATCAATATCTTTAAAGAGATGAAACACATAATTCGCAATTTGGCTTATCAACTTGGATTGCTGACTCCATACAATATAAAGGCAAAATTATCAGAGAGAATTTTTTAAAATGTTCCTTGATCCCAATAAAATTCCCTGATTTTAGCAGTACAAAAGAAAATCTTGAAAAATTCAAATTCTTTCTATTTTTCCATGCTGCAAATACCCTGTATTAATCAGACTTAAATTTTCTCTCTTTCTCCTTCTTTCTCTCAAGTTTCTTCCTTTTCAAACATTACATAAATAATTCTTAAAAACAGCTAAAAGCAGAAATTACAAGCATGAATTGAAACTGGACATTTCTCCGAAATATCAGAAGAGATTTTCGTTGTCGCAAGAAATTTTGCCTCATTGTTAAAAGCTTTTTGATGATTCCCAACACGGTGGAATACTACACAACGTAGGTACACCGAAGTTACGGTTTTTGTTACTCTGTATTTCACGCTAAAATTCAAGGAAATTACGGTTAGCGTGGTAATGAATTATTGTACGTCGGAAGCGCTATTGTAAGTCCAAAACTTGGAAATTGTAAAGTTGAAGATTGCAGGACATAGTCTCTGCTTGCTTAGAATAATATACGCTACAGTTATATATAAATGCAAGGAGTAAACGACAAATCACAAGAAACAAGATGCATTGTGCATTTCTTATAATTATGTTGAAATTGTATATATACCTTCGGTGAATAAATATACTCAAGCATCTGAAAAATTAATATTAATTTACGAATAAAATAAAGAACGCGCAAATCACTCACAATTATGTCTTCCATCGTTATGTTACATCAAAAAATTCATTATAATGAATAAATAATAATAATATTCGTCAAGTATCTTTGTATTCAAGAGCTTTAAAAATAAAGATTGCTGCTAACGCATAAGTTTTCATCAAAAAGAGAAGTCTCTTTAGTCAGAAAATAAAATTGAAGCACAGCTGCACGAAGAAAATTGCCTTCAACTCGTCTGTGATTTCCTAGCGGGGTCGCATAAAATATTACTCGGCAGATATACCGCAAAATTCTTTGTATCTACAAGATCCTCGAGACGCAATGTCAGGTTGAATGTGCCCCTAACTTTCCGCTAGGTAAAGTACAACAGACACGGATCATTAACGATGCATGCAGAGATTTCTCGCGGGATCCAATATCTCTTTCGTATTATTTCATGTTCGCGAACGCGATCTCATATGCGCGTTGCAAGTGTTAATCGTCGAACTGTGTATAGAATTTTTAACGAACGCGAAAAACCCTTGGGACTTTGAATTCATTCATTCCTTCGCCCGAAGCTCCTATATAATGGGGAAAAAAGAGGGAGAAAGATAGGGAGAGACGATTTACCGATCTACTGCCAAAGGGTTTATTTTATGGCACTGCATCTACCGTGGCTGAGTTTAATTGTATCGGCCGTGGCGGTGGAAAGCCGAAGGAACGTTCAAAGCTTACTAAGTGCGCACCGATATTTTTCAACGCCGAAGTTCATTTTCAGGTGGATCACGTGCTCGCACGGGACCGGTACGTGAGCGTAAGAAAGGAAAATCTGGGAGCAGATAGGGCGGCTAAAACGGCGTAAAATTCGGCGCGATTGTATATCAGACACGCGAGCCAATTAAAACGCTCTCGAATATGACGCAGCTGGTGAATAAGCGCCGGCGCTGCTGGTATAAATCATCTCGTTCCTATGTATGTACCTACACGCAATGTCGCGCGCGTTTTTCATCGATAATCCTGGCATCCGTGCATTTCATTAAATGTATGATTTAACGGGTGAAGTAACGAGATTGCTGTTTTTAATGAAAAAATTTGAAAACTCGCAACACGCGGAATCTGGGAGCTCGAGAGACCCTAAGCTACACGGACATAATTGCAACGACTGCAGTCGGATACATGAAAAGTAGCCGGTGCGTAAGAATTAAAATGGTATTTTACACCATGACGTGACGGCGGTAATTTGCATCGTAATGTAAGTCAATTATCGCGTGCACCATAACTCAGGAACGTGTACACGCTACTGATCTTGGATTTGTACACGGTCTGGTCTCTCCTTACGGGATTACTAGAAATGCACAGAGGCAGTTGCCTCCATCCCTTCCGTTCGAAATGTTACACTCAGGGGGAATATAGGTGATTGGAGTACAAAACTACGCAAAATGTGTCCATGAAATTTGAAAATGTACGAGAGCAGTAAAATCTATTTGTTGGACAGTTTTCTCTTAATCCTCTTTAGCGGTGTAAAAACCACTTTGATAGACTCGAATCAAGCCTAACAATACATGAAAAAATAAAGCGATATTTAATAAAAAATATGATATAATAATTTAATTAATTATTGTTTTTGCAGTTTTTGAGATATTTTAATATTTCAGAAATCGAAATTTTTAATTAAGCTATTCATTTCAAAAATTTAATTTAAATTGCATTCCATATTATTCGCATTATTTCATTGATATTATTATTATTATTATATATTTTTATTTATTTATTTATTTAGTTTATCGCACGGTTATTTTCAAATAAATCTAAAACTAAGATTATTACATAATTTGGAAGAAAAGAAAATCGTTCTATTTCTGTATCGTATTTAAATTCTGTATCAATATCAATATTTAAGGTCTTCGGATAATAAGTAGAACAATCTACTTGACAAGTGTAATCTTGCCTAAATATTTAACACAATTGACTGTAATAATTCGAAGAGACTACCATTTTTCGCATCGTAGAAATAGCTACAAATGATGGTAGCCGTTACGTGTCCGCTTTAAAATTCAAGACAACGGTATTAATCTCACGGCTTTTGTAAACTCTTTTTTCCAATTCATTAAAACTTCGACGTCCGATATGCTGAACAAGTAAAGGGAGAGGGAAGAAAATTACGGTCCTACTGGCACCACGGAAAGGGGTGCATAACTCCCAGTTCCTAACTCGCTCGCAGCATCGCCAAGTATAAACGAGCGACTCGCTGAGAGAAACGGACTGGCGTTTTATAATTAAGAAGGAATTATAGATATAATCCAGCAGATATCTAACGTTTCTCTCGTCTCTCCCTTTCTTTTGTAATTTTTTTCCCGTACATTTCAAACGAATTTATCGAAACGAGCAATACCTCGCGGACATATGATAATTAACGATCCAGTACAGTAGTAGAAAAAGAAAGAGAAAGCACAAACCGATGCGTTTTATTGGATTCACTAGAACTCTGCATACTTTCCGTTTATCTTTCTTGAATATCTGCGTTAAATACTCTCATTTTCTTTATATTAAATCAATGAAAACGATTATAATTAAATCACTTGAAATGTATAATACTTTACATCCTGAATGTAATGGATTACAATTAACGTAAACGATTCTCTTTAAGCGCGTAAATCGATACATTCGTCTCTCTATTCTATTTGTCAATGTAAATTTATCAATTTCTTTCGTTATCAATTATCTCCAACGTGACTCTAATTTCGTTAATATATTTGTTCGTTTTTTCATGTTATGAAGAGGGTGAGAACTTTGCGGGAGTTTTCATAAATATTTCACGACAGAAAGTAATTAAGTATTAAGAGAAACTTTTATGGTTAAGACTGCACGATATTTTCCGTCAACGGACAATTCCGGCAAAATGACAAATGGTGAGGGGAGACCTGGCGGAGCCTAGCGCGCGTTTATAGGATTAAAAGAAAGGGGCGCGAACGAAAATCGGAGTCGCGCTCCGATGCATATATCGCGTGGCCGCTCTTTCCACGGTCACAGTTTTAATGCACTGCGGTTTCCGTATGTTTGTAAGGTTTGCAACTAAAACGTCCGGAAAAATGGAAGCGCGGAGGAAGAGAAGGTGATGAAGATAAAGAGCGGCGAATAGTGGCGTGTGGAAGGACAATTATTACGAACTCGTGCGTAATAAACGACAATCATCCAATCCAGAAATAGCACATTTATCACGCTCATGCGAGTCTCTCGAGTCTCGACTGGCTGGGTAACGACTCAACGTCGACGTTTTCCGACTATTTCCGTTGCGCAGACTCGACAACCCGTACCATTCTTCCAATGCTGAGTTACGCGTGACGTACATTTTTGTTCAAAAGTCGGCTTAAACGATTCAGAACCAGCAAACTTTGTAAACAAAAATTTTCGCGAACGCGATTAAACGTACGAGCGTGCAATTTACCGCGATATCTGAGATACTGAGAGATTTACATCTCTTCTTTTGCAAAAGATTTATTTAAACTGTAGTATCCAGAAATTTTCATATAAAATATTAATTTTCAAAAAAATTACAAAAGTTGTCTTCATCTTTAATAAACTTTATCTTAAATATCACTGAGGCAGAGTTGCAAAATAATCTTATTCGGCGGATAAAAATTTATCTCTATCCTTAGGCCCTTTTTGGTGATAAATGTTCTCAATGATATCGCGGTCTCCGTTTCTTCGTGAAAGAGATAGTTCACCACTCTAGTCTAAACGACAGTAAAGGTATATGTAACCTTAGCGCATTGGTGATCCCGACGAGCGATATGGAAAGCAGAATCGAGGAAGAGCAGGCGATGGAAGCGCACAGCTGACGAGGACCCGCTACATAAGCATCGAACGATCAGCCGCGGATACCCGAGCTGTCACGTTCAGGAAAAATATTTCTCAGTTTCCTCGGCTACGGTCGCTCTCGAGAGTAACCGTTCTTTGGAGGCGCGGGTGTACATGTGTGACAGTCGAACTCGAGTTTACGTGTGTGTTTCAAGTATGTGAGGTAGATATTGTGGTAGTTGTCCCGGGAAGAGGAATCTTTCGGATACGGTACTCCGAGACACGCTTTCGCGGCAAAAGAACCGTGACAGAAATCAGCAAGTCGCCCAACTTCTTCACCGAGTGCAGCAGATGCGACAAAGGGATTTACAGACTCGTTATTCGCGATGTTGTTGCTTGTTCACCGGTGATTTCTCTTTTTTAGCGGCCCGTGCCGCGTTGTTCTCTCCTTGCATTCACTTCATTAGATACCTTTCCGCGGGGAACATCAAACTATTTTGCCGGTCGAGATTACTTCCTCGAGAAACCAATTTGCACTGATACACCGAGAGAAAGGAATTTTCCAGCAGAACGGAGATGGGCTATTGTACTTATGCAAAAACTGTTATCGCGCCAAGAACATCATGTCGACGTGATGAGGATACTTGGAAAGACATTGCGCGGCTTTATCTAACAAAATCCGCAACGATGACTATTTGCAGATTAAACATGAATATATAACAAACGAATATTTTTACAGGCGACAGACAAATGTTGAAACTATTATCAAATTATTCGTTGAAACTATTATCAAATTATCGTTATTCATACTTTTTAATCAAAAATAAATGATACTAATTTGAAGACCTGTAAAATTTTCAATCTTTACAATCTAAAATACATATGTGCAAAATTTGATGATTATATTGGAGATTTGTTATATATAAGATTCGGTCACGAGATTTAATCGATTTTATTCTCATCCAGATGAATATCCAGTGCGCAATCACGATACAATGTTCACCTCCAATGTATAGTTTCATACAAATTAATATCACCGTTAGTGCACGAAGCACGCTATGTTATCGCGTTATGACCGTATAAATTATATTGGTAAATATATGTTTTTTTTTACATTGTCCACGATCACCATTCTAGTGCATGCGCTTACTGCGCTCTGAATTATTTACGCTTACGTACCTATTATTTATTGTCGCTCATCGTATTATTCTATTGTATCCGCGAGCCCGGGTTAATGTTCATAGACACGCGATGAATGATGAATTATTACAACACCTCATAAATGTTAAAGATAGACGAACTTACAACGTTGTAGTAATTGGAACAACCTCGTGCATGCGAAATTCGCGTCGCGAATAAGCGACGATAAATCTTGTTGCGTCGACATTATTTTCTAAACGACAGTCTCTCCAGCTTTCGAGAGGTTCATCCTTACTTAATTGTGCATATTATTTTAACAGAGCGCCGCTAATTACTCGAATATGAAGTTATTACTTGAACGAGACTACGTACGAAACTGAGTTTAAATAGCAGCAGTTGCTTAACGAAGAGAGAGCAATTTCATCACTTGAATCACTTATATTTGCGATGTCAAGCAATTGCTCTTTTCTTTCTTCTTTTTACGATTAAACAAAAACGAGACATCTCATTCGCATAAAAAATTCCTTTCTTGCAATAAATTCAATATCGGAATTGTGTCACTCGGTTGGGAAATATACAATTAAATTGGTAAGCGTTATTTCACACATAGTGGATTTTGGATGTATGAATATGCAAGCGATGCAATATATCGATCAAATTACAATATTTATGTGCCTTGGAACTTCATTCTTTGTCTTGACACTTCGAAATTTGGCACATTGAATAATACTGAAATTCGACCCGCGTTGCCTACTAAATCTCTAACGAAGATCCCAAGCGACACGAGAAATTTACGACATGCGTCAGGGAAATGGAAGACAGGCAACTCGAAACTTGAGTAAAATTCCATCCATCCGTAATAAGTCGTTTCTCAAATATTCTTGAAATACCTATATTTTATTACGATTTCCGTAATGCTTGTCATATATTACGCGGAGATCGTAATAAAATACAAGTATTGTGACATATGTATGAGATTCGTTTTTATTCAAAGGATAAATATCTAATTTAAAAAATCTCATTAATCCGATTTTGATATCCTTCATCTTCCAATTAATTTTACTTCAATATTGTGCTTCAATATTTCTTTATTTTATGTATTCCAATATTTTCTTCTATTTTATTTAAAAAATAAATATATTCTTGTAATGCATATTTTTCAAGCACGTCCATTTTTTCGTATATATGCGAAACAGTTAATCAGCAATTGTTATTTTTATGATGTACGTATAATGAAACGCTATTTTAATAAGAAAGCCGCTTGTGTATATTATTTTCTAGATACAGCTATCTCTTCAATTAGTTTGACAGTAGAAACACAAAGAACAGTTTTGCATAATAGCGAGAGGAAATACTTTTATCCGGATAACATCGCTGTAAAATGTTCTCTTTTAGTAGATCGCATGTAAATGCGCACCGCCTGGTAAAATTTATATTTTTAAGATAAATTTAACACGTAAAATAGAGCCCTTCCGGAATAAATTAAATTATAATTATATTGAAGTAAAACCTCTTTTCAAAGCAAATTGCATATACATGTACTTGATTCAAAGAACACACTCACGCGATATATGTAGATCTTGAACGCCTTATATGAAAGTTTGAAAAAACGGAGAATTCTCCTTTGCTGATCCATTTTCTTTGCATCCATAAGTGTAAAAGAAGCGACAATGCGTAAAAAATCATTTAAAAAAATATTCTTTGTTCACCATAAAAATAATACGGGCGTAAATAAGAACAAGATGAAAAGAAAGAGAGAGAGAGAGAGAGAAAGAGAGAGAGAGAAAATCTGCCCGATACGGATGCTTAGCGGTATTTCAGAGCGCATCGTTTACAGATCGTTTACAAAGAGCATCATCTCACATTACTGGTTACAAACATCGCGCCGTCACCGACGGAATCGAGAGATTTCGCAGACGACAAATTATCTCAATGGATTTGATAACGAGATGAATAGATGCCGATAAATTTCGAGAAATAAATCGTAATGCCAAACGATAAGTAATTATTGTAGGAATAAAATAACAGACGATAGAATAAGCGGGAACGCGATCAATCGATATTCTCGGAAGGTAACAATACCCATATATTATTGAGCGGAATTTAATGTCTATAATAAAGAATTTAAATAGAAGATGTCCCGGCCAAGTTATAGGGATTGTTTAACGAAAATGAATTATTTAAAGGTATGATTTTAAAAATTAAAAATTTGCAATGGAGATGATAATTTCTCACGATTATTCTTTGAAAAGAGAAGAGCCAGAACTTTATCAATTATATCCAAGTTCTGAAAATATGTCGAGTGCTAACTTCATCTCATCGACGATTCTCTTTCTACAAATATCTTGCAATTTTAGGTTACACTTTCTGCATTCAACTGAACAATTAATTCGAGCAAGAGTCATAATTGCCGGGAAAATGTTTTACGTAAAAGGAAACTTATTCCTATTCGTCATTCAATTATTATTGACGATTAGACGGTATACTATAATTATGTCGCAAAAATAATTTCCTCGAGAAATTGTCTAAGTTAACTATTCAAGCCATCCAACTAGCATCGATCGTTAAGTAAAATGAAGGCAATTAAATAAAATGGTTACGTTCGAAAATGCTCGCCGTTGTTTCCCGACTTCCATTATCTCGCGCGAAAGTCGATACACGAGTTAGGGTTGGTAAAATACATAGGTATTTTATCAAGCACCCGTTGCAAACGTTAAGAGCAACTGCTCCGGGTGAGAAAAGAAAACCTGGTATTTAGGAATCACGTGTTTCACATTAAAGCCTGAATTCTTGCCATTAAATTGTCGCGTCAATCGATTCAAAGTTGTAGCAAAATAAATACAAAAATTGAAAATTGCAACAATTTATTAAACGAGAATACATATTAAAAATAATATTTTTAACGACACCTGAGATAGGAATTTAAAATCGTATCACATATCTGTCGACATTTATGATTTTATATTGAATCCACGTATTTCGATATATATTTTCAAATCATTAACGTCAATTCACGCGTGCATATAAGGAGAGATGTGTGCGTATGTGTACGTATGTATGAATGAATGAATGTACGTATGTATATATGTATATAAGTAACGGGCAGAAAAGTTTGTCCTCTTTCAAGGCGAGCAAATAATTTTTTGAACCTTTGATCTTTTCTTTTAGCATAGTGCCGCGTATCATTCCGCGAAGATTAATGTGCGTCGCAACGCTCGCGCATAAGAGCGACCGGCTGTAATCTCCGCGAAGGAAAAAGAATCACGTTAGCCGGATTTCGCTCGTGTTCTCCGAGATAACGCGATTTTTTCGTCGGATGTGCGAATCATAAACTTGCAGCAACGGCCGCGAGTCGGGAAAAAAGAGAGTCGAGAGAAAAAAGAAAACGGAAAAACCGAGAGGAAAAAAAGATACGGCCGCAAACAAGGGGCAGCGGAGCAGCGCCAGCAGCAGGCAACGCTACTTAAGCACGACGCAAAAGGGTGAATATCAGGCCGTAAAGGGAATTTACATGGACTCCGCCAAAGTACCGCCAACTTCCGTATCGGAGAAACTCGGAGTCCGATATCTCGAGAGTATCGGGGGCAGGAGGGATGGGAGGAGGGACGGAGGCGACAAGAGCGCGCGGTGCGAAGTGACTGTCGGGAGATGGAGCGGAGCGAACACGAACGGTGTAATAACGTTCGTCACCGAGAATTTCCAATATCACCGTCCGCGGTTATTGACGGACCGTAAACTCGTCGAATGGTAATCTAAAATCGTGCGGAAAATGAGGATGCGTACGATCAATGACTCGTGGCGCGGTGAGACGCGGGGGCGGCGGTCGCCGATAGCGGCCGGGCCCGGAGAATATACGTGCAATTATACGCTACTGCTGCGCCGTCACGGCCGTTTTCACCGATGAGTGATAAATCGCATCCTCCGCTCGCGTTCGCGGAGAGCGTTTCCTCTGTTAGCGCCGCGCTCCCCCTCCCCCCGCGAATTCGAATCGAAATTATATCTGGAAACGCGGCGCCGACTTTGCCGTTCATTAATCGCTGTCGATCCAGTCATATTATATACCATCATCGATCGCTTCGATTATTACACAACGTTATCGGAATAGCTACGATCCGCGCTCGAGATACGCAAACGAGATTACCGCCAATGAATAACGAAGGAAAAGCAATTGTCGCCAATATCGAACATGTTCGAGCGATACGCATGAATTTTCCCAGGGAAAAATCGTTTTACGTATGGTTAAGCTCGAGTTTGTAAATGTTACATGCGTGGAATAATAAATTCCACAGAAAAAAAATAAGTGTCAAATATAATTAAATTAACGCGTTCATTGTTTCGTATATACGCAACAATTTATAATCTTCTTAGATGAATTTAATATAATTTTAAATAATTTTAAATAATTTTAAATAATTTTAAATTTTAACAATATTATAGTCTTATTTTAATATTGTAATTGTCACCTCAAGAATGTAGAATTATTTAATTCTACTTTAAGAAAATTATAATCTTTGATTTAAAAATGTTATCTTCTATTTAACATTGTTTCTTTTTCATTCAAGAAAATTAAATCTTAAATCATAAAACTATATTTTTCTTCATTGAACTATATAAAATGGCTTCATTCAAGTAAGCAATTATTCAAGCAATTATATTTTTCTTAAATTAACGCAATATAATCTCATTTCAAGATTTTCACGTTAAAACTAAATATATTTTCAAAAGAAGAATGTCCTTTTTTTCTGTGTAAGTAATTGTAAATCGCGAGATAAAAAAAGCTGATTTTTCATTTATTTTTCTAATAATTAACGTCAGTTCCTCTTTCTCATCATAAGAGTTTTTCGATGTTACTCGATAATTAAATTTTGTAAAAATCCAAAGCTGGATTTAGAGAGAGCAAATGTGCGTAAATGAAGATACAAAGGCTCGAGACTTCCTCTAATGCTATAATAAAATTGTCGACGATAAAATGGGGAAAGCAAGATTCTCTAATGCGTGCCTCCAAGTCTTGCGCGGCAAAAACCACCGTAACTTCAATGGGAAAACTTGCGCGTGGCACGAGAATTACATTAAAAACTCGCGTGATCTTATGCACGAAGGTTAACTGCATCAACCTTCGTCCGCGTGCGCGCGGTAACGTTGGGAATACAGTGTCTCATTAAAGCGGGGTCGCGCACAAAGGCTCGGCGACCGACTCTCGCGAGCACCGTCAACTCGATGAACTATTTTTTAATTCGCGCCGAGGAAAATCCGTTGCGGACCGAGGCTTCGCAAAGTTTCGCAAAGTTGTGCATACGCATGACCGAATTCCAAGTATCACATCGAGGACGAATTAATTAAAACTTTCGGGACGCGACGCATTTTTATCGTATTAATATCGCTCCAAGCGTCCGAGAAAAATATAGCGAAATGAAATGCGCGTCTCCTGAGAAACGGCACACGCCGGAAAAAGCATCCCTCCTGGTGCTGTGACGCAGTACGCGGCGTCTTCGGATAAAAAATAGTGGCATAAATCCCGTAGGAAATCGATCTCGCGTCGTCCATTTTCCCCAGCTTCTCTTCTCCGGAACCCTTTTCCCGCCTTGACACACGCAAGATTTACTCGCGGCCAGGAACCAATTTCACCTCTCCATCCGTCATATATCCACCTGATTAGGCGATTTGTTGCAGCCGGATCCTCCGGGGGAACGCGTCGTGTCATCCCGACGACTCTTTTTCCAGAATCGGCATCGAGAACTCGGCGTAGCCGTAATCGATATCTGTTTTTCCGCAGGCTTGTTCAAGTTTCCTCTCGCGCTTTGTTTTCACTTGGAATGAATTTTTCTCGTTTAGATATTGAAAGTAAACTTTTCGCACATTTCTCTAGAGCATCCAATAAGTGTTTGTATTTGTACAATTTATCGCGAGAAATTAAAAATGACAAACAGCTATCCATTTATGAAATAGTAAATATTAGAAATTGACTAAAATCGTTTTACCCTCGCAAAATTGCCTCCGATTAATTTTATAAATTTCTCACGATAATGTAACACATGTCGATGCTTGCGCGCTAGTTATATTACCTTAGATTATTATACCGCGGCATTACATCGCATACATGATACGTAACCATCAGAGAACACGTATAATGTAGCATTACTAGGTTACACTTACATTAATCAAATTTGTTGTACCGACGTGTAATTCTCTTTCTCTCTCTCTCCTTAACTCCCTTTTCCTCCTCCTCTCTCGAATTTTGCATTTAATTTCTTAACATAGGACGAGTTTGTTAGGAGTAGTCGCATCGTAATAAAGAATTAGAGGAGAGTATCAGGAAAAGAATTTAAGGATGTTTTGTATGTACAATCCCAGCAAAAAGTAGCTGAAAATCAATATTGACGAATATCCACTTTTGGTGTATTTTGAACACGAGAAATTGTGTAGAATATTACAATTTGATCTTAGCTACAGTGCAGAGATGTATTTTTTAATATTTATTGCGTTTTTACTGAAATATTTCGAATTTTGTTAATCGAAATGCAAATCGATCAACTTTTGGCAGAGATGTTTCGTCTTGTGACAGATACATGGCTAATTTCATTAAATTATATTTATCTTTTTAACCAGTTAGTACTTGTATAATATTATTTGACCAAATATTTCCTCTGTATCTAAATTTTTGCAAATTTTAAACAAATTCTGAATATTATTTCTATGTGTTTTTGTTTTTTGAATCGTGGTTATACGTTTCCCATAAGAACACATGTTAATTCGGTGTAAATTAAAATCCTTATAACTTGTGAACGCTTCAGTGAATCGATTTAAAAATTGTACTAAAGATTCTAAACATATGTAAAAGGACATTCTGTACAATTTTCATTAAAGTCTCAATATTTTGAAAATAGGTACAAAACATCCTTAAGGAGATATCTGAGAAAGCAACCAACCAGCTAACATCAAAGTTAGAATATAGAATACTGGCTGAATGCTTTTCAAAATGACGCTAAATCCTTTTAAATTCTCTTCTAAATAATTCTACGACGCAATATAAATTCCATTAGAGCGAGCATTCATGCTAACCTGCGGCAAATCGTCAAATAAATTACGAATCGCGCGCGAATGTTATTGCTAAAAATAACGACAAGTATCAAGAATTAAATATAAACAATATTTTAACCAGCAACGGTCGATTCGACGAGACGATCCTCGTCGGATGGACATGCGTCGGGGTATCTCGTGCAAATTAATTACTCAGGCAGACTTTAAGCATGCAGATGCAATGTAAAGCCGCCCTTTATCTATCCAGCGGGATAGTTTGAGATGTGAATTTGGTTCGCAAATTGCATTACATACGCGAGACACGATGCCGAGACTGTCTTCCGAGCGAGGGCACAACGCGAGAACATCCGGGCGCGGCTGTGCCGATAAAATTCAGACAGCGAGCTTCGGGGGTGGCGAATTGCTGCACCGGGCGCGTCGACGGCATCCGGGAGGACGGGCGAGCCCGGGGACTCGTTCCATCGGTCTCCCTCGTCTCGTCTCGCGCGCGTGCGAGGGTATACAACAATCCCAAAATATTCCGGAGTGGTGATATTTTCTGGACATACGCGACCGACAACCGGTCGCGCTTGTACACGCGCCCGGACAATTTATACCGGCAGCCTTTTGAATTCAGTAAACGGCCAACCGGACGCGGAATTTTAAACAATTTGCCGTGTGACAGCTCCTACAAGGCCCGTGAAATCCGCGCGGATTTTTGTATCGCAAGGAATAAAAAAGGATAAATAGTTAAACATATATTTCAAGATATATGTGTATTCATTCATGCGCATCAGTGATAATATCTGTCGCACGTGCAAAATAAATAAATAAAAAATATGACACGCGTATAAAATAAACATTCGTCATTATATTCTCGTGAAGTTCAAGTTCTAAGTTTAAATAAACGGAGACTGTGATATAATTAACGTCTTTTATGTTTAACGAAAATGTCTAATTGACATTGATATTTATCGTGAATTTGATATTTATCGTGAATTTGTATGATACCGTTAATATCTTTGCGATAATTGTCTTTGCCCTATCCAATTTAATCTCAATAACGAATTATTGGAAAACAAATTATAAATCCGCTGTTATAAAGAAAGAAATCTTAAAAGTAATTTTTAGCAGCCAAATCAAATAAATTGAATTTTCTCAGAATTTGTCAAATGTAATTAAATATACAAAAATAACAACGGATTAATATAATCGCCGCCCATGTCAAAGAGGTGAACGCTAAATGCATAAATATCTCATTACATTAATAAACCAAGACGGATATCCCACAGAATTGCCAGAGGAATTTCTACTCGAAACAATCGGTACTTTCGCTAGCGCGCGATCAATCGATCCGTTTTGAATGCATCAAACACGAGCGCGATTCAAATCCGTTCAGGCGCGCATTGTTACGAATGCAACAGTCGCAATATGCATTCTTTCGAACGGCGCTCTGGAGGACGCAAAACTGAAAATAAGCGTGAGAATCCGACGTGCGTGCGTTTTTCACAGTACCGCATGCATTCGACGAGATGTCATCTCGAGAACAAAATCCGGTTAAATTTGATATATCGAAGCGCAGCCAAATATTCGCGCGTACAGATAAATCTTTAGTTCGTACCAATAAAAACTTATATATTATATTAGCGTACACAGTTGTGTATAGCTTACAATTTTTATTTATTATTGATTAAAATACAGAGAGAAATTTCTCGATACGTGGAATAGCTTTAAACGTATGCTTGGCCGTAGTGATTTAACCCGTTTGACTTGTATCGAAAATGTATCTCATCTTATCATCCATATATCATATAACGCGAACATTTCGAACACGGCGCAAGACCAGCATCTAACCGTCCAATATCCGTAGTGGAATAGCGATAAGAGTGCTGAATCAAATATATGGTGCAACCGATACCCTGAGTCTTATCGCGAACGACTCATTGATTTATCATGCGTCGAGTACTTGCTCCATACGATAATAACCGATAACGAGCCATAAGGTAAATTTCTAGGTAACGGATCGATGATATTAGCTTTCATTTCTGTTGGCACTTCGCAATTTTCATGTGTTACCGCGTTTAATGTCAGTCGTCAGTCGCGTATAATTACACGCCTCGTCATTATATAATACGCATACATCGCATTAATAATTAAGAAATTTTAATCAAAAATATGTGTCGCAAGTATTCCTTCGCACAGAAATATAATGCAGGCAAGCTTCAGCTCGGAAGTTAATTTAATTTCAGAGAGTATTTTGTGTGTGTGTGTGTGTGTGTGTGTGTGTGTGTGTTGTAAATATATATACATGTATAAAATATATTTACCCGAGATGAAGAAACACGAGGATGATTAATGTTACCAAGCTATTATAATCGGTTGCGTACCACAAATAGTGCTATTCCCTTTATAGAAAGCATCTGAAACAAAAAGATATAATCGTAAATGAATATATTGTTAATTATGAATGAAACGAGATATGAATATATTTATACGGATAAATAACATTTTTAGTATCAACGTATTGGATTTTTACGATATCTAATATAGTTAAGAAAATACTTGAACGACGCTTTGCGATTCTACCTCTGGGTACGATCGATCGAATACGTGACTCGGTCACGAAACACACGCGAAACATATATTCACTTGAAATTATGAGAGGCAAATTCATTACAAAATTATTTTGTGTAGCTTCTGTGCCGTAATTGAATTGCAAAGAGCACAAAAATTTCCATAATATCCATTAGCCACAATTAACAAAACAAATTATAAATGTAAATCTAAACATGCGCGCAAATATCTTTATAGACTTTTAAGTGACAAAATCGAATGTTGCACGCAATAGTGAATGTAAGATATAATCATGTTATAATCATGTTTTATAATTAAATAATGGAACAGCCTATACACAACAGCTAATTAGCGCTTAAAAGCGAGATGGATTAAAATATGTTTGTAAATATCGTACATGTCAGTATTGTTATGATAACATTATATCTGCATTGATCTCTGAAACAAATTAACGATTGCAAACAAATTAAATCCAACTGCTGATTGTTTTTATTTTTAAAGCTATATAAATAATAACACTATTATCGATAACGCTAAATTGAGAGATCCAACATTAATCTCGAAATATTAATTTTTTCAAAAAAAAACTTCATGTAAAAAAATCTTACAATAAAAATACGAATTGCATATGGCAAAAAATAGATTGTTAAAATAAATATGTACATATTTTACGAAACAGTTTTGTCAAGAAAATGCAACTGAAATAACATTCGATTCTATGTTATGTAAGCGAACCAATTTTCGAATATTATGCAATTTTTTTCTCTAGTAATTTTGTCGTGTTTATCTTTCTATGATTATAATTGACTTAAAAAGGAGGTCAAAGTTTACCAAGTTCAAATATAAAAGAGGCTAGAAAGTAAAAAGCAATAAAGGACTTAGAAAAGAATATTGTATCGAAACAGAAAGTCATGAACTCTATTAACTTATATAAACAACGAAAAGTAATATTACAACGAAAAAGAATATTTTTAAACCAAGTTAGTTTTTAAATGACTATCAAAGAAAGTTTATGAGATTTTCTAATTCTTCATTTAAATTCATATCCGTATTTAATTTACATTTGTGATCCGTGTATACATATATATGTATGTGTGATAAGTTTTTAAGATTTTACTTTACACTTTCTTTCTGTTCTTTCACTTTTAATGTCATTATAATAATTTCAGTCTTATATTTGATTATCGGCTGTTTTAGCATATACTTGAAAAAAAAATTCCTTATTACACTAAAAACACTATGTATGTATTATGTATATTCTCTGTCATTTATGATAATAATAATTTCATTACATGTGTTGTCTTAATAACTAACATAAATTGTATAATAATTCTCTTACAATAAGAATAAATAAATTTTTTTTCTTATATCCATCAAAAATGATCCAAAAATGGATCGAAACATACGATATTATATTTTTGACATTTTTTGATTATTAATAATGTATTACGTCCCATTTATCGCGCTGACTCTTAATTTTTATTATTTTTTCTATGATATATTATTTACATACATATAATGTACATATATTTTTATATACATATTTTATATATATATTTAATATCTAAAAATTATAACAAGTATAAAGTTTTATATTTTTATTTCATTTTTCGAAAATTTAAATCATAAATTTAAATCATTTCTCACACATGAATATAATTTTACGAACTTTACGCGTTTTGATATTAATATTTTTAAATAGTGCATTATTTCTCGATAATATTTTACTTTATAAAATAAAAACGCAAAAATAGAATTAAAATAAAATCTAATACTTTGTTATAAACATAATGTATATAAATATATATATATATATATATATATATATATATATATATTGTAATATAACACAATGTATATAAAAACATTTCAGAAACATTGAGTTTAAAATAAAATATGAAAAGATTGAACCATAGATGTCGATAGAATTTTTGTAATAACTCTAATCTTTTTTAACAGCTTATTAAAATTTTTTTATTCATTCTTAAAATTGTTCTTTTTGCTTCGTCTAAATTTTATTTTATTTATTCTTATTGTAAGAGAATTATTATACAATTTATGTTAGCTATTACGACAACATTATTCTCCTATTCTTAGATAAAAATGAGGGAAAATACACAATAGATACAAATAAATTTTTTTAGATAATCGCTCTATATCTAATTATAAGATGCAGTAAAATCAAAGGTGAATTTTAAAGAGATAAAAGAAAACAAATGATTTGGATTGAAAATAAATATTGTTGAAATTTTCTTCGTACGAACGAAGTATGAATCTCTATATATGCATATCGAGAGAAAGCTACTCATAAATCTGCGCGATGGTTAGGCGAAGCGTGACTCGCGGCATAAGGGAGGGAAAGTAGAGGTTACAGATTGCGAAGTTGAGGGCGGATCTCGGTGGCGACCGACGACGCAGACGACGGCTACGGCGAGCGGGATAAAGAATTCGGAATTCGATTCGACGATCGTGTAAGTTTCTATGCGAACGAGCACGCTGAGACGGCACAGTTTGGATTCACTTCCACATACGTGAAGCAGGGAAGCAGGTTCCAGGAAGCAGCGTTTCGGGGCCCCGCGAATCTTATTGAAAGTTCCTGCCCAGCGTAAAGTCGGTTCCCAGGCTGGCTGGCCTGGATACATGCTAGCGAAATCCCCCATTTTTCTATAACTGAAACAGAACTGAGAACAGCCCCTTCGTTTTCTCCCAAAAACGATAGTGCGACCATAAGATTTAAAATACATTGCTAATAGGTTTGCGAATCTATAAATATTTTTGGTATCTAAATATCGATCACCTTCAGATTCTAATATTGAATTTTTCATTATACCAATTTCAACTAACGATCTAAAGTAAATATGGGATTATATATTCCTGTATTTATTTTATTGAATTTGTTTGTTCATAAATTGTTAGAGTAATTATCCTTAGTTCTCTCATAATATATTTTGTAATAATCAAAGACATAAATGAAAGGTATATTACTTCTAAAATATGTAGATCGTTAACTAGTATTGTAAGTAAAAATTAAGGATCTAATTTAAATCTTTTTTTTTCTATATTAATTTTAGATCTTTATTTAACAATAATTCATAAAAATAATTCAATTTTTAAAAATTAAATTAAATATTTATATATATATGTTATATCGTTATATATTTAATTAAAAAACTGCAGAAAAATAATTAAAATTTTCATACCATTTAATATCTCTAAGTTTTATATCTATTAAAATTTTTACTAGAGGAAAATTTTTTCATCTCGAAGAAAAAATTGATCAAAAGACTTATAATGAGATATGATGCTAGCGCTCGTAAGATATTTATCCAATTCGTTACATTTTCCAGTGCTCACGTCCTAAAAGCCCTCAGGAGCTATCGATTTTGCGATTTAGGCAAAATTCATTCGGTCCCAACGACGCTCCGTATATTTGCGCGATCGGGCATGCGCCATATAAATAAGGTCAGATCGATAAGCCACCCGAGGAGAGAAAACGAGAAAGAATGAAAAGCGCACGAGATGCGCGATCGGACGGCGGAAGTAGATGCCGGCATTTCCTCTCTACAGTTCCTTTACGCGTACCGTTGGTGCGCCGTCCGGGCTGACAAGAAAATCTCCGGTATCGTGGTTTTATTCCAGCCAGACGTTAACGCGCATACGAAATCCGCGTAACGTAAGGGCGTCCTGACGTCGGGGGAGGGGGTTAATCCTCGACGGGAAATAATTTATCCTAGCAAAATCTGGTCGAAAAAGAAAGAGAGAGAGAGAGAGAGAGAAAGATAGGGAGGAGAAGCTGAAGATAGGTACATACCGGCAGGCCATTCCGGCAGGAAGGGCAAGCGGACAAGTTTATATGAATGAGACCGCGAGTATTGGTAATCCTGAAGATTGAGTTTGCAATGAAGTTTCTAAGTCGTTCTTCGATTCGGTGATTTTTTTTTCCATCGACGTGAGCGCCGGAATGGAATTAACGGATCGAGGGGCACGGTCGGAAATAAGCGCGTCGCTGAAAGTTCGATCTTTGACGATCGGAGAATGCGATACGCGATCTTAATCGAGCGCGAACTCGCCGAGAAGTTCTATCGCAGAAGCTCTGTTCTCCCGAATCCCGGTTCTCCAGTATCGGTTCTTTTTTCCGCAACCAATATATCCGAGCTCCGTATACCGAGAGAGAAGCAAAGTTGCTTCTGCGAGTATATAATTTGCCTTTATTGTGTTTAATTTATTTTGTCTGATTGAAACCAAATATTCCAATATTTAAATACGCACACAGGATATCCATCTGCAATGTAGGAATAGGTTTTATCGCGGATCTGATTGCATCGTTATCGAATATTGCACTATTTATTTTACTATTAAACGATATTTAACGTACTATAAATATTTTCTTTCGGTAGTTCTAGATTATTTCTTCTTATTTACAGATAAAGATGCATATCAAAATTCATTTTTACTTTACTGTAGGAAGATGTAATTATTTTCATTCTTATGTTTTCTTTTGTCACATGTATCAAATTTGTTGCATTAAAACTAATATTTTGATTTAGAAGTTAAAATTTATATTGCAAACAACACATGTTTTCACGTGCTATGTTTCGTGTAAGAATTAATGTATTAAAGAAAAAATTGTACGACGCGATATCTCAGATTTTTTAATAGTTTTATCAATCGTGTAAATGAAATATAAAAAACGCAATATTATTTTAAAACAAACTCAAATAATAATATAAAGAATATGATGTTTTTTCATCTCACATAACGCGTCATAAATTTCGAGCATATGAAATCAATTTTCTATCGTTTAATGGACACGTATTATATTTTAAAACTAGTACAGTGATGGTAACAATCACTATATAAAAAGACAGAGAACAATGCAAACTCAATTAACTTTACACAAAACATTCGTAGCAAGTTCTTTTTTTTCATCTATAACGTTCGCGTACCAATTGTACAAATGGGGCGACCAGAGGCTGTGCTTCATTCTCAACTTTCGATTCTATAGTGAAAATTTTTGTTGGCCATAAAACTTACTACATAGCTGACAATATATATGTGCAAATTTTTCCTAAATATAAAATAGAAATACAAGAGACCAACAGTGCGGTACTAGCCAGCGAATCGATTCGATTTGTCTTCGCGACTTTATGAAAAGTTACACTTCCGATAAGATCCAGTTTGGATAGAAAAAAGTTATTCATCTTACGGAACGTTTAATTAAATCAGAAAACGATTTAGCCGCATTCGGCAGTCTTTCCGATAATCAACGATCACGTCGTTATTTACCATAAAAAGTCTCAACGGGATTTATTACAGTTCGTTGATTAAAAGCTTTTTGAAACGATACGATACTCCAGGATTTCCACGTCCTTGTTTGGACACTTCGTCCCAGTTCGATTTCGAAAGCGCACATCGGGAATATATTTTGCGTCATATAAAATTAACCGTTTCCGATACAATGTATTCAATTGAAATCGCATATATACGCGATAGTTGATCATATTTCAGTGAAAAACATTTTAATGGTGAGTTTTCCCGACGGTTTCGAAATTGATTTTTTCTTAGCAACAATTTAATGGAAATTTATAACAGTCACGCTCTTTTGATTTTCCGGTATTTAAAATTTCGTTGAAAATTCACTTTAAACTAATTGAAAAAACAAATGATTTATATATTGTACATATGTGTAGTTATTAATTTTTCTTCTTGGTATTTAATACATACACATATACTAGGGAGAGTTCTTTCATTTTAATTCTTTCAAAAAAAAAAAAAATCTTTTAAACAAAAAAAATTATTTTTAATTAAATTTTTTTTGTAATTAAATAATAATAACAAAAACATGTGAGCGTATTTTCTGAAAGTCTGAAAAGTTATTTGTCTCATCGTAACAGTATCGAACACATTTTTAGGTTGAGCCAAACAAGTAAGAACAAGTTTTATCGCTTTGAAACTTAATTAAAGTCAAAAGTAGTAATCCTCGCCGATATTCGACTAGAGATAAATTAAACGTCACCTAATTCAAGCAGAATTCTTTTCATTGCATTTTAAATTGCGAAACTTCTCGGTAATGGAATTTGATGCAAACACTTTTACAAATTATACTCTATAAATGATTTCTAAATATTCACATATGTATATATTCTCATACGATTTCAATTTTTTAAAATAGAAAATTTTATTATATTATATTAAATCTATTTTTTAAAATAAATTTTAAATAGAAAATAATCAAGATTGACATCGTAATAAAATAGAATGTAAATCCATAGAAAAATTCCATTCAGATTATACGGTATATTTTTGAAAGGCATAGTTAATAAAAATACATCACTCTCTCAAGCATTTTTAGTACAATAGTTTGCAAGCCGATCAATATGCACACAAATATATATGTGACCCGCTTAATTTGAAAGTATTACATACACATATATGCATAACACACATTTTATGTTATTCTTCTTTTTTCTACTTTTCTCGATTCAATGATATATTTTTCAAGGTGTAAATATAAATGTAAATAATAAATATCTGAGAAAGTAGAGTGTGAAAAGTATTGTAAATTGATAGTTTCGTAATCATAATTATAGAATTAGAAAATTAATTAATATACATAGTTTTTTATGCAAAAGCAAAATTCTTCGAACCGCAGCGCAAGATTGATTGAAATTACAATTTATGCCTTACTTTTTTTAAAAATAGTAATGTTATAAATATATTGCTCTCTAATTTTCATAGTATCCATTTTTTTTCAAAAGTAAAGATGAAAAATACTGAAAAAAATACTAAAGTAATATATAATCTCAACTTTTGCTCTTAAGGAATGCCAACTTAAAGAAAAATATCTTCTTATATGGTCGAATAATCTTGTATCTAATTTACTTTGCTCAAAATTCATATTAACTTAAGAAACGTGTGTTATTTCGTATAAGAAGAGAGAGAGAGCATAATGTTTGAATGTTTTTATTTTCCAACTCGCGCAACTTACTTTGATCTACGATGTGAAGTAAGGACTTGACTGGCAAACTACACGCTCATGGACTTATTGAAAGATACCAGGATATACACTCCTAAATATATGCGGAATGTGATAACTTAGAGCAGAAAAGCACCTTTGAACGAAAGATAGAGAATTTTCTTTCCACTTTCAAGTCAACTACACTACACGAAAAATAATTTATAAGCAGTACTATATTATGTAATAAAAATTTATAATTTATTTTCTTATTTTTCTTATCTCTATTCTCTATATTCTTCTTTTTTCTATTTTTCTCGATTCAATGATATATTTTTCAAGGTGTAAATATAAATGTAAATAATAAATATTTTAATTATTAATTTTCTAATATAGTTTTACTTTTTAGTGGACATAGTAAACATTGTATTTTATAATTTTTTTAATGCTTATATTTTATTTATTCTATTTTGAAATTTACATGTTATTTGTGAAAACTGTTTCAGCATAAAATAAATCGATTTCATCTAATAGATGTAATAATTACGAAAAAGAAAATTTTTCTTCATTTATATCAACACATGAATATTTTAATTAAGGAAAAGAATTTTTATCGAGGAAAAAAGAGGACGGACTTAACAATATCACATCTCTTCGTCGACTGTCTAGCGAGAATAAATGTGTTTCTAGCTTCGTTCGTTTATCCACATCTCTAACTCTGACATCCAAGCCGGACGCGAAACATCAATGGATACCTGTCATACACACGATTGCAGATTCAATAAGCCGCTTCGGTGAGGAAGAAGCGACGTATCTATCGACATATGTTGAGAATGACATAACACCGCTGGTCATGAGGAGAAACTGTAACGAGTAATCTCGGCGTGAAATATTAAAAAATATTGAAAAGCGTTAATGGAATACTATTTATAATTTTACGCATGCATTGCTTTTATATCATTAAAGTGCGACATACAGTGGGAAAGGCATTTGAAAGACAAATAATGGACAAATGACTTTTGTGACGAGAATATTGAAATATTCATATATATAATAAATATATAAAAAAGGATGATTTACTCTTTATAATTTTAAATAAAATTTAATGGTCTGTTAACGACGACGTTTTATTGTCGAAGTTTATATTATATTATATTCAACTAATCAATACATTAACTTGCGAATAAAAATATCATCAGTTAAAAGAATGTATTGCTGTTAATGTATATGTTACTGATCTTTCGTATAGTTAAATCGCAATCCACGAATAAAATTCAGGCATTTGGCGCGTAATTAACGCAGTTGCGCCATTTACAGCGAGATCGCTACGAGATAACTACGATTCGGAACGAACGAGAGTATTCGGTGCTGTTTACACCATATTTCGCGGTCATTCATGGTCTCGCACGGTGGGTGTATTTTGGCAAGCTTTCAAAGAATAGCACATAACCAGCGGTATTTTCGCGTTTCTGCTGCATTAGACGGTAACTACTTGACAGATCATTCGTCACGTGGGAGAGGATCGAGAAATTCCCTCTTTCCTCTTTTTCTATCTCTCTCTCTCTATTCTAAAAGTCCTCCACTCGTCGTGTAAACGTCACCGACAATTGGCATCGTCTTCTTGTCAGCGTCCTTGTCGGTGTCCCCTTCTAACTGCGCTATTCGCACGTAAAGGAATGCACAACCAGATTCCAGCGATCCCGTACATTTCTGCTCATTAAGGTAGCGCGACCAATTTAACACCGTCAGTGGCCTCCCACAAGCTGCTCTCGCTATTTTTGACTACAACGAGCCCCGTCGTCGAAACGCGATCTGACAACAGCTGAATCATGATGCGCAAGTTCGTGCATTTCATCATTTTCTATGAGAAATCTCCAGAGAAAATCTTCACTTCCTTCAAGAACAGCCCGCTACAAGAGAATTATTTTAAGGATGAATAGATTACAACGTCCCTCGTCGACACAAGTTTTCCGTGCATACGCCACGTTGCATTTCTTTGAAATCCTTTATGTGTAGTACAAGCGGAAGAGTAGAGCTTAAGGGATCGGTGTCCGCTCTGCAACTTTGTTCACAACGAAACGAGAAGTTACAAGGGCGGGCTCTCAAGCGATTGGCTCGAAGCTTTCTCGTGTCGCGAACACCTGGCCGAAGGGAGCGACTGTCACGAAAAGAGCGCGGAGTTTGAAAGTAATTTACAGATGGAGAAGGTCGGATTAAGGTAAATAAACAAGATTGCTTTAAAGTTTTCATGTTGGAGAAAAAGGTTGGCTTTGTAATGATCGCGATGTAACGCAAAATCAGCTAGATAATAGTATATCGGCTCCTATGAATATAGGTAGGTCGGAAGATCATAAGTCCGGAGCGAAGAATTAAGCCAGGGGAACATTACGGGCGCGGGCCAGGCGGACTCCTAGTGAGAAATTGCGGGCGAGATAATATTGGAAGTATAAAGCTTCCCCAATGGTTTCCCGCATCGCGAGCCGACGCTTTTTGCCAGCGATAGCGATTCTTTATCGCGAGACAAGTATCATGGCGATACTTTATATCGTGCAAAACCGGGCGTTATCCGGGATTTATCGTTATTAAAAACGCCGCAGATGTCGAACACTTCACAATATGCAGGTATTATTATTCAACCAGCTACTTTCGTGAATTAAATCTATTAATATTAATAGTCATTCCTTTAATTTTTCATCGGGGTTTAGTACCCTTTTTTAGAACACATAACTAATTTAAAGAGGGAGATTAGCGAATATTATTCCGAACTAATTGTAAGTTTAAATAACACTTCTTAATTTTCTGACCTAATGATTGCGCGAGCGTTCAAAACTTGTTAAATGTTTTAAGAGAAAACAACTTGGAGGAAATAATTTTCTTCTTCCTATTAATAAACGTGTTTTCCCCCTGCAGAAAGGGTTGAGAAAACGAAGTATTACCTCTTTGAAATACATGAGATGTGTATATTGCCAGACGGCATGGACGTAATCTGATGTGAGAAAGACTCGCTCTGCGTATAAAGCGAGCATAAAGCCGGTAACAGCTGGACACGAGTAGAATCAGAAAATCAATATCATGGTTTTGTGGATTATCGTGCAAATTTTAATAACGTAATAAAAAGATATCTAGTGCTTGCGTTATTATTATCATCTTGATCAAATTGAATTCCTCAATTACACGAATAACTTTATATATATTTTAATATTAAAATAAAATAAAAAATTTTAAATTTTTTAGATATATTATTACATTAATTTATTATCGCACATAATTATAAAAATTATGTCGTCACGGATGATACATATAACATGTAGATTGTATCTGAAAAATTCCGACTCTGTGATTTTTAGCAATTCGAGTACATATAGTTGTATATATATATATATATATATATATATATACAACTGTATATATTGTATATATATATATATATATATATATATATAATAATCAATACATTTGAATGATAGATAGTCCATTAGGAGTTTAGGAGTTTAGGATCTCTAGAATGATATACTTTCAGGTCTTCCCATAATTGCTGCTAAAAAGTCTCCTTTACTGTTTGATGTATCTTCTCTGATCGCTCCCTAAGCTCCCGTGTAAAACGTCCATCCTTCGATTCCACGCCATATAAAGAATGATTGCACCGAGGCTTTTCTCTTCTTTCTGCTTTCAACGATCAAGTCGGCTACTAAATGGCAACAACCTCTCGAGCATGAAACTGCTCAAGTTTTCACGCTATTGTCTCCTGTTAAGGATTAACGTCAATGTACGAACGTTCTTTGCCAAATAACGACTGTATTTTAATCCTAAAATACAAATCTATTGGATTTATATATTTATTTAAAAATTCTTCGAACGAAAGCGCATGATAAATAGAAAATTATAATAAAATAAAAGATTACCGTTAATAAACATCAAATGAATAAAATACTATTGTATTTATTAAATCTCTTCAATACTAAACATGTATTAAAGCTGCGATAAATTCATTATAAAATTACTGTCGTGGAAATGTTTAATTAAAGGTAAATTGCATATTTGACGTTCTCCTGTTTAATATAATACAATACCCTCTAGCATTCGCTCCAAAATACCATCGATATCCGCGCAAACCGGAGAGAAGTCTGGCGTTGATGATTCGCTACGGAATAAATTATTGTTGAGATTTGTATATACGGACCACATATAATCACGCTACGTATCCGCTTCGTATCCAGAGGGCTGCGCTGGTGGTTTTCGCATAAACGCGGCGAATGGTGGTAAGCTGTATCAAGCGTCGATCGGCTGCACTGCGGCTTTAATAGAATAACTAAACTCGACTTATACGAGACAAACAGGAGGCCGATCATCAATTATTTGAGCACGCCGCAAGGTAGTATGGGTATCACAAAGGTATACGCGCGCATGCACGCGCCCTCCAGCGTACAGAGAATGGCTTAAATGTAACATCCGCTCGACATTCTTCGTCGTGAAATTTTAAGTCCGCGGAATTGAGACTGCGGCTCTTCCGGTGAGCAACTACGACATTGTTGGACGAAGGTAATCACGCTTGTCGTCTAGTGATATAACACACACAAAGAAGCTTCGCCAGACTGTGGAACGGTGGGGAGATCTAGACCGACATGCTCATTTTAAGGGTCGTAAGTGACGTAATCAGAAAGCAAATTGCGGGCCCAGCGGCGTCGCTTGCTATAGAGAGAAAGTCGCCAAGAGAATACACTTTTCGCAAGAGAAGTTAATTATAACCTGAATATATAAATTTTTGAATCGCGATGAACAATGCTTGATGTTTGTAATTTTTTTTCCAACAAAAAATGTCTGTGTAATTTGCAATATATTTTATGTTTGGCGTCTTAGACGCTAGAGATTTGGAAACAATGTTATCTTCGGTCGCAAAAAGCCATCGTCGTTGTTATTTTGTGTCTCGCGATCGAATCTAGTTTAGTTTCCATTCAAGACTACCGCGATGTCGTGACCGCACTCGGCGCTTCTATACGCGAACTGCATTTACTTGCCCCGACATGGACATGCCAGAGAGAAAAAGAGAGAGCTAGAGCTTTCGAAGGAGCGACGATGAAATCTGTCGGGGAAAATGCACACGTCAAAGGAATAGTTTGCGCGCGCGAGATCGATGTACTAGCCAATCGAAACAAATTTCATTCGCTCCACGGCTTGAAACGCTCTCGGAATTGTGGGCTAGCGCCCAAAGCATGTTATGTACGAACGTTCTAGATTACACCGTTAGGCAACGATCGCTAAGGCCGGTATTATCGTTACAATAATAGTGTTGTAACGGTGCGGTGTAAAAGCCGATGGTGCTCTAACGAGAGAGAGAGAGAGAGAGAGAGAGAGAGAGAGAGAGAGAGAGAGAGAGAGAGAGAGAGAGAGAGAGAAGAGGACAAGAGGGAGAGTACAAGTTAATAGATTCTACACAGATACGTCCTCACAAAATCGTCTTTCAATTCCATCGTTCGGCTCAAAAGAAATGCAACTAAAAATACATCGACAATAAAAGATTTCAAATGATAAAATGAATATGCATTTTTTCTTTCCCTACATGTTACCTTTAAAATATGCCGCATCAATAGAGCTCGAGCTTTAAAAGACCATACTCGTAAATATGCAACATGCATGCGACAAAAACTTTCAAAAGAAACAACGTTGATTCTGCAACACTGTCATTTTCTGCCACCGGAGAAGCTCTCGCAGTGGACCCGAAATTAATTGCGGTATTTCTAATTAGCAATTAATGAATTAGTAAATGCCATGATATTATAGAAATCAATTATTAATCGATTCCAATCAACGGTCGCAAAATACTGAAAAAGGATCAACGACTAGCTTGTATTATTAGTCAATTCAATATGCGGTCGAGTTCAATTTGGTTGCGGCAAATAACGATCGAGGCGTCGATTAGCAATTACAATTTCGTATCCGGGACCATGGCAGTACCATACGTGCTATGCAGCGGTCGCTGTTGAAACTTTCAAAACACTATATGCGTCCACCTCCATTGCCCCCGTTAGCCTTTCATCCCCTCTTGGAACTGCTCTCGAATCGCTTCCTATTCGCAGCATGCGCGCGTAATGACTGCGAACGATCGATTCTGTATGCCATATAACGACAGATGAACAGCGTGAAATCCAGCGAGGAAGCTGGGTATCTTACAAGCTAGGGTATCGTTGCCTCGAGGTGCATTCCGCTTCGATAACGCGAATAGTTACGATACCATCCCGTCGACACTTGAATATCTCGTCGTTATTCGCCGCTCGTTACGGTAAAACCGGCATCGAGAGTGTCTCATATGTTATACGTTCGTGATAAGGACCTCGAGTACCAAGGAATAGGTTCAACGACTTCCACAAGTGACTATCCCGGTTGATCGCGAGCTAGGTAAAAATAACTCCGTTAATAACGGAAAGAGCGATCGCGGTTGGAAGAACACAGCACGCAACAGCAGAACCTATTCGCCGGAACCAAGCGCGTTTGGTTAGGTACGCTAAATGGAATTCCATTCCGTCTCGATTTAATTTGAATGAATGGTAAGGTGTGGGGGCGGGCGCGACGATTAATTGACGAAAATTCACGTTAGAACAATGACTTTCTCGGCTCGAGTGCCGAACGAATGGTCGTCGCAGACAGCGGGAGAGGACTGTAATTCGCATCAGGATGGCCCATTCTACGCCAAGATATTCCAACTTCTTGGAAGGGCCGTAAAGAGCGACCGGCACTTTCTCGTAACGATACTTATGTGAAGTTAGCATCTGCTTCACTATATTTTTACCTCGCGGTGATGATGAAATAGCGATTTAGTGACCGACGAGATTCAACGCCGTTGGGGAAAGCCAAGGCAAAGTCATTTAAATGAATGCTAATTATTATAACTCACTTAAGTAATTATCATATGTATGTACGTTAAAATCTTCGAGGCAAGAAACTTAGAGAACTTTGAGCATGACACATTAAATAATGAAAATGCCCGTTTGCTTTGCTCTATTCTAGCAATTTCTACTTGCGAAGGACATAACTACATGTACTTTATTATTGATCACTAATCTCGTACATATTCAATCGTATCAATTAATTCGTAAACACATCGAAAAGTCATATTCATTTATTCATAAATAAGGTATCTATTTGTGTAATGTATTATCGATTTACGTTTCGAGTGAATTCAATCGATTAAATTGTTTCAAATGTGTGTATATGTGCTCGATATTAATATTTATTATCTTTTAGTCACATCAGGGCAAGCTGTTATTCATTTCTATCGCATGCGTAGCGAGTGAAACGATAATATAATCATGTTTTAGAGATATAACCGCGTTATCCAATCGTGGTATTATTTTGTCGCTTACTTCTCCCTTGGCTTGCTAAATTTCGCATACCGGCGTCGGCAAATCTGGGCATGAAAACGGATAAGATCGTTATAGGAAAAACGTGCTCCTCTCGTGGTCATGCACAAATCTGTAGTATTCCACCATCTGGCTTGCCGTAAACCCATAGCGGTTTACTCTTTTCGCCACGGCAATATTATCGATACATTCTGCTCACGGTGAACGGCTAAGTAACGTTAAAAAAAACGAAAAAGAGCGATACGCAACTAGACTCTTCGTGTTAAAAAAAAATTATTTTTCATATCACTTTGAAATATAATTCATGCTTCCTCGGCCTATATTTTTCCACAGATTTTAAATTAATTGTGTAAAAAAAAAAAAATAATAAAAAAGCATTACATTTGCTTTTGACAAAACGTAACAAGTGCGCTAACGACAATGTTATTCCGCGATCCTTATTCGAATAATTTCTAGATAGATGAAACCAGAATGAAAACGCGTACGTGTTCAATTTGATAACCGATAGAATGTAACTGACAGAGGGCTAAATATGATGGAGGGTTCGTCGCGATGACGATGATCCTTCGTAAATCGTCATGTGCAGAGCGTTTTCGAAATATGCGACCTACATTTTTTACCCGGAAAAGAGTCAGAGTTACGGACAGGAACACAACAGCTGGTACGTAAAATCGGTATAAAGAACTCTATCCGGCACGCGAGGCAGTAAATATCGGAATCCTCGTGAAACTTCAGAGTCATATACGCCCTCGCATAATGCTGGGTTCCTCTGGGGCGTTACGGGGCAGGCAGACCCGTCTATGAAATAAATCATTGCAAATACCTTCCGACACGTAATGGTAGAAGACCTGATTTTACCTCCTCCATGAACGAATTCTAACAGAGCATCTACAAATACTTATAATTTCATTAAAGGATTCATACAATTATGATATGCTATTTTAATATATTATGAGCTTTCGAGTGAGAAATTTGATTACAATGCATAATTCTATCTCGAAAGAGAAATTGTAGAAATGTATAAAAATAATAAAAATGAAAGTTCTTTAAATATCGCAATTCTTCCTATTCATATATTATAATAATTTCTATTATTAGTATTATTTCTAACCACTTTATTCCAATTTATTCTAAATTTTTAACTATTTTCATCCAAATTGATATAATTTGAAAAGAATAATTGCGTACTAAAAGTGTAATCTTCACTCATATGCACATGCATATCTTTCGCCTCAACTCACAAATAACACTTTAAATGATCAATTCACCGAAAACTAAGTAAATAGAAAGATATTTTTATCAATATTCGATGCTCGCAAACATGTTTTAAAGTACCATAAAATGGTTTATTTCGATAACATGCTTTTATATTACATATGCAGTTGTCGCACATAAGGCGACTTTCGCCGCGTTTGCATAAACGTATTCGCGTACCTCTCAGTTTTAATACCGTCGGGATAGTTGTACGGCACACTGCGTTAAGTGACTTAAACTTTTTTACGCTGTAATTGTAATGCAGAGTCCCCCGTCTCTCCACTCCTCAGTGCGTCCCATAAGATATCCGCATGAAGCACAGTGCGTACCAGGTGAGTCGTAACTTCGAAAAACGAATCGGCTCCCGTGGGGGATAAAAGTCGCGTCGCGAAGAAACGTGGAAAATGGTAAACTCGATGAACAATGGTCCGTTTTTTACGAGAGTCTCGTAACTGTTTGCGCGGCCCTAGCGAATGCATAAATGTGTACGAAAGGAACGAGGAAGAAAAAGGATCGCGCACAGTAAAAGAACCAGGACGGAAAACCTCGCTGCCATAAACAATCATGAATGTTTCTTTGCTGGTCGACCGTAAATTCATTTCTATCGACGATGAAATACAACTGCCTACATTTTAGCCTGCACTTTCACATAATTCTTAAACTCTGATTTAATATGTGCACCTATGCATTTTCGCAAAACAGCACGGCATAAAGAGCTTTGGAGATTTTTGGTATTAAGATATATATCGGTTCATAGTTGAACACATTATATTATAATTTACTTCAGGAGATAATGAAAAAATGCGAACATATCATATATCTATCTAAAGTAAAGCATCAAATTGATATTACAATTCCATAACAAAATAATTATTACATTAAATAATATTGTAGGCTTTGTTAGTATATAGATAAATTATTATTTTCCAATATATGCGTATAATTATTATTATTTAACTTATTAAAATATTAACTTTATAATAATGAAATAATTTTGCAAGTCTTTTATATACAAGTAATATATATATATATATGTATAATATTGATAGACATAATAGAAATTAAAATATCAATTTTGTAAAAGACATGAACGTTAAAATAATATAATGTTTAACAAAGTTGGAAATTTCTATCAAGAGTTGTATATCATATCATATATTATATATATATATATATATATATATATATATATATATAATATATGAGATACAAAATCATATATGGACAACTAATTTTATCGGCCGTTACGGTGATGCAATGATGCGTGCAAATAACGGGTTTTCATTTCGCACATCAAATATTGCCAACAACTCTATATCAAAATTATATCTCCGTAAATGAATATTTAGCGATTCAAAAACCATGCAATTTCGCTTTTTTTTTTTTTTTTTTTTTTTTTTTTGAGTAAACGTGAACGAAATAATAATGTATGGAAAATTCTGTTATAAAACAATGCAAAAATATCTGTGACTCCTTATTGAATTTTATACGATAAAATTCTATCGTTTGTCTTTATCGTAACACTATAATGTAGCAGGTAGATAAATTTCCCATCTATCGAGGTAAAGCCGTAAATTTCGCGAAAATACAATACAAGCTAGAGTACCGTACACAGTGAACAAGTAAGCTCGAAGTACTTCAACTGGACAATGCTTCTTACGTACTCGTCCGCGAAATTCACTTTCCAATAAAATTGAGTGTCGATTATTTCCACAATTATGTCACATTTAATTTAGAAATACTCGAATGTATCTCCTGGTCGCCGTTGCATTGTCATTTAATTTCATTGGACGAAAGCTTCTCGACACAATGGATATAAAATAGATTAGAAGGAAAGACTCGATCGAATCTAATTTGTAACGCTCGACCAAAATGGAAGTACTGCGTACGTGTCGTCAAACTTTTCTGCTTTTTCTTCGCACGAAGGAGAATCTAACACCTCGAATGTCAATTCACACACAATAAATATTAATATCCTAATAACATTAATCATCCTTTAAAATAGTTATACGTTTATGCGATCTCGTATTGTCGTGTCATTGTCGAGCGAGATGCATACGAGTAGTCTCCGCTTCATGCGAATACACGCTACCAGAGAGAGAGTATGGGGAGCCAGCTGTACCATTTGAGAACAATGCGGCACAGCAGTTCGTACAGATGGATCAGCTTGCTCTTCCTGGGGGGAACGAGATTGAGAGAAAGAGCGGGAGCGGCTGAACATTGATGAAGAGAGAGAGAGAGAGAGAGGGAGGGAGGGAGGAAGAGAGAGGAAGAGGTTGCCACAAGGTGATTCTACGATATTACGTACGTACCAGCGCACAATGGCTGCTTGCACTCGTAGGCGTCGTATCTTTGGACATACCTGTCCGGCACACAAATAGAACCAAAGGCAGAACGCTTTGAGTCCCACCAATGGTTCATGGTACATGTGGCAACGTCGAGAACACGGGCCTTACCTGAGCGACCCAACATCGACCGATGCGGCGCAAGCAGGTAAATGCGTCCCCCCCATCCCTCGAATCTATGAGACTAGGCAGCTACGTAAACCGAGGTTCGATCTATCGCTGATTGGGTTTGCACGATCACGCGGGTAAGCTAAATCGAAATTCGCATCTCCGAGTAAATCTACTTAGAACTCAGGGTTACGCACGAATTGTGCTAGACGATTTATGCTCACGGCATTCAAATAATGTTTCTTCGATTGCTCCATCGAAATCGCGCACGAGAGAGATCGGCGAGAAAATCCAATATTACATTAAAACTGGATTTACTCCGCAAGCGAAGAATGTTACAGTGTGTGTGTATTGACCTGCTTTGAAAATGGGTTGCATAGTTTTATCGCGGCACTTAAGACTTATCGTTAATATTCGTTGCACCGTTGATGAAACAAGCGCGATATTCTTCAAGGCACTCGTGTTTTATAAATGCATAGCATGGTACATTAAAAATTCTACTCGACGAGCGGATGCTTTCAAAAGAGACAAAAAGCACTCATGCATTGTAGAAATTTCGAAATCAGGGTATCCGCTAAAAAGATTATTATCGATAATCCGTCCAATTTTACATCGAAGAAATTAATTTCAACATACTCGTTTTGTCGCGATTTCAATTATGGATTCCAATTCCATATCGAACGCGAATAATAATGTCGTCTTGCAATTTCAACAAAGAAATCTTTTTCGCATGAAAGCTAAGAAAATAAGAAATATAGACAAAAAATATAGACAACGCAGTGACAAAATTACATTAATTTTTTAAATAAAACTTTATGAATTTTTAAGAGATCTTTCTCTTGAATATCATTATTTCTATATCCATCAAATTAAAGAAATATTTTTTGCGAGAATGAGCTACTTAAATTTTCGTGAAGTAAAGCTAGCACTTCGTTTCAGATAATAAGCAAAATACTATTTTGCAATCTTTCGCTGCAATTAAGAAAATTGTAGATTTTACGAGCAGTTATTATAATTGCACAGGTGGCATACTTCGTGCGCGTTTATACATCTCGTTGACATTTAATGAGATCGTAACGAAGGATACCAGATAAATGAAGCATTCATTTACGCAATTATCGTATCATTAAGAAACATAAATTTCATAAGCGCGTTAAAGTGTTACTTCATTGCAATTAATTATGACACATGTATTCATTAACAAATTCATTAGCGATTTGTTCCTTTGTGTATCTTCTGCTCGAGTGTTCTGCTCGATTACTAGAAAGTAACAGTCGAGTTCTCTGTGTATCGAAAGGGAAAAGCTGCGCTTTTCGCGACTAAAGACCGAGCGTAGAGCGCAAGAAATAAAAGCAGAATAAATACGAAGAGAATGGGCGAAAGGATCGCGTTAGAGAGATACACCGGAAAATACGTTTTCCACATACTCGCCGAATATTCACAGGATATATTGGTAGAAAAGAACGCTTTTCGCGAAAATATACCTATGCTTGTTTAAGCGGAAATTCGAAAACTCCGAGTGAGAAGTATAAGTTCAACGAATGAAAAAATATATCCGTAGAGAAGATATTTTCTATCTGGAGTTATATTTGTATTAGCCTGGTTCTTAAACTCGTGATTTTTTTAATTTATGTATTTTCTTTCGTGACCATACAATATTATGGAAATAATTTTAAAAAATATTAAAAGAATATCTTTTGCTGAATCATAAATTGCAATTTTAAATCGTTAAGTCTTTGCAGTTATGATTATGTAATCATGAAATATAATTATTAAAGCTCGAGCTTTGCGAAATTTGAGTTTAAGGAGGGAAACTTGTGTACATGAAATTTAATTCAAATTAAGTCAAATTAATGATGATGGAGTGGGGGTCATTTCTTGAAATTGAGAGAATTAAAATTCCTTTACGATGAACATCATACGTGAACAATTGATCGATGTTTTTATACGTACATCAGCAAGTTAGCAAGATCTTAACATAACATACGCGATCCACCTTCCTACCTGCGGTAAAATTACGCTGTTTGTTCTCGTAAATGAAAGAGAATGACCTGCCACGTGGTGACTCCAATCCTTTCGCGAGACATGGCGGAATTGGCAATTATTTATCCGGAAATGCTTCCGGGGCAGGACTGCGCAAAGACACGGTGGCCAACTAATTGCCAATTTCGAGTAGCAGGATTTACGCGGCACACGAAGGTCGCGTATAAATCCATCGATTAAACTCGCTTAATCGCACGCGCGCCTGTGTGTCTGCAAATGTGTCGGGACGCATTTTTATGTCACCTGTATCAATAGCATCAAACTGTCAATCCGGATCAGATGCTATCGGTCGGTCCGAACGAATACGTTACGTCGCACTACAATGTCGGTCAGACATGCGATAAAATTATTAGAGACAACAATTGATAGTCGGCGTATCGATGCGCAACGCTCGCGGTCAGAGTGAAGCTGCTGAATTATTTTGTTATGCAGATAACTCGCTCGCTCCAAATTACAGCTCGATACGTTGGCTATGCATATAGACTGTCGATCATCGATCGTAATTTCACCGCGATTTCACGATCGTTCGCTAAGCACACATACTTTTCGTATCTCTCCATTTTACCTCGATGCATACCTACTACTCTCCACTACCTAGCTACTTACTCTCTCCCCTGCCAGCGTCGGTGGATATCTTACACACGCGTACGTGCTTCGCGTCTTCCTCCAGAGTCCTCCGCGTTTCCCTCGTGGGGCCCCGAAATCACGGTTTTCATTCGGGTTTCTAACTTGGAACTCGCTTAAAACGCGTACGTGCCCGTAGCTCTTTCCATCGCCGACATTACGACACTTCGGACTCGTATCTCATCGCGCACGATCACGTTCGAGAACTCTGATATCTCTACGCGAGGGGTTCTCTCGTTCCAACAAAAATAAATATCCAACACGTACTATCGGATTAGGAAATGTGTTTGGATGACGTCCATGCTCCGCCGGATCTCGCAATGGAAACCATTTTTTGCCTCCAACATACTTCTCGGATGTCATTTGCGAATGGCCGCGAAATGTATACCGGATTAAAATATATTCCTGACTATATTTCAAAAAGTTGCACGTATCGATACTTTGCCGAAATTCAATCGTAATTCCGGAACGAGACGACTCTAGCCGCGCTAAGGAAATCGTACAAACTTGGATAACATCGGAACTTTGACACCCCGCCAAGACTCGGAAATTGCAAGCTGGTCGAATCATCCCGTAAACGTAAACAGATAATGCAACTGTATAAGGAAGTAACTGCCAAATCTAAAAGTTTAGCTATAAATTCCACAAATTATTACCCGAGAAACTTATATTGTTCCGATTTTATTTACGTGATTGGATTTTCACGAATAAAAATAAAACTCGGCCTGCTCGACATTAATGATATCGTATAACGCGACATGTATAATTAATTAATTTTAATTCGAGAAACCGCAATGTTATATTGTAATGTATGTTGAAACAGTAAACACGGTAAGCGAAATAATAAACTTTTGATTGCGAAAATAATTTTCAATAGTAATTCAATATAGCCCATGGGATCTAAACTAACCCTTAATCGATAAGCGACTGACTTATCCTATATAAGAGCCTATGTAATTTCAACCTTCACAGTTCACTTCTCATTCCACTGAAATTTCATACGCATCGCTAATTAGGAACCAGTCACGAGGGGTAAATCGTCGCCCATAAATTAAGCAAAATTACATGCGTCGTTAACGATAGCGTGTGATTAGTACATACATCAAAGGAAATATGAATATTATATTTTTATTTTAGAAAGTCAAATAAACTTTATATGAATATTTGTATTTTTAAAAATTTATTTTTATTCATATACTCCAAATACTAATTATTATTTTTATTCACATTTCTAAATACTAATAAATTTTAATAGAAAATTAACTAAATTTTGTAAGCAAAAATAATTCTAATATTTAACGTAATAAAATCACATTTTAATATCAACGTTAAATTAGCTATAAATTAGCTATAAATTAGCTATAAATTACATTTGGCTAACGTTCCTGTCAGATTGAATTTTCAACTTATAACTTCGGTAATCTATAGGCGAATCAGAGCCCTCAACTATTTACGATCGTCGACTGCCAGTATTGCTTGTGAAATTGCGTTGGATGAAATTAAGGTCAGTGCATCGTCGGAATCCGATCGTCTCGCGCAAGACTCCGCAATTTCGCGTAGGTAACCCACGAATTGCTCCGCGAAACGGAGACAACTATGTCGATCCGCATCAGTATGCATGTATGCCGGTATGGCCGCGATTACAGAACAAACGACGGAAGGGAGGAGAATCGAAGAGCTGGAAATTGAAGAGAGACGGAGAAAGAGAGGGGGGGAAAATATTCGAACGTCAATGAGTTTACCGTACCACGTCACAAACGTCGGCCAGTTTACAAATCCGATAATACCAAACGCCAGCGATGACGCTGCTGTTTATGGATTATTACGGCAATATGCATTCAAACGTAGAGGGAATCGACGAGCAAGGTAGACGTGCGTTTGTTGCGTAATTTCAGCTGCGGTTATACGCGGATGCGGCTGAATTCCGCTTCGATATCGCGGTGAGTTTTCCTACCTAGCATACAGGGAGAATCACCCTTGTCACGATCCCGTTAATCCTATCGATTTCATCTTGCCTTTCGCCGCCTTGCTCGTTCGTGGTATCGCGCAAAAAAATTCCCCGACACGTTATTGGTAATCGTTTTGTGCTTCTTAATCTGATTTTCTCCCGCGCAACCAATAGTCGGGAATTTATATCGAGCCTCGGAGAATTTCAAGCGAGCCACGCTCGCTCTTTCGCATTTGATTCTATCAGACAATAGGAACTCTGAACATTCCAGTATATATCTTAACAGGCGTACAACACAAATTCTCTTCAATGCATACATTTCTACGGCCATATGGTACAATCATACTTGCATTAGTGTAACAGGTATACGAGTCGAAAATGCCATAAAAATAACTTCTGATCGGATAAAATAATCGGATAAGAGTAATGTTGGAAGTTAATGGGTTGGATGAATTGAAGATAATAACAAGATATGAATGTGTGCGAAATTTGTTGATAACTTCGCGTAAAGTTTATTTTATTATGTATCTCGATTATATAAAGCGATGTAAACGATATATAATGTGAATTTGATACGTAAATTTAGTAAGGCATAGATAAAGTGTATAAATATAATAAAGCAAATTTACATAGCGGTCTCTCTATACTTGTCGAAATGAAGCGCGCAAAAAAAAATTCGCCATGTACAATCCGCTCTGAATCCTCAGAGTAAAACCGATTTCAAGCGGGATTATGCAAAACCGATTTAGTAAAAGCTATAATAGTGAAACCAGACGCGGTGAATGGATAATACGAGGGACGAGCAAGGAAGTGCATTGTCTTGTTCACAGGTCGAGAAGATTTCTGCAGTTCAGTTTTTCAAATGTCCTCCTTGAGAAATTCGACGCGAGAAGCGCAACCCTGTTAGATATAAGAGCTATTCCCAAGGAACTGTGTCACGCGTAATTTGAATAATTAAATGCTGTCGTGCATCAAGCGAAGAGCAAGTAAATCGTGTTCTGCGCTTGTGCTTCCTCATCCTTGTAAAAATAATATTTATTTACAAAAAGATGTAATCAAAGAAATATTGAAGAATAAAATAAGCATGTATTGAAATGCTAAATGTACGATTCGCTGAAGGCATGTTTATAAATTGGATTCGTTTATAAATATCTATAAAGATCTTTTCATTGTGTGCTATTTTTCATTCTTTTTATTTTTTATTTTTCTATTTCCATGTTAATAATATTTCTCTCTTTTTCCTCGATTTGACGTCTATAATATTTTCAATGCTTACGCTGTGGCGTATGAAAACTTTATTATTAACTATATACCATATAAATGTGGTTCACTGAAAAGTCTAAAGCCCGTAAAACTACATGAAAGTCCCAACGTCACTACGCATCATATCCACATACATACGAATGACTTATTAATGTCGAAACACCTTAACTTTTGAAGTAATAGTCGCGTCATGCGCTATTTTATATCAAAAAGACTGCCATATAAACGATATTAGTTATATACCACTTTTTTAAAATAGAGAGAACACATTTATTTTTTAATAATATTTAAAAATACTTGACAAGAAAAAGATAGAAAGCATGAATCATAAAAGCCATGTATTGTACAAATATTAATAAATAATATAATCGTTATTTTTTGTTTTGTAACAATGCATTATTATGTCATACATGATAATTATATTAATTAATTATACAAATATACTAAAAAATACAATTAATTATACAATATTAATTATACAAATATACTGAAAAATACAATTATGCCGCAACATTATTTTCATATTTCTCATCTTTTTATAGATACTAAAACTAAGTTTAGCTGAATGGAAATAGAGTAGTGGATATAATTACGTAAATTGTTCGGAAATATAATTTACAATAGAAATTTTTCTATTATTTTCTTTTTATAGATCTTGAGAGAGAAATATTTTTCTATTTGCAGCACCTTCATATATGTATATATAAAGCTTTTCCTAGTAAGAAATTATCTTATCGTCTATAAACATATACTTCCTCCCTAAAAGCATGTCAGTATCTCCCGCATATGAATATAACCCGTGAAAAGATAAACATACACACAAGATAACCATATGCATTAGATTAGCACCGACTTATCGGATTCGATTTTACGATCGACTACTCATCTTTGAAGAAGATTACTTATCTTTTATAAATAACATATTTTTAAATAGCATCATTTTTATCATTGCAACTGTCAAACTGACAAATTGTAAAAGTTTGAATCACGTTATTGTGCAAAGAGTATATAATACACTTTTTTATATATAAAATATATATATATATATATATATATATATATATATATTTAAAACTTCAATTTTCTTTCATCTTTATATAAATACATGTAAAGTTGCTTTTTTTACTCCTATCTTATATTTCAGAGACTTTCTTTTTCAGTTGCATTGCACGATACGATGCTCTTTCGTTGGGCTGGGGGCTAATAACTTGATATCACCTCTACAAGTTGTATGAAGATCTTGAAAGAAACTAGTTTCGCTCAAAAGTTTCTCTCGGTATGAGAGAATCGAAAATGTGATGCGTGCGCAAAATATTTTTAATATAGAATTCTTAATTATATACGCGTATATTTAAATATACACACATCAAATTTAACATAATTTTACGATAAAAAAATTAATAGAATTTATTGAGATCAAATAATAATAATTTTCAAAAAATCTTTAAAAACTGTAAAAACTGTACAAAAAATTAATACGAAGTAAATTCAAACGAATTCGAAAAAATAAATACACAAGATGGAATCATGATGTATTCTAGTATATCCTCTGATAGACAATAATGAAGTATCTTGTCAATATCTTTGCTATAGACTGCAATATGACAGTAATGCAAATTCTGTCTTGTGACATTAGAGCTTTAAAGCAAGTGGACATCAAATGAAATATCGATTCTTCTTTCGCGACGTGCGTATACTTTTGTAGAGACACAATGTGCATTATTTACAGATAATGCTTCCGCAGAGAATGAGGAATAGCCTTTTACTAAATGATTAGCTACACGTTGTTAAAAAGTATCAAAGTAAAATTATCGGTTTTCGCATTTAATTAGAAGTACGGACCATTATGAAAGAAACATCGTTTCTCGTGTTTAATTTTAACAATTTATATAGAAAGTCGGATATTGAAATCATTTTATTATGGTACATTTTTTGTCAGATATTTCATGATATTCAGATAATCACTTCAAAAGATTGATATAAGTTTTTATACGTAATAAAAAAAGATAAAAAATTCTTTCTCTCTTCCTTTATCTATTTGTCTATCTATCGATCAATCTCTTTTTCAATCACGCATATTTTTAAAAAAAGATGCACCTTCCACCAAACGTTCATTGCTACAGAATTTCCCATTTCTAGATTCGTTTGCAGATTCGAAAGTTTTTCGGAAAGTTCCTCGAGCGATAAGAACACGGTTGCAATTCATCATTTCCGGTGTACATGCAAAAATCATTGCGTCAACTATATACATAGCATATCGAAGGGCGCATAATTTTAGAGAAAAGTTTAATAACATGAAGATTGAAATTATATAGTCGAACACATCAAGAGCAAAACAAATTTTACATACGAATTGGAAACTATTTTCACAGTATAAATTACTTACGTGTATTATAATGCGCAACACAATCGAGAAGATCTGATCGAACCATAACCTGCCGAAGTGTAAATGCGTGAATACATTATTCCATCAATGCTTCCGAACAGAAGCTCCCGGGCAAACCACTTACGACGAATAATCCGCGCTCGTTCGGTTAAACCTCGATGCCACGATAAACTCTCCACAGTTCGTAGCGTTGTCCGACATGCTTATTAACAAAACAATTAACTAACTCCTCTTCCTGCACAACCGCAATTAAACAATTGATCGCTCGTGCGCGTTTACTATCTCATCCATCGGCGGAATATCCACGCGATATCCCGCTGTGACATTCGATATTCCTCTAACCACGACGCGATACGATGCGATGCCGCGTGCTACGCTGTCATTGCCTAGACTAATAATATCACCACGCGGCGTCGGGATTGATATCGTGATTGTTCGATGTCCCGTGAAATTGACGCTTAATATGCGGAGTATCACTGTGTCCGGTAGCGCACCGGAGTCGCATCAGTGTATAATTTTATCGAACCGATCCGGGAACTGTCTTTAAATATTCCAAACATCGCAACGAGGCCGCCGCACGCAACTTCGCGGGTTCGGGAATGATAAAAAAGGGCGCGACACGCACTCGTTCGCGAGCTACCGCCCTAAACTACTGTACGTAGTTTGCTTACGTTCTCGCAATATCGATTACAATGTAATTTACAACGCATTATTGTTGGGGCATCTTTTTCGTTCAACACATAATATATGCGTACATCATTCTGTTGATATTTATATTGTCAATGTTTGCAAAATAATTAATATAATGAATATGCAATAAAAATATTTGCATCGTCAGAGTGAAATATTTATTTCTCTAGTACTTCTCATCATTTAAATATTAATTAAATAAAACAAAGCGTTAGTTACATTATTTGTCACGCATAATAAAATATACTGCCAAATGTAGTGAAAATTGCATTGTACTAATAGCAAAAATATAATTTTTGAATACAAATAAAAATCGAGTAAATGTTTCGAATAAGTAAAAAATTTGCCGTAATATTTTATCTATGTTAGCAGGATGCATTAATTGATAAATGGAACACGATGTTAAGAAAACACGAAACAAATCAATACTCTGTACTGCAAAGTATGCAAATACTCGCATGAATATTCAGATTCGTTAACTCGCTCGAGATATCTTCACTTTCATCTCTTTTGCATATAAAGAACATTTTCCAATCACAGTTTTACCATTAGAACTTTGAACTGGATCATTGGCTGGCCAATTATATGCTTTTTATTATACGAGTAAAAATCCGGAGTATTAATTTTATAAAGTATCATTTAACAGTCATTTAATCTCAAATTAGATATACATTGCATATTAAATATCCGTCTTTAAAAATCTTATTTTTAAAACTTTGATTTTATCGTATCATTAGCTTTATCTTCTCATTACTACTATATCGTATTAAAAATGAATTTAAATTAAATACGGGAAATTATTCTCTGATACTAATTAACGCTTTTAACAAAGTCCCAATCACCGTTTTCTCTCTCTCTTTCGCTCTCTAGTTTTAATTGCTTTGAATTGCAGCGCACATCGAGAAACTGACCTGTCGAGGTTATATGTGCATACATGCGTTTAAAATTAAATACATACCCGCATAGTGCGCAGGAAATTCTAGTCTCGATAGGTTAAGGGTAATATAACGAGAGAACAAGTTCCAAGTAACGGAACGAGTGACGAAACCGCTGTCCCTAGATAGAAGCACAACAATTACTGGATTCGGAGGACGAAAACCGCATTTACGTTAATTCGAACCTTGCGCCTCTCGCGTGATATATGGAGGATTATCGGAAACCTTTAACCTTCGTCCATGATTTACGCTACTCGAGGAAGTTTCTATAGAGACGGTCGTATGCGCCTCTTCGAGAGTATGTTTGCATGTAACCGACCTAAACGAATAAAATTGCAGCCGCGCATGATTACATTAAATGCAACTATTAGTTTTCATATCTATAATAAATATTAGCGGATTTATAACATCGCTATCATAACTACGTAAAACATTTGAACATAATAACTTTGTGCACGATTATGTAATTTCTTTTTTTATGTACTATCTCGTAGCTCGAATTACATTGCACATGCAAGAGATAATAAAATAGTGATTAATAGACTAGAGATGGCGAACTGTAAAGCAGTTAAATTGAGTTTAAATTCTGAAAAAGTATTCTACTAATAAAAATACTGAAAAAGCTTATGTAGAATTCCTGGATAAATTCATTTATAATGCTATGTAAAAGGATAACATCACCACTGACAATTTTATGGAAAACAAAAATCATGAAATACCCTTCTCATTATGATTCGCTTTGTTCACGTGATGAATAATATATACAATAACGATTCTCTACAAAAATGCAGCAAATTATTTTGTTTGGCTTTACTCTTTAATACAAGTAATTGAATGCTACAAAAAAAGAAATGTTACGTATAATAATAATAGTTCTATTAAACTATAACTAATCGAAATAAAGAGAGAGAGAGAGAGAGAGAGAGAGAGAGAGAGAGAGAGAGAGAGAGATTTATATAAATAGTTTAAAATCCGATCAAATTTTTTTTTACATTTTTGTAAAAGTTAAATTCTTCTAAAGAGAAGCTTAAAAAGTGACGAAATAATAATAATGAAATTAAATCACTTAATCGTATCAATTCGAGAAATAACAAAGCATCACATAAAAAAGCACTCGACTGCGTATTTGTTGATGCAATATCTCGATATATACTTGTTGCGGTAGTTACAGATCATGATACGCATTCGTATAATGTTGGCAACCTTTGTGAAGCCAATTAGCCAATTAAGATATATTTTTGTCGGTATGAAACTCTATGACATTCATGATATCGTATAAAATTCTATATGGGAAAAATTATCTCGTTCACTGTATCAAAGTAATGGTCCTTGTAAAATTTGTATTTGTTGCGCAATAACAACATTATCGAAGATGATACTTCGTTTGAGTATCGCATTTCATCTATTAACATTTTTCACCCCAATTCTATTGTTACAAATTTATACGATAGAATGTGTGAAAACATTTGTGTTTTATAAAAATCTCCCGTATCGAGATAAAGCGTCGTTGTATTAAACAAAATTGACGTATATAAATAAAATTCTGTATTCTTAATAATGTTTGTCTCTTCTCTCTTTATTTTGTATAATAATATTATATAAAGCAAATAAATTGTGTTACGCATGTTCTCAATAAATATTATTTATTACTTTATTTCATATTTTAATGCCAAAACTGCGAGTATTCAAGAAGATAAAACGCATTACCATTAAAATAACTGATTAATAATTTTTAAGCTTTTGTATTATTAAAATATATTTCGAATTTGTTAGGTAAATCAAGATGTATAAATATAATAAAAATATAAAATAATAAATATAAATATTAAATATATATATATATATATATATATATATATATATAATAGTATTCGATGCGTATATCCAATTACTTCATTATTAAACATTAAATATTAAATTTTGCCCGACAAAGAAAAATGTAACATTTATTGGAATTACATAAAATTGTCACAAGTATTTTATTCTACTATCATTTACTACTTATTTTATATGTATATTCTATTCTAAAATTTATTTGATTACTCTATTGAAAATTATTATTTAATAATCCAACATTTGTAGAATCGACATACAAGTTTTGTCCAACTTGAGCATGGCAATTTCAGAAACGTGTAAAGTAGCAGTGATCAATCGAAACGGGATAATACGAGCATCGATTAGTGCCAACTTTTGCATGCAGCTCTCTAATGTAGAACGTGCGCGTGTAACGGCACGTTCGAAAAGGAGAAAACAAGCCTGCTTCATCTCGCACTCAGGACGGAATTTTCATGCCGAGTGGAATCGGGAATTCTAAAGTTTCTTGAGAAATTGCCATTGCACGTGTCGACCATCAGTGCTCCAGACACACATACTGCGCGCAGAGGACTCAAATTAAACCAAAATCGACCAGATAAAATATAGGACAACTATCTTCACTCACGTCTGCGCATGAAAAGCACGTTGAACTTTATATATACCGGAAATTACCCCAGAAAACGTAAAAACATCACGACCACTTTCACGCATATGCATCTCGGCCATCTTTATAGCCTGCCTCGCGAATAGACTGTCGCCCCTTTATAACGAGTAACAATCCCTTGAAAACGTTCGCTGGTGGGAACCTGCTCTAGTGCCATGCTCTAGTACCGTTAAATCGTAAAGATGTAAGAAGACGCGGTAGAGAAGGTAATAATTCTATATTATTTTTAAGACGTCGAACGTTGATGGTTTCATAAGAATGAAATGACACCGCGTCTTTTCTTCGTCAAGTCGTTTAATTGTAAAAAATAATTTGTTTTTTTTTTTTCGAGACGTGCTTATAAATGACGTATTTTACAAAGCAATCATATAATATAATATTCATACAATAATAATATACATTCCTCGAATTTTATTTCACTAGAAGAGAAATTATATGTGTATATAAATTTATTTAATTGAATCAATAGTCATTTATTAGTAATTTTGCTTGATAATGTTAAAATAGGTAACTCTCATTATTGTTAACTAAATTACTAAAAGATAAGCCAATCTTTTGTGCACAATTAAAAATATTAACTTATAATAAAAAATGTAAACTAAATCACGCAAGCGTAAATAAACTATTTTATCTTTGTTATATAATGAATTGCTCGCTTTATTGATGTAATTATTTTAATTTAATAACAAAGCGAAGTATTTAATATTTATTCAGTTATCACATATGTAATTTTAAACTTATCGTTGTATTTATTTTAGAGTCATTTTAATTATTGTGACTGCTTTTTTCCACATATAAATGCAATGTAAATGTACACATTCATCTTTTTTACATTGTTTATATAACTAACATGAAATATACGACACAATATAAAATGTTTTGTAGCTAAAAGTAAAAATTTTATAAGAAAACACCCACACAACAAACACTATGATCTCTAAAGATGTTTTAATAATGTTTTAATGATGTATAATACGTCATTAGACGATTTTATACTAGTAAAAAAAAGATAATAAAATAATGGTATATAGATGTGCTATGTATAAAAATAATAATTGCAGAATGATAAATTACATTTGCAAAAAACTTGGAAATTAATATAATAAATTCACTAAATTCAATAAATAATAAATTATATCAATGTGACATTTATAAAAAAATGTAAATCGATCTCTATTATAATCTATGGTTTTAACATAAAATTGCCACATTTATTTGAAGAAAAGATAATTATATATCGGATACAATTTTGTATCGGAGTAATAACTATATTTTAAGTAAATATTGTACGAGAGACTACTGACTAATAATTGAATGCTAATTCTGCACAATTTAATTTCTATGAAAAAATTTTTATACAAATTAATAGAATTAAAAATTAGTAGAAAATAAAATATTAAATATATAATTAAGAGAGAAATTTAAAAAGCAATTGTAATTAATAAATTTAAAAAAAATGTCTACAACATATAAATATACATTTTATTCGTTATTCTTGATATTTATCATTTTAATGTGGTGGCATCATGAAATTAATTATCATTTATATCATTTATGTGTTTTTCGTTATGAAAGGAGAAAGGAGCGCTGAATCCAATAAAAAGCGATATTCTCACTATTCGTATGTTCTTCACTTGCAAATCAATTTTCATACCTCAGAAATATCGAATGAGATCACTTGTGCTTACAGTGTGCTTTTCCTCTTTACTTGGAACCAGTATGAAAAGACATTATTGCTCAACAAGATGGCACAGTCAATATAGAATAACGTGGATCATATACAACGGCAATATCCTTTCATATACAATATATACACTGAGGAAAAAATTATCTTGAAATAAAAAGCTTTTAGTTAACTCAAAAAAGTTTTATTCGGTGGGTACTAATCATTACTTGTACTTACTTGTATTCAAAACGTCTGTTTGCTTAAGTTAAGTATTTATTTACATATGTTTAAAAAAATATATATGCTTAAAAAATATAATTTTTAATTAAATATTTTTATTTTAATTTTACAAAATATTTATTAAAATGCATTTTTTATTCCCAAAAATTTTAAATTTTTTAATTTTAAAAAGTAATATATTTAATTTAATAAATTATAGTATATATTTTACGAAAATAGTATTTAAATATAAAAAAATATATAAATGAAAATAATGTACTTAATATAACATGCATATTTAATTAAAATTAAATGATTTTGCTTAAATGAAATAAACAATTCCTTCCATTTAAAGTAAAAGTTTCAAGAAAACAAATTTATTTGATTTAAAAAAATTTTTCCCTCAGTGTATATATATTTGTATATGCAAAGTTCTTGATCATTCGCTGCACCTTGAACATTGGTGTTGAGGGACAAGAGTCAGAAATGTCAACTATTATGCGAATGTGACCTAACAATACGAACCAATTCTGACACGTGTGCGTATTAACATTAACCGATAGATCGCCACTATCGATACATACGTGCCCTTACTCCGCAAGTAGTTTGCAACCCCCCAGGGAAATCCGTCATATTGGTATTCGAGAAACGCCAATCGCATTGTGCGACCGCAATAGAGACGATCCACCGTCGAAGATATTCCTATATCGAAATCGCGATTAAAATCGCATAAGACACTAACGTAATAATAATTCAAGTAAACGTATAAATAGAAACCATTTAGACTTTATTTAACCATTTGAACTTGATTATTAAAATAAAGAGCTTAAAGTTTTAGCGTAAAATTCATATGCGGAATTATTTAAGTATTATTAAAATAAAGAGCTTAAAATTTTGGTGTAAAATTTGTGGAATTTGTTCGCGCGTATAATATCACATATCATATAAATAAAAAAAAAGTGAATATTTCAAGAAAGTAGATGTCTATTTCAAGCAGGTAGTTTCCTTGAATATTGGATGAGAAAATTACGGAGGCAACGAAAACAATTCGAAAAGTTTCTGGTTTGCAAACGACTCTGTGCCTCAGCGTATCAAATCGATTGTGCACGAACGAACAACCGTCAGCGCGATTCGTTATACAAATGACTTCTGCAAGCTCGTAACGGTTGAATGAAAGATTATCCGCGGCAACATCGATATAGTTATTCGCTACGCACTATGAAAACGCGTGACAGTGTGAATTATCGATACGCTATCTCGAACCGCTGTCCCGTTCCGCAGGGAATATTCCGGTATTCGAAATAAATTACGCGCGGCATTGTCCTGGACGATAAAATAACGCCTCTCGCAACTCTTCTGAAGAGCGAAGATGGGTCGCGAGCTGTGAAGCGATGTCCGTAAATGAGTTTATCATTATTACGTCATAAAATTGTTATCGCCTCGACGTCGACGTCGAGTAACGATACGTTGATGTAACTACGGTGCAAATTTATAAAGGTCGCTTTAATCGGAAAAAGGAATCCGCTGTTGCAAAAGGGCTTGTACGCTAATTCCGTAATAACAAAGTAATTCGATAGTAATTCCGACTCGATACAGAGAGAACATTACGAACATTGGTACGCATATACGCGCACCGATAGTATTAAATTTATACTAATAATGTTCGTGCGATGTTGAGTAATTAAATCGTGATAATCGTTACACAATGAAACGGTATTTGATATTCTTGATGGTTTACGAGTTAAATGAACATTAGAGTACTCTCTAATTGAGTAATACCCCATTCGACTAATGCCCGTTAATTCCTACTAATATCCCGATCTTGTACAAGCAACATTCCCTAGCGGTTTATCCCTCGGTTTCGACAACTTTCGGTCGAATTTCCGGGTCTCATCGCAAAATCGTTACCGCGCTGATAGTAGATTCGCTTAAGGTTCCCTCGGATATCTCATGTAAATTTGCGAACGGCTCGCTCTCGCACGCGCTCTCGCGATTTTACATCGCTCTCGAGGAAACGGCCGGCGCACGGCGCTCCCTCTTATGAAGCATGAATATTTTAGTACGAGCGTCTTCAGCTCGTATACGATGCATCAGCTCTATGCTCTATGGGCTCCCAGCTCGTATGGGCATCCAGCAGCGCGCACTAAAACGTAATATCGGCCGATGTGTGGCCGATTATACGAATAGAGCGTGAAGCATAGCCAATTTGCTTCTCGATACCGCAATTAGATCATTATGTACAAACTTCCGTAATTGGAGCATATGTTTGCATATACACGTTACACACGCTTAACGAGCTGAGCGTAGGGAAAATGGAACAAATAGCTCCGAAAAAGTAAAGCACCGTCGGCGCGGCATGAATAAATACACAACTCGCGCGAAGCTGGGTCGAGCGAAGGGAAATTCGCGTTCTTCTATTCTCGATGTAACCCGAGACAAAAATTTGTTTATAAATTCGACATCATATATCACGTCAGCCATTCAAATCACTTTCCATCACTGACCATTCAATCTATTAACAAAAGATTAGATGGCAAGATAATAAATAATTTTAAAAAATATTGTCGGAAAAAAATCGTGTTGAAACAGCATCCATTTGTTAATACAAATATAAAAGAATAACTCTGACAGCATTTGATAAAAAAAATAATTTCATAAAAATATAAAAACCTGGTCAATACCTGGCATAATGACAATTATTTTGCTTAAACAAATATTTTTTAAATTAATATATTCTCTTCTGATTACATTCATATTTTTATTTTGTTCTCGGATTAAAAAATAAACTTATTATTGTTATTTTTGCAGTGGTAAAGCGCATGCACATTAAATAACATCTTATCAATAATATTGCAACAGATCATATAATAATTACATATCATTATTTAATTATATAATTATTATATATTTATCAATACAACAATTACATATTATATTAAATAATAATTAATATTATAATATTATACAGTTCGTGAATTCTGAAATTTTTATTCTTTATGAACACATAAAAAGACACGTACTTACATACACTTGTAATATTGTATTTATGACTGTGCTAAATTCACGAAAAAGATTTGCACCCGCTATACGACAGATGAATTATTCGAATACAACGATACCGAGAATGCTGACATAGAATGGCCGAATTTCATATCTTAATATTTAATCTGGAGCCGTTGTGCTTATCGCAACGTAACAAAAGGAAGAAAACAACTGGGTCGTACGTATGTTAATGAATCTGCGATTCCAGACTACCCCTCATTCGGTAAGCCAAATCAAATAAATCCCAGCACCGCTGCTTCGCAAGACAGTAATAAAAGAAAGCAAACGAGTGTACTCGGTAGCGCGTTTATCCTCTCTCGGTCCCGAGCAAGTTTTCCTACTTCCGCTTCGATGGCCCCAGCTTCTCGACGAAGCGGAAAAAATATTGGCACAACAATAACGCGCCGACGCGGAAAACAATAATTGACTTAATAATCGAAACGCGAATTTTACATCTTTTTCTTAATATACTTCGATGAGTATTGCATAAAATATTCTTTGATAAAAAACAAGCAAACTTGAAAATGAGCACTGCATAAAATAATAGGGGACGTGCGTTAAATCTTTTTTATTAATATAATTCTTCGATGTAGTACACGTACAAATTTATCTTTAATATTGTCTAATTAATTATCTAGTGAACATAATTTTATAATGTGCAAGAAAAATTACTTTCTTAATTACATGTAGATCGATTATTATATGAATCGCGCGGAGAAGCTTAATACAAATTACTCTTTCGCGTTTCGATTAGCCAGGGATACGAGAAATTGGGGCAGTCGTGTTAATCGTCTCTTTTCGCTACTTCTCGCAATCAGTAAAATTACTTTACATCCGACCATGTCCAATTGACCTATAAAACGGAATAAAACGATGAAAAGTAGATTTACCGCCGAAAAAGTGCGTCGACGCGGATATACGCGTTCTTTCAGTTCAATAATTCGTACATTCGCTCGTAAATATGCCCGGATGTATAAATTGCTCGGATCTTATAAATATCTCTCTTGTGTCTATAAATCACACGCAATACCATCTTCGATTTCAAGCGGATGAAATTATTGCAAAATCACACGCGACATAAAATTCTGCGAGTTGTTTCTCGTAACATGTAGAACAATTCTTTTGATGATTTGCGCGCAAATAACTCACGCGCGTGATAATTATTCGATTCGACGCGTCTTTAGACAAGAAATGTATCTAAAATATATCGCGCAATCTGAAACTATCTTTGCATCAAAAAAGAAAAAATTTATTCTTGCGTTGTCAAATGGAGAAAATTGTGTATGCGAAAGTATCACGAATACCATCGCGAGCGCGACCTCGATTTTAATGGTACCTTAACCGTTAATGCGATTGTGCGTCGTGAGTAGGTACAAAGCTTGCTTTATATCCTCAACGGTTTGCTCAATATTAAAAATCAAGGCGAGTATGACTCATGCGAACCGATAGCGACTCGAAAGAACGCGAGTAAAGAAGTGATCCTTTGTGTACACTTGGCGATGCATTTGCTCAGAATTTCAATTGAATCTCCATTTAACGATTTGTATTTTTAACTGAAAAATGAAATTTATCAATCTACACTGTGGGCTTTCACAATTATTAATATTCTTATGTATTGCTCATTTTCTGTATTGCTTGCCGGTGTAATTGAACTTTTGAGATAAATTATTACGATGATATATAGGTTCTCGTAATTTTCGATGAAGAATGAATTGTACACACATAAATAAATGGCGAGTACTAACATTTCCCTCCCATTCCATTTTCTTCTTATTCTTTCTTCATCGCCGGAAAAATGTTTTTACGCTCGAATAAAAACTCTTTAGAGCTGCACTCACACGACGATGCAAAGTGCAAAGCATGCTTCGTTTTTTTTTTATATTAAGCAGACGGGATATGTATAAATGGAAAACATGATTTTTTTAGTAGTCGATTGACTACATATGGATCTTATTTCGTCTTTCGTAGAAATATATTTATCTTCATAACGTATATAGCGTTTTTGCGACTTCGTCTCATCGTATATCTTCCATTTGGCTGTGTTCGGTGTGCATCTGCGCGATATATTTTCAGCATTCCGCATATTACAGGTTTGCGGAGTGTCGATAGAAATAATTTCGCGAATGTCAAACCTTCAAATCGCAGACAAGTATAGAACAGAGCAAATATCGACAGAATTATTTACGCGTTATATACAGAATCTCAGCTTGATATTGTGCAACCGCACTTTTCATGCCCTACTTTGAGCTGAAAAATTTCATGTGATATATTTCATGTTTCCTTTTATTGCACAGAATATAAAAAATAATAATTACACAAAATAAGTGATTCGATCATTTATGTCATATGTATAGACAGATATAAGTAGCTATATATAAGTATATATTATGTATAAACGACAAATAGTTGACCAGATGTACGAGTGTATGCATTAATTCTGCAATATTTATACGTCAGTGCATAATTTAAAACAGTAACAATTTATAGTGATATATTAAGTTGAACTGTGCATAGTAATTTTAAGCAATTTCTATGACATTCTCGTGCATATGTATATTCGCGGTAATATTTCTCTGGTAATGCATTCTGATATCTTTAGAATCAACTAAATTGTTTTCTCTTTTCAAAAAGAGCGCACAGTGCACAGGCAATTCTTGATTGATCATACTTATCGTAAATCTACCTTTTCGCATGCCCCAACATATTGTTGGTAGCTATTTCAATATACGCCCCCTAGGAAATGGTGTCGATTTGTGCGACGTTGATTAATGCCTATATGAAAAATGCAACCCGTGGACTTGAGTCGATTCGAGCACGAACTCAGCAAACATCGGTCCTGTCGATCTTGAACTTTGGTTTTAATCTAACTTTCTTAGGCAAAACTTCTCAACATTTTAATAATTCTCATATTAGAAGTTGTCCAACTAACGGCCGATATATTTCCGATATTCAGAAAGTACAATCGGAGTGATAGCCGAAGTGGAGTTTTCCCGATTTGTTTGTTCGAAAGAAAAGCGGCCAATGGAATTGAACATTTAATTGGTTAAACATATCCTTTCAGTTTAATCGCAAAATTTGTGCCGACAAAAATATTGTGTGTATCAACGAAATGTATACAAAACTTAAATCAAATTTCTTATAAAAATGTTCTCGCGAATTGCAACCATTTCTAACGAGATTACATAAGATTAATACATTGTTATTGTGAACATAATTGTCAATATTTGATGATAAATGTCGCTATAACTCAAATTGTACTCATTCTCCACTAATCCCCATTAATCCCCATCAATCATGCTTTGTACTATAGAATCCTATTTTCATTTCATACCGTCAAATCCGCATTAGACACATGCATCAAGATATAATCATTAAATTATAAACAGATATCTTCATTGTATAGCGTAACCACAATTCTCGTTCATATATACAACCGATCAATATTCTTCAAACATATATGATACAAACAATGATGCATGTTTATAAATCTAGAAAATTTTAAATTAAAAATATTTCAAGAAAATAAAAAGTAATAATATTCTTATCTACTATATTTTGCATCGCATGATACAAGGTGAACGGAATTTGATCTGGTTATTTGATGACTGGATATTTTACGTAAGACTAGTCGATGTGGAAAAATAATTATGTGTCAAATTACAAGGACGCATAGAAATACATCATCGATTGTCATATGATCCGAGCAAAAATCAGCATACTTATATCAGTATACTTATTCCAGTACTTATATCAGTATACTTATTCCAGTTATAACATAACTCTTTTATATAAAATTTTTTAATATAGATTTTAAAAATACAGCATTATAATTCGATTACGTTGAAAATGTCTGACTTAAATATTACTCTATTATATCACTGTAAAACAGAGTATTAGAAATAGAATATTACTATAAAAAGAGTTGAATAAAACTAGATAAGAAAGAGAAAAGCCAAATGCTTCTGTTTAGATAACAATAACAGACACAGATTCCCACGTATCATCTACATTAAAACTTTTCGTTGTAAACAGAGTATGCGGCTTAATCAAATACTGGGATATCTGTTTATATCATGCTTACTTTCTATGGAGCGCGAGTAATAAAAAGTATCAAGAATCTACTCTCTGGCATGCCATATAAACAAGCAATGCGTTTACGTTAACTGCAACTTTATGGACTTTTGCTAGCATACAAATACGTGTGCGAAGAAATCTCATTTATTTTAACTTGCAAGTGAAATAATATCATATTTTTAAGTGCAATGTAAATTATATTTCTTGCTCTCTCTATATAAATATAATATTTAAAAAAATAAAAATATAAAAATGTACAAATGGTTCAAATGTATGTGTGTGTGATACAAATCAAATAAGAAGCAAAGAAATGCTAAGAACCAAAGAGGTAATGGTGCGTGATAATAATTATATTATGATAGAAACTTTATAAAGTTATTTATTTTACAATAAAAAGCGTAAAAATATTTTTAAAATTTTTATGTTTAAAATGTACTGTCGACAACGTTTCTTGCTGTAGGTCTTTTTCAAAGTCAAGTAGGAAAAACATAATTTAAACACATACATTTAAAAGAAAAACATAATATTATTTAAATCGACAGCACATTTTAAACATATATTTTTGCGCTTCTTATTATATGTAAAATAAATAACTCGCGTCTTTGGTTTTTATCCTTCTTTTATTTCTTATTTAATATAACATTTGTATAAAGAATGAAGCTAATGAAAATGAGGAATTTTTTTATGTACTATTTTTTTCTATTTTTAGCGAACTAAATGTAACGAAATTTTATGACATTTTCATTTTCAAAAAATTTTATAAAAAATATCTCGTGAAGAAACAAACGATCTATAATTTCATGTAAAATACAGCTACAGTGTAATCATTATACTGTACGTTAATATTAAGTTAATGAACGCGTTGTCAACGATGTGTTAACATTCTCACATTTGCACTTCGAGCAGGTTTACGTAGCTTAAGCTCTTACGCAGTTTCTTCGAAACTGAACTAGAACATTCGATGAGTCGCACAAGATCTGTTTAAAGATACGTAAGAAATGTTAAATACGATGCATTATCGTATGACGTGTGCTTAACACATTGCATAATACAAAGAGCACTTATGCCTATAATCCATCGTTGATGGATTATGAACGTTATAATGACCTAAATCTTTTTATTTTACTCACTTTAAATGTAATTATAATTATATGCATTTTATGTATACATGTAGTTCCTAGTCAAATATAATAAAAAATTTATTCAAATATTTATCCAGCATATAAATACATATAATTCAATGAATGAGAGAGAGAGAGAGAAAGAGAGAGAGAGAAATTAAATTGTGATATTTAATCGCATATGTATTATTCGTTACCGAGGAAAACATTCATTAAACCGATATAGCAAGTCTCATTGCAACATGATTAAGAAAATTAATTTAGCCGATGTATTTATATAATAACACGTCTGCTTCAGTAACATATAATCGCAATGACAATTATGATAATCGAGATAATTACGGTAATAGCATGAGACTCGAAACTTCATTAATTATATATAACATAATCTCACTACATCTGCCATATAAATAAAAAAGTTTTTTATCTGTTATCTCCCACAGTGATAAACGTGCACATTCAGGAAGATCATAGCTCTACTAAATCCAATAATTATCGGCTTTGTCGCGTGGCAGCTAGAAGCCCTTGTTATCCGGCTACGATAGAGCGGCCCAATTTTTCAAACATGTTTTTCTATTCTGAATAGCTCGTAAAAAAAACTTTGGATCGCTGATATATTGTTCATAAAAGGGATTATGGAACAGTAACCAACAACATATCTGAATAAAAAACGGCAAACAAACTAACTTGCAAAATATAGTAACATATGCTTGATTAATTTATTTTTTTTTTATCTAGAGAAAATTTTGTCATCTGCTGCATAATTTCTGTATTTTTTAATATTTGACGCATTGATAATTAAATTAAATTTTTGATATAACAAAGTGTAATTTCAATTAATGGAAAAATATCTCTTTGTAAAACAATTAATTAAAAATTTCAATCTAATTTATAGAATTTCAGTACTTTCTCCAATAAATTCAAAATTTTTAATTTACTTAGAAAAACTTCTCACGAGAGATTAAATGTAAAAAATAAGAATCCGAATAACTGTTTTTCGTTAAATGAAAATTGATATTAATTCTCAAAAGTGAGACCAACAAGACTTTGTCAGATGTAAATTCTATCTTGAGGTTCTAAGATTGACAAAACTTTCATTAATAATACGCGTTATCGATGTAATCATACATTGCATTGTTAATACCACGTCATTTTAAGAAATCACATGATACTAAAGAGAAACATAAATTTTAACATTTACTTCTTTATAAAGATTAAAAAATGAATAACATTCTTGCTCGAGATAAAACGTGTTACAATATCGAGAATCTTGTCAAATTATATTTAACTATTAGTAATTATATTTAACTAAAGTTGCAAATACAACGAGAAAGTCAAGTTAATTTCCAACGTAATGTTTTTCTTTCGGCACTTAGCGGCTTGTCACCTTTATTTGACGTCATCAGAGGGAAATCCGAAGTAGCTCTCGTTCTAACACAGGAAGACTTATTATTCGAAGCACGATGAAGTCTCATAAGTCTTACATTACGCGCGCACGACGAGGATTGTAAATCGCGCTGACAAGGCATAATGATTTCGACGTGATCGTATTAAAAATTCATAGTCATCTCGCGTCGTCTCGTCCATTATGAACGATCGATGAGGATTTAGGAAGCTTCGGCTCGATTCATTCCTTCAGTGATCCATTCGTAGTCCGATGATTAACATCGGGCGCGAGAAAAAAAGAGGAAGAGAAATGTAGGATTTGGCGAAGAAAGTAAAAAAAAACGAGAGTCTTGAATTTCCCTTTTTATATATTCGAAATATATAAAAGACATTAACAAGAGGAAACAGATAAAAGATAGTACTACTTATTAAATTTCGAATTCTTAAGAATTTGAAGGAGACTTCCGCTTTTATGACTGTTTGATTTGGCATCAATAAATGAGACATTTTTCCAGCCATTAACAAAGATAAATCAAGTTAACAGAAGGGGAGAGGACACACGCGCGTGCGAGAATAAATTCGAGAAAATTAAAATAAGCATCTAAACACCTTATCATTGTGATTGACGATTCCAGCATCGACCGTGCTTCGTTATGAGGCTCGATAAGTTCTACATCACTAATGATCCGATGTATAAAGAGCGTTATACACGAAATAAAACATCCCGTAGAAAGAGAAGGAGAGAGAAAAAGTCTCCGCGAACTCCAGTCGTTTTATCAGTCACGTAGATCTCCATTGCGTGCTGTTCCTATATTCTACGGCCACAGTCAACGGTACCATACTCGGAGTGGACTTTAAATCAGATTACAGTGTGCACTTTCCCGCCAACAGAAGTGAAAACACGCACATATACGATGTGTAATACGTATATAAGTGGACTGGAAAGGGGAGGGGATGGCAAACAAGCTGCGTCGAATCGACTTACGCCGCGAAGGGCGAACCTCGCCAAATTATGTTAACAAATACACGCGTATGCACGAGAAGGTAATTAATTTCTTACAATGAGAGATTGATCCTCTACCTAATGAAAATACTCTTACTAAAATACTCTATGCTGCCCTTTCATGTTCGCATGATTACCGAGCAATATTCGATGCGTCCATCCTCTATCTGTCTCCATCGTCTATACCATACAGAGTATAATAAGCCTAGAGACTTAATCAGGGTAAGTGCCCTTTATGGAATGTGCATAATGTAGCGCTGTCTGTCAATGTAACACGCAGTTATTTATGGCACAAAACTGTTCTTGTTTTATCTTCCATTAACACGAGGTCAACTCATTCCTGCGATACAGATATTTTATCGAGTATCGTAAAAACTATACTCGTTTTTCAATCATTCTTTTTCTTAAATATCTATGTATAACTTCGTGATTCTAATTATATTATTACAAAGTAACGAACACACCCAAATTGTTTTTGGATAAACATTTATCTTTATATAATATATTCATTATATAATTGATAAAATTTAATTAATTCCACTCTCTCACAGCATTATTTTGGAACAATTTACGAAAACAATTTATAAAGTATGCTGATCTTAAACTCGTTTCAATTTCTGTCCTGAATATTACGTGCCTAACTGATCCTATTCTTTAGAAGATAAAATGTTCCCACGGTCAACGCAGCACTTTTATGAACGCTGCTTTTTTAAATTGCGCTGAATTGTGCAAAACTTGCTGACTCGTATCGTAAATAATCTCAGCGAATATTATAAAGAAACAATACAAAGAAGATTACTCTCTATGAATATTTCTTTTTAGTTTTGTAGATTCACAGCGTGTGTGCTGTATCATATATTAACGTGCATCTCATGTAAAAAAAAGAAAAACATTCATATCATAATTAATTGATAACACAAATATTCTGAGGACGGGAATTGATAAAATTCATTTAATTAAATCCATTTCGATATCTTATATGTTATATATATATTTTATTATTGTTATGATTTCTTATACTTGATACTGTTTACAATTTAATAATTTATTAGGAGTAATTAAAACAGAATCACTGAATCATCATTGAATTAATATCGAGTTACGTGGACAACGATTTGCTATATCATCCTCAAGAAGAATTCTTCTAACTTTCAAATCTTTTAATGCGTTCAAAATCCGTTAAAAGAAACTCGACGCACCACTCAGTCGACATTCAAGGAAAGAGCGACGATTTACGGGTTTCTCTGAAAATGTTATGTCTACCCGACGTTTCTATTTCAGCAATTTTCAACGAAGACTGCCGACTGTGAGGGTAACGATGGTCATCGGTGCCGCAACCGGTAAGCGCATACTACCGTCTCCGATCTCGTCACGAGATAACGTCACGGCAGGCGACAAGAACCGGCTGATTCCGAAGAAACGTTTTATCGTCGCGCGATGCGTAGCCGAAGCGCACAACCACAGATCGTTAAATCGTGCAAGTCGCTCGCTGGCATTCGATCCAACGAGCATAGCTCACAAAAGCGTGTCATGAATCAGAGTTCCTTTCTCGAAAGGTTGACACTATTCTAGCGTGAATGACGCGAAATAAAGCGTGACTAATGATTATAGTCGGATTTGCGCGTGCGAGATATCGAAAGATGAGCAAGAAATAACAAAATGAAAACAAATGTCCGCTTGTGTTACAGTATATGATATCATATATATGCGAAAAGTAAAAATATTAAAGCGATTAAGCGATAAAAAATATTCATTCATAATTTTGATTTTAATACTTTTATTTTACTTTATTTTAAATACTACATCTCTCTTCAAAATTAGTACCATTCCGAAATATAAATCTTAGTAATATAAGCGTCAAATATAAGCGACGAAAATAATATTATTTTATATATGTATCACACACACACAAGATAACGTATTATCTAACAATACCTTTACCCTATATATAAGCGAAATAATTAACTTACTATCTATAAAAGAAGGATTATGCAGAACGTGTATCTGTGTTATACAAATTTGAATTTTAAAGTTTGTAGAATATATAGAGTTGGAAATAATATCTGCTCGTACATAATATGAGCTGTCGTTTCTAATCTCGTAACTAAAGTATAAAACTGTATTATGAATCTTTCATAATATATGCGCACATATCAGGCTTTATAATAATCTCTTAAATGAACTTTATAAAGCTTTCATTCAAGAAAATATTACTCTCTCTCTCTCCCTCTTCTCTTTAAACATTTTTTTATCATTTCTTAAATTATACTTTTATCTTCTTTTTATTTTTTTCCTTGTGCACGCTACACATGTGTAAAATTTATTTAACTCTTATCTTCTCAAAAAAAAAGAAAAAAAAATTAAAAGAACATATCTATGAACATTGATTTATTGTTCTATTTGGTACGTTTCCTCTATTTCTACCACTTAATTCTCTTCCACTTTTTTTATAGATATCTGTTTCTTTTGAGATATACGATTTTTCTCCTTTTCTTTTTTCCAATTTTGTCTTTCAGTTTCAACAAACATTTTTCCAAAAATAGTCATAACTGTCTCTCGTTATTGTATCTAAATTCTGACCCTTACTTTTTTTTTACCTGACACATATTTTTGGAATGGTAACATAGGTGCGGTATCGTTGAGAGAGGCCTACCACGAAGATAGGTATGATCAGACGACACGCAAGATCACGCGACATTCAAGGCAGGGCAGTATGAACTCGATGCTTCGTATGATTCATACGCGACGTGAGTAACTTTTATCATAAGACTCGTGACGCATCACGATGGCTAAAAGCAGAATATGGCGAGATGGCTTAAGAGTTCAATGACGTAGCTGGTTTATGGTCAAAATGGACTACCGGATGCCAGTGCATTTATATATAACCAAGACATGTACAACTCGATTGTGTTCTATTATATTTTAAGTAAAATAATACAAATGTTATATGAGAATAAAAATAATTAAGAATATTATTTATCGATACGGCAAATAGGTTACACATAGCCCGGCTATTCATATAGTAGTTCTATTTTTAGATTTCCGATCTTAAGTATGGTTTTAGATCCCTTTAAGATTTCAATGATGACCGTATAATATTTTCAGATCTTGTTTAAGGCGATTTTAAATAAGAATATCGGTCATAGACACTTTAAATATATCGGTCATAGACACTTTAAATATGTACGTGAATGTACGTGAATATGTAAGTGAAAACAATCCCGAGAAGTATATTTAATTAACCAGCCATGTTCAAGCTTGAAAAAATACAATGAGAACAGTAAAGAAACCATAATATAGCGCAGTTTTATATTTTCTTATTAATGCGAAATTGATAAACAAAAAAATCGCTGTATATATATTTTAATTCAAAATACGATTAAGATACATATAAAAATATAAAACTGCGATTTCAAATTTTCAGGTATTAAAATGATATACATCCACCGGAATATTATTGAAATGAAAATGAACGTTTCAACACGTTTCTCGCTCACAGCTCGATGAATAAATCATTACATTAGCATATATGACTGACTAAAAAATAATAGACAAATTATATATATATGTATTATATATATATAATTTGTCTATTATTTTTATGTCTATTATATATATATATATATATATATATATATATATATATAAAACTGTTAATCTATTATTGATAGAATTTTTGATCTGACAGATGTAAATATTTCAAAAGTGTACACGTCTGTTATCAATGTCCATCGAATGTTATTTTTATGATGTTTGATAAATGAAAGCGTTTTGTCGAAGAAATTGACTTTTCTCTTTGCATTTGAAACTCTTCTAAATTACGAGATGAAGCCTTATAATTAAATACTCTACGAAATTGTCGACCCTTGCTCGCTATCCAGCGACTCGATTGTCGTTTTAATAGAACGGTTCGGTTGTCTCGACTTTCAATGAAGAGAAGGAAGAGAGCTTGTACAAATAACTGCGTTTATAATATTGCAAAGCGGATCTCGTCCTGAAGAGAAAGTTCTCGAACTTGATAATAACGTATATTCGGAATTGACAACGCGCACCAATTATGCTGGCAAACTGAGACTCGCAGTTCTTGTCATCTCGGGGAGCGACAGTATAACGATGTTTATTTACACAAAATACGCGGTAAACTTCTCGCCAATTATTCCTACTTCATCGAAATAATAATTTAACGATGTTTGATATAGAAAAATTATAAATACTAGAGACGTATAAGAATTAAAAAACTATTACATTAAATAAGAATTTATCTATTTGATACAAGATATTCAGATAAAGAAAGTACTAAGGTAACGGAGATCAAAATAAATTTTCATCCGGTCTTTCGAAAAGTTTGATATCTTATGCCAACTGCAATAGATTGATCGTTTCTGCGAAAGAATTGATATCTCGCATCGCAAAACTGTTGCTCCAAACAACAATGACTTACGGAAGATTGATATAGGTATGTAAATATTAGAAGAGTATGTTTTTCCAGACTTTTCACACAAGAGATCTTTATTTTATTGATTCTACCTTCTTGTTATATGTATCACAAGAATATCAATAACATTTAAAATATTTTTAATTATACTACATATGTATAAAATATAGAATAAAATATAAAAATTATTTTTGTTGCAATTGTGTTTTAGATAAAATAAAAATAAAAAAACGCGTTTAATTCTTATTTTATTCTGTATCTTGAAAAATTATTTTCTGTAATATAACAATTTTCAAATATTTGTGCGTTCAAATGATTGGAATAGTAATTTTAATACATTGAAAAGATGGACGCAAACTCTACTGGAATAAAATATTTGAAAAAATATTTGTCTAACTTATTAAAAGAATGTCATGATAAAATATCCGACATAATATATGATTCTATATAACAAGTGTATAAATATCAATTACGTACACATATCCTAAAGGAATTTCATGGTTACGCGAGTATATAAACATTTGAAAGAATTCAGCACTTGATAATATCAGGCATTAAAGACACTCGCAAGGTTAAATACGTACTAAATCAAGTGTTATGTCTGAATCAACATACACTTCTTCCATTCACATAATCTGTCTCGTATTATTGATCTCTCTCTCTCTCTCTCTCTCTCTCTCTCTCTCTCTCTCTCTCTCTCTCTCTCTCTTTCTATAAAATAAAATTATATTCCAAGCATAATATAAAATTATATTCCGAATATTGATGTTATTATTAACCATTATTATGTCAAATGCACTACGCACGTTGATATTAGGTAATATAATAATAGTAATTCTCAGCCGATCAAAAATATTCAAGATTTACACTACATAATTTAAATATTCGGACTCTGTTATTATTCACGCACAGGCGACCAATTTATATCGGCGTACTTGAATATCGACATAAACAACCGTATTTTCGCTACATTTGGCATTCTATTTTTGAAATATTTATTCCCATTATATACGTCGAAATATTTTCGACGTATCATTAAATCATAAAAATTTCATATTATATCCACATGAAAATTATGTTTCTATTTCAAAAAATATATAATACTCTGTGTATTCTCTTCTCTATTTTTTCCTCACACGAGAGAAATAAATATATAAATTACATCGGACGATCGCTTTTAATATTAGATACGCGATTAATATTAGGTACATGTAGATAGAAAATACGATCCAAAGAGGCGAGAGCACGACTGCAACGAGATGGTATCGTCATCGTGCGCGGTCGAGCGAAGAGCAAAGCCCGGCGTCGCTGACAAGAATCGAAGACAAAAAAGAGATCCCGAGAGATCACGCACGAGGTTCGCTCCGGACGAGATTCCATTCCGGGCGAGAGCGCGTTACACGAATAAAATGAACACGGCCGGTGTGCATCGCCTCGTGTGCCACGGACCGTAACGTAAGATAAGCTCGATCGGCACTCTCGTAATATCCGAGGAAAAGAGTCAGAGAGAGAGAGAGAGAGAGAGAGAGAGAACGTATTCCTACTCACATGCATACACACACACACACACACAGCATCTTCGTCTTAACCCATGCAACCCGTGGCGACAAAGTCTCGAGGGAAACCAACGGACTAAGCGAGAAGAAAGAGATTGGTAGGTTACTTACCAACATCGGCGTGCTTGCGTCCGGCTCGTATCCGTCAATCAACAGCAATGTTCTTCGCTCACGTCCTTCTCTCAGCACGTCACCTTTGTTGCCTTGTCTCTCTTTCTCGCTTCACGGCTCTCTTGTTGTAATCTCCTCACCAAGGACGTCGCACGCACAAGCCGAGACACATCGCGATACCATGAACTTAGCTTCGAGACCGGCACTCCCGAATCCGAACGCGTAACGGTCGTTCAAACGTGGCGCACGGCGTCACGCTATTTCGCGCAACCGACACATATATACACATATATACACACACGCACGCGCGCGACAGGGGTCACTGAAGAAACAACGTACACCGATCGCGGCGACGAAGATGCGAAACAATGAGCAAAGCAGGCACAATCGCACAACGTGTACGCGAATGTACACGTCGCGCGGCAATCATGCGAAAACCAGTACCGCAAGAACAATTCTTCGCGAGCAATCGTTTCTCACGCGACGCACGGCATCGTATTTTCAACAATCGGCGCAGCTCGTGCGTTCTCTCGTCGGAGAAGAGAGAGAGAGATCGGCGTCAACGCGACGCGAAACGATACCACGTGACACGCGACACGACCTACGCGCGCGACTGACTGCGGTGAACTGAGCCTCGAGACACGGCGAGGCGCGCGCTCCCGATCGGTGCGCTTCTAGCGGCTGATACTAGAACTAACGGTGGCGTCTTTAATCGTTCTTCGCGCTTCGATTCATACTTTATACTCTCTCTCAGCGTGGTCTCTGGACGGGAAGCAGCAAGCGGTCAGGAATATACCTAGTGGACGACGATTGACAACGGACCATGGCAAAGATCGTGAAAAGTTGATGTGAGTACTCATGAATTTTCTAACATTTCCGAATTCTCTTTCAAACATTGTCCTGTATGACGGAACGGAGGCAGCTTTCAGGCGATAAAAAAATTTGATGAAATATCCATCAATAAATACAGAATAGAGAGAGATTCGTGTTCATATCCCGCATAATGGAAATCTAGGTAATATATTTCGAATTGACATTTTTACTCGACGAAAATGTCATGTGTAATTTATCTTAATGAACGGAACTGTTAATAAAGCTGTAATTGAAATTCTACGTGCGCGGATTTTTTTACACTAAAACTGATTAATTGCTTGAAATTTTAAGCTTCTTAATAAACCTTCGTGAAAATTTGGATATTGTTTATTGTTTACGAAGAAAATTATGAGTTCTGAATAATAAAATACGCATGCATTAAATAAACAACTAAATTATACTGATTAATTCTCTCGAAGGTAATATTTACCTCCGTTACATTTCATTTTAATATTTTAATGCGTGAATTTGTTTATTCATAATGTTTACAAATACATGCGTATACCTTTGTTATGCGTATAACGTATAGATAAATTAGAGACTGTCTACATAAACTCTTCTTTATGCAACAAAACTGTCCGATAGCAAACACATATATTTTCATTCGCACAGAATATAATTATTAATTAGCGGATCCGAAACAACACCTAATTGGTGGTTACATTTTTATGTTGAGTGAAGTTAAATGGTTATTGTCAGATTTTACATATTAAAATGCAGTTAAGTTTGTATATAGGCATAATTATTATATATTCAATGTAGCACAGAGATTAATTAAACTTTGAGTCTTCTGCGAACGAATAATGCATAACACGATTGCATTACTGCCAGAAAGCAATTAAATATTTTATCACAAGTTTAAATCTGTCTCATTAGATCTCATATAGCATGGTAAAAAAAATATTATTTCTCCATGAATTTCTCCATGAATAATTCAAGAAAAGGGAAAGACACTACATTTCATCTATTTTCGAAAAAACTCTAGTTTTATCTTATATTTTTTCTACTGACATAAATTTTAAATTAATGAGATTCTACAAAAAACCAATGTGTCAATTAACGCAAAAATTAAAAGTTTAATATTAATCAAACTTAATTGCATTGTAAATTTTATTCTTATTTAAGAATTTTTATCAGGCTGAAGAAAAATAATATAATTAATTTAACGTGATATAAAAACTAAATAATAATAAAAAGTTAGTACGTGGAACAATATATAGCAACTGATTTTTATAATTGCTATAAATTTTGATAATTGCTATAAAATATCAAGATTCTCCATGCTTTACACAAAATTCAAACAATTAAGCGAGCATAAATTTTAGATGTATCATAATTGTGTATATTATATTCTTACAAGACTTTGTGACATTTAACTTTTTCAAACAACTTCTAGGAAATTCTTTTTCCTAAATAGTTAATTTGCATTAGCGTTGCATTACACTATTTCTGAATTTTTCACATCATGCAATAGTGCTCCCTCCGATATAATAATACTTTGACAATGTACTAATTTTATTTCACTGATGTAACTGCTGGGTAATGCAATAAATATCATTTATTATCATTTATAAGTATCAATTGAATAAATTATGTTTCATTCATCGCACCCTTCATTCGCTCACATTCCCACCGTTCATCCCCTTGCTTTTTTATCGTCCTTTTTTAATCTTTCCCACCCATTACTTTTTCCTGGTTCTCTCTTTAAGCAGTAATTTGTAGCAGTGGGTAATAAATTATTTAAGCGCATTTCAATTTAAAGAAAAGATTAAATCATGCATTTTATAACGTATGAGAGAACATATTGATATTTTAATGATAATTGAATTATATTTATTCTTAACTATGCACAAATTAATATCAAATATCAAATTAATATCAAATATTGCAATTTTTATATTGATTTGAAAAATTCGCGCTGGTTTCATTTATTTCTTGTAAAACTTCGAGAATAAAATAGAATACATATTTAATAAATATTTTATGTAAAACTCAATATAAATAAAAAAAATATTCGGATTTTTCAATTGAATATATTGTTGTAATTAAACTATTTTATTTTTTATTTTTATGTATTTTATTTATTTTTGAAAAATATTAAAAAAAGATAGACAATATTCATATACTGAATATATATTTTTATTATATCTACATATGTACATACATATTCAGTTGCAAAAAAATCATTTATTTTCTAATAATATGCTATTAATTCTAGTAATATGCTATTAATTATATACAATAATAACACTAGACTAATATTAAAATGGAATATACAACGTACGAAATTGATAAAAACATTAAATTTGGATTAAAACATTAAATCACAGGAGATTTAATTTAATTAATATAAATTACATTATATTTTAAACATTGTGAAATAGATATTATTACATTTCACGATGTCATATGAAAAAATGAATACTGTGTTTGTGAGCTAAATATGAAGTTTATAAAATCTGCTTCATCGTATTTCAAGTAGATAAAATGTTTTATAAAATTAAATGTGATTCTATTATATCTCTTAAGTTTTAAAAGAAATAAGTAAAACTAATACGAATATTTTAAATTAATATGGAAATAAAATGGCAATATTATATTCTGCTGAAAAGTGTTCCCATTTCAACATTTATTACTAATGTGTAAATAGGGCGATATTATTGTAAAATGTAGAAATTTATATTATCAAATTCAAGATTTTATTTTTGTCTCCTATATAAATGATAAGATTTTGTTATCGAAATTTTTGCCAGTTACCAATTATTTTTAAATTGAAAACACATATCCAATATTCTTCAGGTATGTGATGTATGTATGTTCTTGATGCTTTCTGCATATGAATTATATTCTAGTAAACGGATGTTATATTACGAAGTCGTATTTCTTTTATTAACTTTTTAAACAAAAGACATACAATGATAGTCGATACGTATGGTTGTATGACAGTGCACATAAGTATTTAATATTTGTTTCGATCCCCAGTGAGGCAAACCGATACGCGTCATTATAGTTTAATCGAACCAGCGGAACTGCTGCATGTTACGGGACAAGGAATATATATATATATATATATATATATATATATATATATTTATATTCCATACGCGAGAGAATTAATAATAAATTTATATGGATAGCAGAGAAGAGAGAGAGAGTATGACAAGAAGAGAGGAGGGAGAGAGAGAGAGAGAGAATCGTAAGTAGGAAGACTTATTGAGTAATTCAAAAGCATTTGTTGGACGTACGTGTTACAGCATTTGAAATATGCAGAGAATGCAAAATCTAGTTTTACTTAAATAAAGATTACTCCAAAGGTGCATTTATAAATCGAAGTTATAAGTTATGTATTTATTAGAAGAGACATGATATTAAATAAAAGTATTTTTTTACAAAGTTATAACAAAATTATAGTAATCTTTAAAAATTTATTATTATAGATAAAATCGCGATTCTGGAAACTGTTCCATTTGCTTTTGATTAATATTAATTGAACAATTACCTGGTCTTCGTTAAGGATGATTCAACATAATGCGATGAAAGAGTGAGACAGATAGGAAAATAAATAGAAGTGCTCCATAATGAAACCTTTGTAGCAGAAGGAGCTAAGGTAATTTTTCAGACTTGTCTCATAGTTGTCCTCCTGTGTGAAAAGTGGATGACAACGCTTAAGATGAAGGCGTGCAAAGTTGGAGGCATTTTTATGATTTTTAGAAAATCATGCACGAAATGTCAGAGACAAATTAAACATACAAAATAGAGTGGCATAATCTAACATATGTGTAATAATCCTTTTTTAATTAAAATATAAGGAAAAATAATTAAAGACGAATATATATTTACATAAATATTAATAATATATATCTATTGAATAATATTTTTATAACAAATAATAACACATAGAAACTTATTAATGAAATCAAAATTTTAGTTTTATGTAAATTTTAACAATGTTATTTGTTTAATAACATGAAATAACATAAAATAACATGAATCTCGATATCGCGATTTCTTAAATTTATTAAGTTAATGTTTCAATTACTTCATACTCTGTTCGAAACTATCAAGAGAATGTAATTAAACGGAGAATGCAGATTATGTCACGCATATTAAACTTGAGATACTCGAAATATCTACGTGAGCATGTTTAACAATGCATACATTTATTAAATATTTATCCGATTTAACCTAATTATATTTTATTTATATTCGCACTATTTTATGATTAATTATGAGAATTTACGGAAGTATGTTATTTTATAAAAATAAAGAATATAATACTAAATATAAATAAATATATATAATTTTCTTAATAGGTATATAACTATTTGAATTGTGAAATTGTCTAATAAAAATCATAATATATATATATATATATATATATATATATATATTTATCTATATATATATATATATATATCCCTCTCTCCTTTCGTGGTTCAAATGGTTTTATAAATACATTTCCAATTTTTGTGTGTATTTTAGATGCAGAACTTAATTTGAGTTATATTTAAAGCTTGTGCAAATTCAATATTCATTATTCAATATTTTCTTGACATGGTCCGCCTTGTGCGCCAAATGTGACGTAAACGCACTATTTGATGAAAATTTGCAATTTAATTAAGTTGCTTCAATAAATATCGTACTTTCTCTTAACAAAGAAATATTTGCCGATCCAATTTGGCTATGTTTCTCATGGATCTCATGAGAGCCTTTGACTTAGTTTCTTCAGTACGACAAAACTTATACTTACGACGACGTACTTTTAAAAATCTCTGATTATGAATTCTTTTTATGGTGCAATTATTTCGATAACAAGCTGAAGTCTTAATAATATCTTAAATATAACTGAGATAACAAAAAAAAATAAATAAATAAAAGTAACAGATTTAATCTGATTTTAAATGATTTTTTATTAATTATATAATTATACAAAATGTGTGTATATCTTTATTGAATTCAAATATTATATAACATATATATATATATATATATATATATATATATATATAAATTAATTAAAAATATTATAATATGAGGTAATCAAATATTATAAATAACAAAATATGAATGTTTACATTTTGCTTTCTTTATACAATTATGAGTTTATGCAATACGAATAAGTTTATCGCATTACAACATTACAGCGTTAAGCATCTTAGAGATTGTGAATTTACGATGAGAGGAAGATAGAAGTCCCATTACATTTTAATTGATGTTATTCCTTTTCAATATACTTCAAGTAGATTTTTCCTACGGCGCTTATGCTCCACTTATTTCTCTTTTCTATCTATATATTTCATCTTTATAAATGTTCTTTAATTTTTTAATTTTCTTTTAAATTTATATTTTCGATCACTTTTTAATGATCACTTATTTATATCAGTTTTCTTGCGATAACATATAATTCTCGTTTCTTAATATTTATATGAAAATGTATGATCTTTTTGACACCTTGTTTCGCGTGCAAGAATAAGGCAACTTCTCATTAAGGTTTGACTTTTTATGTTGCCCACACATCATTATCCTGGCTATTCTTATATAGTTTTTCTTATCTTTCCACATATTTTAATATCCACAGTAGTCTGTTTCAGAACTCTTTAATGAATACTTTGTTCTGTCTCAAACATTTGATTACACGATGTAGCCGGAAGGAACGATGTTTAATTTCTCTCTTTAGCTTTGTATAAATGCCACTATAAGAAACATTGAGTACAGTTACACATACACGCGCATATTTATACACACAAACACACATAGATATTCATGTATGTACACATACACACACATAGTTATTCATGTATGTACACATACACACACATAGTTGTGAGCATATGCGTTAGTAATGTATGAGCCGTTAGTGACAATGGCTTTGTAAAACCGCCTCCTAGTTTTTAGTTTTACAATACATGCCACCTCTCTTTTGTGTATCCTTGGTAAAATGATGCGCGCATGGTAAAGCGGAAAGAGGCTGAGCTTTTCAATAAGCTGCTGCTTCTTACTGTGAGAACGGCACAATTAGTTATTACCATGATCCGCAAACCGACGTTATTATCTTAAAAGCCGCTACTTCGTATAACGGCTTCAAGTTTCCTCAAGGGAAAATGCTTTCGCGTAAGTTGAAATATTAGTAGTTTCGTAAATCGCATCTCGTAAATTTTGACTGCTTTCTTATACGAAAAATCGCGCATCTGTTATTAATAAAGTAGCATGATACAATTCTATTGTACGACTTTAAAACTTTATATTATTTTGTATCTAAAGAATAAGACAATTCGTATATTTATCTTTTTCATTTATTGTAGATTTTTATTTCTAATCAGATGAGGATATGCACGCGGTATCGATTTTATTTACTATCTGAAAAAAGTGACTTGCGCAGTATTTGATTCGTTTGATTTCGATATCTGGAAACGAATAATATCTTTACGTGGAAAAAATATATACATATATCTTTTCCACGTAAAGATATTTGTTTCCAGATATCAAAATCACATCGACATCATAAAATTTTAATTTAATTAAGATCTTAAAGGAGAAAATAATTTATTTTTATCATTACCTCTCTTAAATTATTTATAAATTTTATATATATATAATTAATATCTTTTTGAAAATATTTATTTTCATACTTTATTTTGCGCCTCATTCTAAGATCATTTATAAGATAATTCTCATAAGATAATTCTATTTTATATGCTTCTGATCTAACAGAATAACATTTCTAACAGAAAAACATTTTCTACATTATAAAAGCTGTTCTTTTTTCAAGCTGTTCTATTAAAAAACAGCATAAAGATTCCTTATTTTATATACATAAGATATATATATTTTTCTCTATGCTACTCTTATCTTCTTTATCTTTTTGATAAGTAATTTATTTTTTGATAACAGATTTTAATCAGATTGAAATTTTATAGTGCGGATTACATATCGTTTATACGTAAAGATATTCGTTTCCAGATATCAAGATATCTATATAATTCTTTTTCTAAGCGATATTGTATTGTTGATTTAAAAATCTTCTTCAAAATTCACATTAAAAAACTAAATATACTAAATATATAGAGAAGATATTTCTTATATTTTTGCATATTGATAATATTTAAAAAAATATATTTCCTCATCACGTTTTTTTATGACATTTATATTTTATAGAATTTCTTTGTTAGGTATTTTGGATTTGGATATGTTCGGGCAAGGTTTTTCAAATGATACACAAACGTAGAGAGAATCCATGGTAGAGTTTTACTTCTTATATTTAATAAGTATATAATGATTATAATCTAAGACTCTGCGTATAAATAGCATCCGCACAGGATCCCTTTCAATGTGTACGTACAATTAGCGCCATGCTTTTAATGTACCTTTAGTGCCAGCTTGAGAGCTCATATACATCGATCGATCTGATAATGTCGGGTATGTGTGTCATCGCTATTATCGATAGTAATATCGTTAAAGTAACACACTTATCAGCGGCACGGCTTCGTCGGTATATGTCCCCGTGTCGGACAATATCTACATATTGCTACTGATTCCGAGTTCCGTAATTGCAGCTTGAATATGCACATCGAGAGGTTCGCTCGCGTTGACATCGCTATGCTGATACCCAGCCAGAAAGTAACATGTGCCTGAAACATTGGCTGGCATTCCCTTGGGTAAATTATCCTTGGTCCGCGGTTCCAATATAAATCCCGATTTTTGTATTAAACACCTGTAGATATTTGTATAATGCCATTACACGAATATTATAAATATGAAAGGAAACATGTTACATATTAAAACGCAGTCACGTACAGGTACGTAGTTGGACTGACATTGACGCGAAGCGGCTCGCTTGTAGACTCAAATTTATTCGCCAATGTGACATTATGCCCAAAGAGACAGTATCTTGGCATTTTCTTGCCCACGACGCCTGCCAGCACCATTCCGGTATGAATGCCGATGCGCATCTGATAGAACAATCAAAGTTGAACATTATTAATATTGCATATTAGTCAATATAAAAGTTAGATGACAGTTGCAAGAAAATATCAATGAAAAAGAAATATTATATAATTTGCTAAATGTTAATGCAACTGTAAGTGTCTCGCCTTGCTTTGTATTTTCCTCCCACTGACCACTTATCGTAGTTAAGAAATACTTTAAATGGGAAAAGTTTTAATAGTATTCAAGACGAGAATAATAAACAACGTGAAGTATCTGCTCGAGTGGATATGTAATAATCAGAAACATCTTTCAATTGAAAAACTTTGAGGAATCATTTTAAAAGAGAAAGAGAAAGAAAGTCGCTGTATCAGTCCTTTTTTCTCAAATACGAAATATAAAATATACATACAAAAGGATTATGTACATTCAAAATTTATATTTAAAAGAGATTGGAATATTATAAAAAATGTTTAAGACATGGAAATTATTATTTTATAAACTAAATATCACACATAGCTACATTTTTGTTAAACATTTCTAATATTGCAAGAAATAGCATTCTATGAATAAATATTCATAAAATTAAAAAAATGTTTAACTATATTATACATATATGATATATGTGTTAAGGGGTTATATCTAGTCAGCAAGGGGTTATATCTAGTCAGCAAGTCGAAAAAAACGTATTTTTGGGAAATTAAAAAAAAACTGTTAAGTATTTTTATTTCATCGATTCTTTATCATAATATATATCTATCAAAGAAGTTTTCATAATTTTTTCAGTTGAAAATATCGAGAAATGTAGGCACAGTAGCTATTTTCCAGAGACATCTTTTTTCGGAGGCGCTTGGCGGTGAGCAAGATTACTCGGAGCTGAATCATCTGAAATAAAAAATTCAAAAGAATTTAACTTTTGTATGAATTGATCTAGTTCGTGAGCGAAAGATTTTACAAAAAATTGATTTTTGATAATGTGACAGACGTTTGACGCAAAAATACGAATTTTTTGTGTTAAAACTTTTCGTTTTTTTGTTAATAAAAAAAAAAGGTTTCATCAAAATTAAAATCCCTTCGTTCACGAACTAGATCAATTCATACGAAAGCTAAATCCTTTTGAATTTTTTATTTCAGATGATCCAGCTCCGAGTAATCTTGCTCACCGCCAAGCGCCTCCGAAAAAAGATGTCTCTGGAAAATAGCTACTGTGCCTACATTTCTCGATATTTTCAACTGAAAAAATTATGAAAACTTCTTTGATAGATATATATTATGATAAAGAATCGATAAAATAAAAATACTTACAGTTTTTTTTAAATTCCCTAAAAATACGTTTTTTTCGACTTGCTGACTAGGTATAACCCTTTAAACACATACATATATGATATATGTATTAAAACAGGTACACACACAATGCTACATACATACATATATTAGTTCATTGTTTCGAATATTAATATTTGTTGTGTTTTTTACGTTTTAGTATAGTGTATACACACACAATAAAATTAAGACTGATGTGCTATGTCAAATTGCACAATAAAATTGTAAATATAGTATTCACTGTGCTATTACTATCGATATCACGCTAAAGGAAAATTACATATAATACAGTCGCATATAATCACGATCTTATCTGTAATCATGTAATCAGTGTGTAATACCTTTATTGGCTTGCCTTCGTGAGTCAAGTGATGAGAGCACGTTTGTATCATCTTTAGGCCCATCCAAGCAATTTGTTGCGCGTGTGTATTAGTATTTCGATGAAGGCCGCATGCAACGCAATAGGCATCGCCGATTGTCTCTACCTATTAATACAAGAATAAAGTAAAAATCAATGCATCCATTTATGCATGTTTATAATAGCTATTGTTATATATTATAAATGATATTATTTGAATTCCTTGATAAATTAAATTTGATTTGTTGAATTGAGTTTGAAAAATGGCACTCCGTTTCATTCATCGGCATCTGTTATTTGTTGGTGTTAAAAAATTAAAAAACTGATAATGATAGAGGTAAAAAATTTTACCTGCATGCCATATCAAGTTCGTTTAATGTCTCAGAGATGGCGGCATCGTACATTTTAGTCATAAGATAAGTTACAATTTATCAACTAAATTTCTTCTATAAAAAGATATTAATAGAAAATTGTTCATATTTTACTTAATTTGCCATTGTTAATAAAATAAATGATCTTGCCGTCTATAATAAACTAGAAATTTCATTTTTAATATTTAGTGAAACGTTTGATGATTTATTCTTGTCAATAAGATTTCAGACAAGAAATGATGATTCTTTCAATTAAGTGTAATGATTTAGCAAATCAAATAATATTACACAAAGATTATTTTATATTCGACAGATATATTAAAAATTTGTCAACGTCTTCTCAGCAAACGTACCTTATATACATCCAACTGACCACAATACAGATCAAATTGCTCATAAAGATTTTGAAGCATATTGATGACCATCATTGGTGTTGCTGTAGCACAGATGGCCGTAAATCCGACTATGTCACTAAACAGCATTGTAACATCCGGATATGTCTTCGCTTCGATTGTCTCTCCTAAACGAATTGAAATATCAATTTTTTAATTGATCATATATTTTTATTACAAAATTATACATATATATTATTTATATTGCGCAATAAAATGATAATTGTAGAATTACGTTGGTATTTTAATAGTAATTGTTCAATTTTTCTTATGATTAATTTTTCTTATGATTAATTTTTCTTTTCATTTTTAAACATTATTACACTAAATTCAGCTTTGAAAGAGAAAAACTTGAAGAGGAAAACATAAAGGTATTACTATATCTCATGACAGGATATAAACTGTTGTAATTTACCCAGCCACAGACGCTTCGCAATATCCGGTGGAAATATAAGATGTAGAAGACTGACATTCTTTTCTCTTTCCGCATCGACCGCTAAGTTGGCTTCCTCTATAGAACTCTTCAATTTGTCCATACGTCTTCTTAAGCCATCCTGAAAGAAGATTACTTACCATTGTATTTCAGATAGATATTATGATGTAGTCTATATCTGTATTATATATATATTATATACATATATGTATGTGTTTGTGTGTATATGTATGTATGTACAGTACATGTTATAGAGGATATTGAGCTACGATTTTAATCACGCTATAAATACTGAATTATTATATTATAATAAAAAATAATGATAGTATTAAACCGTTAATAACATGATGTATGTCGATTAACATTTTTACGACAAGTACTGTGAGTGCTCAATTTATGACCGATTACGAATTTAATCACCTGTGCCCTGGCTTGCTCGCCAACGAGTATAACATCTCTTGTAGCATCATGAAGAGGAATATCAGAAATGAAGAGTCCTCGACCCGTTAAGCCTTCTAAACCATTCAAGAACGGTGAGCTTACAAACAAAATCGAATCTGATTCTGGACAGTGTACCATTTGGCCCTTCATTTCCAGACCCTGTAAAACAAGATAATATTTTTTTATATAAATAAATATATTTTACCACAGATTTGCGCACCAAGGATATTAATAATTTATAGTTTCGTAAAGAGATCACGCAAAAGTTACCAACCAAAATAATTTCCTCGCCTAGTTTGCTTTTATTTACAAGTTTGTATTACGAAATACTCTCTCTCCGTTTACGAGTAAGTTGATCATCGTGCGTTAGTAATCATGTTACGAACATACCTCCGCGGGATATTTATCGACGCCATTGGGTCTCTGAAGGGTCAAGATAAACGGTGTATTCGCGCGCTTTAGGATCTCATGAAAGGTCAGAGTGACGCCGTGAGGTCGTGTAAAGATGAAATATGTTGATATCTCTCTGCCGAGTCGATTCAGATGGTGACCAAAAATTTTCATGAAACCGACGCCGAGTTGCACGAGTTCTAGCTGACGATCAACGACGAAATGCCATGGGAATGCCTTGCAGAAGCTTGCTACACCCATGCGAAGATCTGTTGCTTCGCTAGAGAGTGGACGGAAAGCGGGCGATACTGCATCGTAGTCTTCTACATCCTGTTCGCTGTAGCGCTCAGGAGTAATACGGTATCTGCAATATTCAAGGAAACGATCATTCTTTCTCTTGTAAAAAAATATTTCAAGGTTGAATAGTCGCATTTCTCTATAGATATGCTAAATTAAAAATATCTCAACAAGACAATATCGCAGAATCCTTGATTAAAATATTACTGTTTTATAAAATTTATTCTATAGATGTAATTGCAGATGTAAACGTCTCTCGTATTGATATAAAATACAATATAAAACAACGAGAGACAACCGAAATCGAATCCATTGAACGTGGATAAATGTAACTAGTGTCTACTGAAACGTTTAATTAAATTTGGAAATATAAGCGATCAGCGGCGACAATGTTTTCCACGTCATTCACATGTTCACGCTCAGATCAGCCTTATCCTTTCAGAATTAACGTGACTCGGGTAGTGCTGCACCTATCATCAAATATTTGCCATTGATGAGAATCAATATTTGTTCAAACGAAAGGTTTGCACTCTCACATGCTGCCTTTGTCTCTATCTGTACGAATTATGCATTCTACTCGCGTGATATTATTTCGGAACACGCGATTCAGTGAGCAAACATTAAATGCCCCATGCAAAAGCTAACAAACGTGTGTAACATTGGATAGATGGTATAATAATTTGTTCTTTTCTTTTCAGATCACATTTAGTACGTGACGAAATGCACGAACGAATACATACGCGTGATCGAAATCCAGCGAAGATTTTAAGTAAACATAGATATTGTTTGTGTGATTCGTGTACAAATAAATGTGTATAAATTATTTGCGTATGAGATGACATTTACGATGTCGCGAGAGCTACTTGTGTACAACGCTTATTGCACTTTGTCTCGCAGGATATTAATGTCAGCACAACAATGTTGAAATTTCATGTATTTATCTTTGCAGGTACCATTTATATTCGTTGATACTCAGATCTAATCATGATTGAATTGAAAAAAATTTCGGTGAATATTGAAAAGCCTATAATTCTATTACACAATTGATGTGCTATTTCCACCTATTTTCCACGTATTTCTTCAAATCATATTTCCAGTGTTGTGCCGTTTTGATTTTATATTTTCTGCTTCTTTCTCTCTCTCTTATTCGTTCTCTTTTTGCCGATTTATACGAATAGCCGCCGAATCCGAAAACCGTGTCTCTTCAAAGAGAACTAAACGTGGACCTTTATATTCGTTGCTACGGAAAATTCGCTCACGCGTGACATTTGATAACAATTTTTGTGTTCTCTGTTAAACGCAGAGATAGTCAGCTCAGAAAATGTTCTCATCCCTTCGCATTTACGCGTCGATATGCATTCTTTATATCCTATACCGTTTTTAAAATTGAACTAGAAAGAAACGGAAATTAAAATTTGCATATGTATGACTGGGGATTGATATTATAAATAAAAGTAAAACGAGAGATATAATAGTACACGAGAGATAAAAATTGAATTTTTTTATCAGACACATGAAAATGAAGTGAAAAAATTCATAAAGATTTACCTAAAAAATTTCGTATTGTAAGGGTCCGGCAGTATATACACATCGGCTTTATCGTCATAGAACTGCCTTGCGATACCCTTCAGACTGCCGACCAGCAGATAGGCTATAGAGGGATGATCGGTGGTGAAGTGTAGCTCCAGCGCTTCCGGGGTGGCGATACACACAAACTCTGCCTCGGTATCCGATCCTGACTGATGCTGAACAACATCGTTTACGCCATCGAGTGTGATCAGGAAGGCGGTCAGATCGTTTCCAAGGCAACGAAAGGCCCGCTCTAAGAGACCCACGCAAGCCCACGTGATCAGCTCCTGTCCGAGATGATCGAGAAACGCGTTCACGTCGACGTCTGCAAAAGTTTCGCAAACATTAATTTACCGTGAGGGAATTTCGTCGAGTCACTTAGAAACCGTTTATTTCTTTCTTTGCAGCAGATTGCAGAGAGCTAAGCTTCGTAAATAACAAGTATACAATATACAACGCGTCTTTTCAAAGCCTCCTTAAATTTACCAAATAATCTTTTCTATGCTAAGAGATAGTTTGTATATTGAACTAGTATTATACATATATAAAGAGAGAGAAGAAGTAACAAGTTCTCCCTTCAATTCTTTTTTTTTCAGCTTTTGCGAGGACAAAGGATTTTTCTGAACTTTATTGAAAATACCTATGAGCGATAATACGATATTGAATACTAAATCGGAGCGTTGGAGAATTTCGAGCGAATTTCGCGGATCGATAATACATGTCGCGTTTTAGCTCTGTTAAACCCAGTGTGTGTGGTCGGATCCCTTGCAAATCCGGAAATAGACGCGGTGAGCAAGGGCTGCTCTATCCCTCCCGTATTATTTCACATCGGATATCACTATGAAAACACGATAATTAAAATAGCGGTTGCGCGGTCGCACGATGCAATACGTCCGGTCAATTGTTCCGAATATCACGCATGGCATTTTCATATTCTGCCATATTATATGGCTTCTGATAAAGAAATACATTTTTATGTGATTTATTTCAATTGATAGACTGTCGACAAAGTGTACAAAAATTAGCCCAATAAAGTTCTCAAAATTTTATGATAAGCAAGCAGGAAAATTCTCGTCATTTATCCCGTTAAGCATGTCAACCGTAACATATGTATCATTATCTGATAGATGCGTTAGATCACGCGATGAAATATCGCAAATGTTTGTTCACGATCAACGATATAGGATAACATGTTGTCTGAAAATGGAAATGTTATCTCTGATTTATGTGCTTGATATTTACGCTACGATTATCCAGGAAACACATACAAAGAAATTTTCGGTCGAACTTTCTAGGTCATGACGATACGCGAGAAAAATAAGCGACGGTTCGTTATTCGCGTTATTCGAATACGATCAAACAGTTTGCTTTGATATATTTTCGTGATATAAATTCTGGTGATAAATAATTCTGCTGTACAACATTGTAAGATGTCATCTATTTTGTATACACTTCTCTCGTAAGTCAATCTTGCAAATAGCCTAGTAGGGTCCTGTATATCCTCGGTGACAACACGGTGTTAGAGTTTCTCCCAAGATTGCATTACGTTGGTACGAGAGGTATCTCCTATGCTCCAGTAACCACAACAACAACCATTTCCTGCCGTCTATACGAAATGCGAAGTGATCGCGGTGCAAGCGAAAGGGCGAAAAGATGTTCTGGGTCACGACGAAGGAAATAATGTGTGGCTTATGCTCACCATTTGTCTTGCCATGACTCTTTATGAGCAAAAATACGTGTTTCCCGCATGCTTGATAAACGGTACATATTTGTCAACGAGCGATAAGCGCGATTTATACCGTTGCTAATAGACTGCAAGCACACGAGAATTTAATGGTCTGATGATGATCTCAAGTGACGCAAATATTGAGAGATAAATAGACATTATTAATTATCGCAATCCTCTCGCGTGCGTTTATTAATTATATGTATGCTATATATAATTAAATATCTCCAAAGCTATTCTTGCTTATAAACTCATGTGCAATGTATTGAATCGCAATAATTGCATTAAAATACGCGGCCTGCGCTTTAGCAGTGAACTTCGATATTCAAGGGCCGGCATAATTGCTAACGCGGGGGAAAGAGGTTCCACCAGGATGGTAATTTCTTTACGGTATACGCGCCTTTATATCATAGAGAAAAAAAAGAGACCGCGGGGTGATTTTGTTTGAACTTGAAAGTACCGCGTTACACTACCCTTGTCTTTTTTTTTCAGAATTACATGCTTGGATACGGAGATCACTTCGACCGAGAATATGTATGTGCTGTGCTATCGTCGTCAAAGGAACGTCTTGACGCAGGAGGTAAGTTGGCGATATATTTAACAGGAAACTACGGTGCGTTACATGTTTTATAGCAGATAAACAGGCGTTTCATATAATCGCTCGGTGCTCGCAGCATGGCGCAGCATTTCCTAATGTGGTTACATAACAATACGCCCCAGGTTTATTACGTTAGGACACCGTATTTCTAAATTACGAGCGCTAAATTCCATCCGCCATGCGTTTCACGTACTAGGTTATTAGTTACAAAGGGCGCATTACTTGAACAACGACTGTTGTCTTCGGCGAACCGGACCTCATTCATAAGTTCCAATGAGGAAGTTAGATTCGAATACATTACATGCACGGATCAATTGTCTGTGATGTGATTAATGGGACGTTTCTGAAGCATGCTTCATTGTAACTACAGTACTCGAACGGCCGAACGTAAATTGGGTTAACATGCGCTCAAAGATGAAGGATCGGTGGAAAACCAACTGACAGCCAACATTGCTGTCAAACAAACAGCCCCGATGCTCTTGATTTTCTGCATCATAGAAATCTATAATTACCCGTTATAGAGTTTAAAATGTATGTAAAGAGCAATTATAATAATCTTTTTAGAGATCCGAATTTTTAATTAATTGGAAACTTTCCGGACAATAGAGGGGAAAACAAGTTGTGTGTATAGCAATTAGGTTCTTATATTAAGAAAATGAAAAGTATATTTATCATAGTACACACTTTTAAAAATTAATTTATTAATTCACTAATGAATTCAGTATTGAATACAGATAATAATCGTATACGCGTTGCGTGTGCATATTTAAAGAAGATATTAACATCTTGTCATTTTCTAACATATATTTTTTACAATACGATATGTACTTCAATCTTTGATACGTCCATACATAAAAAATAAAGGAAAGCTTTATATAGATAAAATTTGCAGACATTTCAAAAGTCTGTTATACTGCTGGCTATGATAGTCAGCTGCAGATAAGTATCTCAAGAGACAGCTGTAAGAACTTTCTGAAGAGATTTTAACAATCTCACTTCTTTTCGAAGAGTACTTATTTGTTTTAGAATATAATATTAATATTTTAAAATATATCTTTTTCCTATGTCTACATGCGTTTTGAAATCGCTATTCTTGATATATTGATCGTAAAAATAATTCATGGAATTTGCAAAGTTTATAAAAACACCGCTCTCTTTTTCAAATGTATCTTCTTTAATGTGTATTTATATATAAAATTAATTAGTTAATATAAGCACGTTTGTAACTCGTTAAAAGTACAAGGAGTTATCTTATGCAAAAGACGTAGGGACGGTTCATTAACGATAAGATAGAATTTATAATTATAAAATATATAATTATTATACGTTATTCACAAGATCGTTATAAAGATGAAATTGCAAAATATAATATAAATGTAAAACACATATTTTAAAAAACTAAATGATAGTAAAAATTTGATCATACAAACTGAAATCTGTGAAATTGTATTCTGAAATAACTGAAAAATAATAATATTGTTATCATTCAAAGTCACCACTAAATATTATAGAAAAAGCTTTTACAATGCGAAATCAAGAGTTATAGGGTGGAATAATTTTTCATTTCTCTTCTTTCTGCGCAGCGCTTTTCTATGTATTATCGATGAAATATTCAGTTCTCGCACGTCTTTCGTTTCCAGTTTTTGTGCGATGATAACAGAGTTCATTAGAGCCTATGAATATTTTATTTATAATACAAAATTATCCGCTTACAAGACTATACGAAAAGGTATATATATATATATATATATATATATATATATATACAAGTATATATATATAACAAGTTCGAAGAGTCGAAGAGAACTGACATATTTCTTGAGTTTGGATGGGGAAGGGAAAAGCATCTGTGTCAATCATATATAAGATTAAATCAATAAGATATATCCATGAGATACAACTCATCATGTAACGACGAAATAACATCTCAAATATAATTTTCCGAGACCGGGTTCATCTAGTTCATTAATCTTTCGGAGTACGTATTACCTATCCGAAGATTCCTTCGTTAACGCCAGGAAAGCTTTACACATGGTCGCCTATTTGTGCTATCTATCTACCTTGCAACAGCATCCTCGTTAAAATCGTATCAAATCGTGTGATCAAAGTATCGATGAAGGTACTTCATTGCTTAATAGTTTCTAATTTCTGATAGCAGATATCGCGTCTCAAAACTTTGATATATGAGTTGATAAAATCAGTCAAACCATTGCGTAACTGTGAATGTAAAAAGAGATATCTCGAAAAAAAAGAGATATATCTGTTTAATATATTCGTGCAAAAAATAATAATTTACATAATTATTTTTCTTTATTATATATGCGTGATATTTACTTTAAAACAATTAATGTTTAGATTATTATTTTAAAAATGATATTAGCATTATTGTTCTTTGTAGAAAAATTACCTTCCCTGCAGCATTTTAAATTGAAGCTAAAAATTGCATGTGACAGACATATTAAAACGCCGGACAAAATTAAAACATTATCATACGGCGCCAGATTGCGCTTCGCTATGCAGTTGCTAGGGAAAGTAGAACGCGTAACCAAGGATCCGGGACGAACACTTTTAGCAAAGCTATGGAATAATTTGAATGCGAAGAAGGACTGCCTCGCCTCGAGCTTTATTTGTAACAACGTTCACAACCCTTGTGTTTTAACTTCCATTGCAAGTAGCATAAAAATGACTACATCAGACATTTTATAACGTTCATGTTGAATGCAATCGTTTATAGTTGTGACATAGTTAATTCTCGCAATCCGAATACTTTCTTTCTTGTTCTCGGAGGCAACCATTAATTTTTTTTCGACAGGAGCAAAAGCGTGGGTCGAGAAAAAGGGGTACTTTTACTAATTGGTTAATTGATGGATTACATTGTTACTATCTTCGTTACTGGATATTTTATTTGAGACGTGGTAAATATTGATTAGTTTTCGCACTGGTTATTCCGTACTCATTCAATTAAAAACTCGGTCAAGCCTGTATTAATGGATTCTCGCGTTATCAGCTGAGCGGCAAAACCAAAGGGGACAATAGTGCTTAATGTGTAATTGCAAAAAGTGTAAAAGTCGCGCAAGCATGACGTTTGATGCTAGGAAAAGGATATTTTAAATTAGCTCCGATCTGCTGAAATTGCACGACCAATAACCGATTAATATGCAGAACTATTTTAAAAGATACTTTATAAAAAGCTTTCTATTTTTTCATTTTATACAAATCTGTATATATTTCTTAAAATATTTAATATTGCTATGCGATAATTTTTATTAATTTATTGTAAATTATAATCAACGAAAAGTTACTTTTTGCGAATATTTAAATAATTAAGTGAATTTTATTGCAATATAAAGAGTTTTTTCATATAATTTTTACAATTGTAATAAATATTAATGTAATTTCGAAACTATTATATAATTTTGAAACTAATGTCTTGACCTTTTTCCTCAAAGAACTAAAGTGTCGACACGATAAATCTCCATAATTTAATTCTGATAATTTATGATAATCGTCTCAACGTGTGTGTGTGTGTGTGTGTGTGTTTGTGTGTTTGAACCGATCAATGTTAAACGTTAAACATAGAAAGTTTTATTTGAAATCAATATATACATCAATCTTCTTTGCGACAGTAATAAATGGTACGATGAGTTCGTAGAATTATAGCCAGACTTGAGCTTATTGGTAAGCATTTTAATATGGTCGTAAACCAAAACTATTTTATGGTATATCTCTCTTTTTCTTTTTACATCTGCTATTTTATACATGTGAGAGAAGGAATTTATACACATGCTTCTAAATGCTGCCAGTAATTTATATCATTTCTATATACTGTGCAAATAAAAAAGAAGAAATTTAGTCTTACAAAAGCTATTGTCATGCTAATAAATAATTACATACCGCAAAAATAATTATGTGTAAAATAATTAAATCAATTAATTCATTATTCAATAATATCAAAGAATTTTTTTATATTGTATAAATTCGTACATATATTTATTTCTTTATTATTATGTAATTGTAAAAAAGATATTTTATCTTACCACAATCGTAATTCAATGTCTCGTAAATGTCTTCTAGTAAATTATAATTCTCCTCTTCTTCAACATTATTTAGAAGCTTTTCTCTGAAATATAAAATATATAGTGTGATATTACTATACCTGTCTTGTATATATTCAATTATAATTTAAGTGAGAACTTACAAAAATATTACATTACAAATTGTTAGTTAAAATTTCATGTTTTTTATTTGGATATTTTTTCTATTTAAAAACTTGCATCAAATTTTAAAATTTATATAAAAATGCGTATTAATGAATACAGAAGTTGTTCGTTATACTACGTTCTTGTTTAATTTAATGCAAATTAAATAAATTAAATGTAAACCTTTTTTTTGTAAAAGTGATTTCTAAAATGCAAATGATCGATTTGCATTTCTTTTAAATTTATATTGAATCATTTGCATGTATGATAAAGTTATTATTTTTATATTTTTTACAGTATAAAATTAAATTATTTAAGTTATTACAATATCTAGATTTTTTGTTTTATTAATTTATTTAACAGACTCGTTTTTGAGAATTTCTATGATAATTTTATAAAAATACTGTATAATATTTATGCTTTTATATAGTTATTTAATTATTTATGCTTTTATACAATAGAAAATATAGCATAAAAATACAATTGTGTTTATTGGTATATTCAAGAAACCTTCAAATTTAATTAATTAAATTTTGCAATAATTAATAACGAAAAAGCTAATTTACAATATCACGAATTTTTATAATGTACAATATAATATACTATATTGTAAAACAGTTTATTTAAGTTTTTTATTTTTTATAAAGTAACATGCAATCTATTTTCTAATAGAGAACATTTTTAATGAATATACTCACAAAGACGACGTTGTTGATGTTGGAAGAGGTACTTCATGTTTATTTAATAGAGCTTCTAACGCCACAGCTACCACTTCGTTCTAAAATAAGAATAGGAGTTACAGAAATAATTATAAAATGACGAAATTAATTGATCCAATATAATAAATTTTTTGCGTAGTCGTGGACAACAATACTTAAATAATTATGTGACCTAAATTAATAAAATATCTGAAATAATTGATATATATTTATAACACAGATAATGTGGAAATATATTATAAATTGTAAATAAAAATGATATATATATAGAAAATCTTTAAATTATATACTGAATTTTCTCTTTTTGTTATTTGTAACACATAATCACCTAAATATTAAGTTATAAATACGTTACATTTAAAAATATTGGATACACATGGATGCATGCACAAAAATCCACACATACATAATGCATATAGTGGTGATTTCGAACTTTTTATCAAATCAAAAATTTCGTTGGGAAAATGCATATGCGGTTTATATAATCCGCATTTAAAAGATTGATATACGTGCTCATATATCATGTATCAATACATCAAAAAAATATATTACATGTCCGACTTAACGACACGCCTGATGTGCATACGATTTAATAATCGTTGTGCAATAATTCGATAGTTATGCGGAGGTTAAATTTTCGCTGTTCCAATTACAGTCTGCATTTTGCAACAAGAATTATAGTATCATTTGGTACGCTCATGTGGGCAATTCTTCTCAAGAGAATAGCGCTTGTAGAGTATTCATATGGGACATTACTTTAAACCAACGTGACCTTCATTGCTTAACGATGTAGAAGTCAAAGTTATTCTCTTAACTTTTACTAAGATTTATATTAGCTTATATAAGATTAATACTACATTAAAACGCAATTACATACAATTGTGACTAATTGTATATATTATATTATATTAAACACATTATGCTTTAGAATTTTACATACTAAAGGGATTATAAGCTTTTATGAAGCTTAATATCTTCTTTTAATATTTAATAAAAAATAAATTATGTCGAATGTTGAATATTGAATGCTACAATATTCAATTATAAGATAATGTTTTATATAATAGGCACAATAAATTGCAATAGATAAAATATTAATTATATAAAATATTAATTATATGTTTTGAGTTGTATATTTTTTCATAGTTAATATAAGTTAATATAAATAATTAGAATTTATTAGTACGCATTTTTGATTTTTATTTTATTATGTATTTTTTATTTTTTATTTTAAAATGATATTTTTATTGAGAAAAAGAACTTCTTTAATTTAGATAATCTGTTACAACGAAAAGTTTACTTGGTAAATAACAATTTATTAAAATATAAAATATTTGATAAATGACATTTATTGATAGATGATATTTGTATCTACACATTGCTAGAAAGCATCTAAAAAATATAATAATTTATACAAGTAAAATTAATGTAAAAAAATACAGATATACGTCATTAACGTATTATTTATTATCTATTTATTATCTCTTTTTTTCTTTCCGATAATTTGATAAGAAAAATGTTTTGATAATTTTTAAAATAAAATTTATATATGAGTTATATATATATATATATATATATATATATATATATATGTGTGTGTGTGTGTGTATGTATGTATGTATGTATATATGTATATGAGATAATGCAGAAATTTCAAATTAATAGAACAACATCGTCAATGAAAATTATTTAATTCAAAATTAAATTGTAATTATATCTACAAAATATTCAAAGTTTTAATATAATTTGAAAGAAAATATATTTAGTTAAGCTCTAAATGTTAGTTAGTTATAAGCGAGATTGTATAAATTATGTATTAGCATCTATTAATAATTATATATAATCTATGTTAGAAATTCTAGATCAGAGGGATGATTTACGGAAAACCTAGGCAACCAATTAATCTTCTTTACTCTATATTAACATTTATTGTCATGCGCACATTGTGAGAATAATAATAATATGAATTAAATGTACAATTACAAAGAGAAATTTTATCATTAATTAAAAGATAATTACGTTTAAATATTTGCTATGTTATATGCATACAATCCATTATGATGGCAGTATTAGGCATCGATTCCAAAAAAATTGAATTCATTGCATCTTAATTTTCATCTTTTCTAATAATAGCATAATACAAATTAGATGTCTTAATAAAATTATGTATACAAAAAGGAAGGAAATGGGAAAAGCAACTTAATTAGTTATCTGGCGCATAAGTAGTTAAATTACTTTCTCTAACTTTCCAAAAGGACAGAATTACACACTCCTGATAAAAATTATAAAATGATAGGATGTTACATGCTACAATGAATATCAGAAAACAAAGTAAAAGAATATAATGGACTTTTAATTCGATTATAGATCGATTGACCTATTTATGTTGAGAAACATGCTGAAGAACGTAAAATTCAGTTTTCAAAAATATTTCTTTATTTAAAAGCACTTATAAAAATTATAGAAACATTTTATATATAAATATGTTTTATATAAATACTTTTCACAAAAGAAAAAAAGTGACAGAAATTTGGCAATATAAAGTGTTATTCGATTAAAGTCTTGATAGTTGCATTTCGATTTGAGCCAAAATCGATAGGAGGTCGCTCTAGAACGGCAGAGGAAGGTCATTTAAACTGTTTGTGAGAAAACAGTCATGCGAATTGACATGTTTATCACTTTATAGAATCGTGGAAAGTATGTATAATGTTGTAAAATAAGTTGTGTCGGATTTATTGTTATAAGAAGATTCACAAATTGTCATTTTCTATTTGAAGCTTAATTAAATTAAATATTTTTACTATTGATTTATAGCATCATATATAATGTATTTTGTGTATCTATTTCTCTTTAAAAAAAATTGTTATTATAATATAATTATATTTTTCATTCTGTAATAATATAATTTATATAAAAGAATCATGTGTTAAAATTCTTATATACTTTGAATAATGACATCTTTGAAAATAATTATTTTATAATTATAGTGTATTTATGAAAAATGACTATCATATTGGATATTCCGTTAGTTAATATTTTTATTGCACTGAAAGTCGGTCAACCATTATTCTGCAGCAGCTTTCAGAAATCAAAGTAAGTACATCGTGAGAGGTACTTTAGTGGCTTAGTAGAGATCTCTTTTTATTTTTGCATTTCAAATACGTCATAACGTGATGGCTATGGTGACAAGATTCGCACGACAACTGATTGCTCGATAGCATTAAGTCAACTTCTATTTTAATGAACACTTTTGCTCGTCGGGAATATTTATAAAGCTTCGCCATTTGAAAGAAAAAGAACTGATAAAATGCAAATTACTGAAGCAGAACAATGAAGAAATAAAAGTACATATATGCGTTTCACAATCATTAAACGAAATCATTATACGAATTATATAAAATTTGCGCTTGAATCGATATATGCGTATTAATTTATTCCTTATAGAATATAATATTTTTGCTGAGCAGAAAATTGTATTATAAAAATATATTTTTATGAAGAGAATATAAAATATATTTTTTCATTATAGAAAACGGGGCGCATAAATATTATGCCACATATACTTAAACATTTTTTTATCATAACCTGTGTAAGTGTAACCTGTTTATCGTAACTTGTTTTACAATACTTTTAAAACTTCTGTTAAATTAAAATTCACTTTTTTTTTATCGAGGAATCTTAAAAACTCCTATACTTCAAGTATGTTACAATCAGTTTCTGCAAAATTCATCGCTGTTGAATTTTGACGTTATTTTCATGCAGGCACAGATGTCTGCACTTTCATCACGATGCATATCGACGCAATTCCACAAGTAGGAGTAAAACTTGATTTCCATCAATTTAACTAAGTAACGAAGTTTCTGTCGCGTCCATCCAATTCGTAGAGTGGAATGGAGCCCCGTGTCGATTCGCTCGCCTATCACCATAAAGCTTATCTGTCTATGTGTCATTCACGGTAACAATGATTAGTCACAAGTGTCACAGACATATCTTTCGAACGCACGGCGACAAATGCAATCTGTTTTTGCAATTCTCATTCATCCTGCGTATTTACGCGTAGGAATTGTACGGGCGAGAGGGTAGTATCAACGTACCCATGGTAATCTGGCGAAACGTTATATCATGTAATAGATATGAACCTTCTGTTTAATATTTTAAGCATAATTTGATTATTTTTGACGACACCAAAAATAGATACTCATAGATACTGAATTTTTCAAATAACCTAGTTGTTTCAAATAACCTTTTTCTTAGATAATCCTATTTGTATATTATGACATAGATATACGATAATTTTTATTTCTGATATTTGCCATTTGTTGCAATAATCCTAAAGAATATAGTCATTTAGCTACATCAGTTTCCTCTTTGACTGTTCTCGAAATAAACATTGTCATGAAATACTTTGTTATATCCTTTATACTGTTAAACATCTTTCTTACGAAGACTAGTATTTTGCTGAAAAGAACTCAGCTTCTCATAAAGTACTCAAAGTTTCTACTACAAAGCGCAAAGGGACGCTATACTCGAGAAAATAAAAAGACAAGAAAAAGGATTAATTTTATACACGTCCTTGTTGTAAAACGTACGTAAGGTTTCTTTAATCAACAGCCTAGTAAGAATGAATACCATGTGGTTAACTAAGATATCCTGAATGTTCGTCCGTTTTACGGAAATTCTACGTAGTCCTGAAGCTCGAATTGTTGGACTTTCACCGCACGATATTGTTAGCGTCGTTTTCATCGAGAAAGGAATTCTTGCACAAGAAGTTACTGAGCTTGCACATTCAAAAGCTGATACTTTGAAGAAAATATTACAAACAATGTAAGATGTTTGTAAAATAATAAATGCAAAATTGTATTCTTTACATCATTTTACAAGAGAATTGTAGAGGAAGGACTATTGTATTTATAAAAAAAATATAGATATAACATATTAAGCAAAATTATAATCTTTTATTAAGTTTATTTATACGATATATTGCGTATACATGTTATGAATTCACAAAAGATTCAATTGCCAAGTTTGCCTAGTTATTTTATTAACTTATCTATCTTATTCCTATAATGGTTTTCGGTTAACTTGGAAGACGTTATAAGATTACGGTATTTCTGTTGCTTCTTGGCACCTATTTTTCTTACCTCAAAAATGAAATAATATATGCAACTTTCCAGAGTTATAAAAGCGAAATATCTAGCTCCTTTCGTATTTTGTAAAGTGTAAAGTTGAAAGAGATATAATTTATACAATGAATTTTCGAGTTTTAATGACACAATCCTTCTTTTCATATAAACAATTATATAGTAAGATAAAACAAAAGACATCAGTTATAAAGAAGCTTTGCTATTATATTATAGTAAACAATAATAGGAATTTCTAAATGGAATGTTTTATTTCCAAAAAGAATTTTTTTTTATAAATGTCATATGTGATGTACATTATATTTTTTATCACGCTATTTTTCCGCATTATAAAGCGTTAACGGACAGAAATGTTACAATTTCCATATGAAAATGTTTATACATGTACATATATATATATACATATGTATGCATATATACATATGTATGCATATATGTATCTATATATGTACTAATCCGCTGAGATTTTCATAGTAAAAGGCGCATATTGCAACATCGTTTGATAAAAATTGGATCTCTCTCTAGCGTGCGCTTTCAGTATTTATGTTTCAATGGAAATAAACGCACGCACATGAATGCAGCACATAAATTGCTTCAAATTGGTAGAGCGTACAATAATATTTACGTTCACGTTCTTTAATGGAGAAAATACAAATTATTATTATTTACTTCATATTAATCTTACGGAAGAGGTAGAAATTCAATTAAATCTCAATTCAATTTTAGAAAGATGGGTAGGTGTATGTGTATTATTATGTGTTATTAAAAAAAGGTCTTATTAAATTTCCCACGCGAGAATATCATTCTATGATATAATTTTCTGGACACTATCGGGAATTTTATTCAACCTCACGTTTTCATTGGAAACATTATTTGATGCGGAAGAATATTTGCGACCGTTTATCGATCTGGCATATTCCTCGCCGTAATGGCTCCGAAAGTATCCACTCGTCCTCGAAGGAACTGCACGTCCCAAGATCATTCGTTCGCGTTCGAGAAATGTCGTGCAATGAAGATCATCCATCATAACTAGTCCGTAGTAAAAACGCGCGGGGGTAACATGCGTGTTATGCAAATCCGTCGAATCGATCGTGGTATTTCCATAACATTGCGGTAGCATGGCGTGGCAGACGGTAACGTGGTATCCGACGGAACTGCATTTACGACCCTTGCGATTACTCGACGATGTTGGAAGTGCCGTTAGAAGCAACGGATGTATCGATCGCCTTTAAAGAGCGTATTTTGCATTGCAATGAGCATGATTAGGTCCCCGTAAGTTACAGCCCGGGAGGGAATTGCCATTACGAATTATTACATATTTTCTCGAGGGATGAGTCGCAAAAATATGTGTAATGATGTCTCGTAACATTCATACTCTGAATGTCAGACAGTAACTTGCCGTAATATCATATATAATGCGCATTATATTTTTTAATTGATCAAATAAGAGTTTTGAGTACGATTATTAATAACATATACTTTTATTATATTGTCCCAAATAATCTCTCAAAATTCAAACTTAAGATTATTATATTATCCCAAATAATCCCTCAAAATTCAAACTTAAGATTATTATATTATCCCAAATAATCCCTCAAAATTCAAACTTAAGATTGTTATATTATCCCAAATAATCTCACAAAATTAAAACTTAAGATTGATTAAAAAATTGTACGTTAAGTATCCAATAATCCGGGCTAATACTTCAAAGCTTGTAACGTATAATTAAAATTTCCCGGCCCTTCATCATTTTCCATTCTTGTCCATGTGCAGGCTAAATTTTAACTTCGTGCACGCGACAGATAGCAAGCGTACAGACTTTAGCCATGCTTAAAGTTCTAAAGTGCTGTGATATAGTGTGGCGGTTATTATGGTAACTGCATTTATGCTCTCGTGAATTTATACGCAATATTTGCGCCGGTTGTTGGATGCGTGGCGGCTTTTCGCAGGAAGCTTGAAACATTAATATGACGCACACGGATACGCGGATGTATTATTTGACGCAGAAATATTGTGTTAAAAATATTCGCGTACGTTCGAGTGAGATTTAATAAAACGCGGGACATCGAATCCAGGTATATTTATTGGCTCGTCATTTTCCCCGAGGATATAATGTTTATTAAATCATAATTAATGTCCGCATTTCACCGATATTACGTAATTATTTTATGAAATCTCCCGCGTATGAGGTAAAATGTCGTTTAATCTTCGTTCGAATATCAATCCCTCGATTAACGCAAGCCGCATGATACATCATAGAGCTTCCAACTCCGACATGATGATCGGAGTACACTATTATTGGGTCAGGTACGATAAGTAAGTTATGTGCTACTGAAGTTTCTCGTGGACTGCGAACGGGCGTTTCTCACGACATGGCATTTAAGAAGCCGCTGTTAGGAATGGCTCGTTTAATACCTGCGCTCTCGGGATTAGGCGGGATAATTTACTTAATGTTCATTTAAGAGGTGCCCTCTTAGACGCACAAAGGAATTCCTCGACGTCTCTTCGTAAAAAATTCAATGCTTCGGTGAGTGAGAAATAGTTGGTGGCTGCACCCGAGCTTTACAGTGTACAGCTTTTTTCTCTTTTTTTTCTCTCTGTTTGTTGGTTACTTCGTCGTCATACTCTTGTTTGTCTTACTTTCTACTACAACGAAGAAAAAATTGGGGAAACTCGATGGCCGAAAGGTAATTGCGGGAACAATACCTTGATACTCTGTTCGTTAGATTAATTGCATTTGGAATTTGCAATCCGCCTTTTCTGTTACGCTCTATTGCGTCCAGCTATTGTGCTCGTAGAATCTAATTTCGGTTTTATTTTCTTCCCCATATATGCAAATGCATGCATACACACAGCGCTCTACTATCACTTTTTTTATATATTGCGTTATGTTCGCCTCATATTGATATACATATATGTGGATCATCGATAATGATTTCGTGTGAATTTTATTTTTCAATGCTAGTGTCATGTTGGTGAAAATCTATCATGAAAATGTCTATCGTTTCTGATGAAAACGAGCACGCAACATCCATTATTTCAGAAATATTTTGAAACATTCTTCATATAAGATTTCTTTTTTCATTTAAAAAGATTAAAACGAAAGCAGATAAAAAGCTAACGTGCTAAGGAGATTGCATTTTGCTAAGCATAGTTTACAACTAATAGTTTATAACTAAGCTTTAGATCTAAAGCACCCGTTTTCTCTGTGGCACATTAATGATTCGTAACATCCGCCTTTCGAGATGATTTATTCATTCATTTTGCAGAATGATTTGCTATAGCGGACACTGTTTACGAGCATTTCTAATTGAATGGAGGAATATTCGGCTGTATACAGGTTACGGAGCAATCTTGTGCTTCTCGCCTTTCTGTCGGACTAATTGCTCTTGACCCTTTTAACTCGGAACTGCGCCGAAAATATTGAGAATATTATTGAGAAAAAAATAAAGTCGATAAATAATGTAAAGTTTCAAGGAGATATAGTTCCAACGCAAAATAGGAATGTTAAACTCTCATGAAACAATAAAAAATTATATTATTATTATATCTATATATTATTCTTACGCGAATATATTATTGGGTATATATAGCTGCCAAAAAGAGATTGATATTATAATTATAAAATTTCGCAATCTCATTTAGAGGTGCATTTTATACATTTATTGATTTTCGTGATATTATTTAATGAAATATCACACACACTCGCGTTGAAATTGTGCTTTAGTAACTGTGAACTGGCGATCGGGTACTCGAATTGCGGTTATAATTTTCAAATAGTCACGTTTAGTGGATAGTATTAGAAGAAGAATTTCACAAAATGATTACGGAATCTGTAGAGACACAATATCATTTATATTTATGGAAAGATGAAAGTTTGATGCATTGAAAATCCCTGGTAATCAGAGTACGGCATTAGAAATGCTGGTTTATGTACCACCGCATGAATTCAATAGCATTTGCTTTATGGTCTCGCTTAAATTTTCATAAAAGTTCAATTGATAATGAATTGGACTTGGCGCGTGTTCCCTCCAATATTTGTTTTAGTAATATTTATGCAAAGTGGTCAATGTTCGTTTCAATAATATTTAATTTGAATATTTGAAAAATTCGTTTTATTATTGTTAATTTCTTTCTCTAATTATATTTATTATTATAAGAAATATCAATTGATAAGAGAAAATAAAGAGAATATTTCGATTAACAAGATTTAACGTATTTATTTCAATTGTTTTTTATTTTCTCTATTTAAAATAAGCAATGTGTCATTAAATGATAAATTTTTACGTTTGTTCATCATTGTTAGAATTTTGGAAAAAGCGAAGAATTTGTGGGTGTGTCTTTTACGAGAAAAATTACTTCTATTGCGCAAACCTATGACATAATACAATGCAATCGATAAGTCTCGAGGGTTACTTTCGATTTTACCCAATATAAACTTCATTACAGCCTCGTCCCGATGCCTATTCTTGCAAGAAACTACTCATTTCCACCCGATTCATCGTGTACACGCGAAATCGAGCGCTGATGGTGAGTGGGCTGTGGCTTAACGCCTCCTGGATTTGCACCCGACGTTATCGCTTTAAGTGCCGCGTTCTCGTCTCCCTTAATCTGCCATCAAACGCCGTTAACCCTCTGAAATACCAATGACATTTGCCAACTACAGATATGATCATGCGAGGGGAATCAATCCAACGTGATTGGACGGAAGGCTCTTCGAATTATTGCAATTCAATGATCAGAAACTGATACCATCTAATGATACATGTATTATCCATATCAATTCAATGCATACATTCTCATAAGAAGTATTCGAGAAGAAATTTCATTTATCCGTAAGACATTATTTGTAAACTAATATCTGTTTCTCGTTGAATAAAACTATTATTTATAGTTATCGAGATTTATAGATATGAGATTTGTTGAACATAAGAACTAGAAACGCTTTTCAATAATACATTGCATATCTTCAAATTCAAACGTACTACATAATTTATCACATAGGTGCTGGAATTGTAAAAGAAAGATATTAGGAAGGCATTATAGGAGGAATTACGCATTACTAGAAGAGACAAGACTTCTCCGTGCCAAGTTTAATGCTTTGAGAAGCAAGAAGCTCTGTGTCTTTCTTCAAGACGAGGTTTCGAAACATTGGCCGTTCGCGTGAGTCGCTAACGCGGTTTGCTTCCGTGCGGAGGAAGAACTTGGAAACTCCTGCTTTCTCTAACGGGGACGGCAGGAAACTTTTCGTTGGGATTTATTATATATTTCTGACCTAGTTCTCAATGAAAAACTGTTCCGATTCCCCATGATGATTGCAGTAACCGCACGCGCGAGTTTAACAAATGGGAAATTTGTAATAGATATTTCCACATATATCAAACGAAGAGAACGTAAAAAGTATATTTAACATTATACATAAGTAGTAATTGATACAAATGCGCATTGTTATCATCATTTATAATTAAATCATGAGAATAATTTTGATGAGTTATTAGAGACCGCATAAAATATCAAAATAATCATTACAAATGCTAATATTATAATTATCTCGTATTCTTATATAGTTCGTATATTTCATAATTTATTTCGTATTATTTAAAAGAGCAATGAAATAAAAATTAAAAAATCATCTAAATGTATTGTTTCAACATTTAGGTCAACGTGATAAATATAAATTCAACCGTCCAACGCGCAGATACTGCACTTCAAAACGACCTCAATTCGGCGTCTCGTTTATCACGAGCGTCGTCGTCTTTGAAAACGGAACTCGGTCGCGTTCGAAATCCGCGGTTATACCGGCTTTAGAGCAACGACAGTAAAGAGCAAAATTTTCGCAACAAAGAGATGTACGTAGACGACAAAGAATAAAACCTTGAGCGAACTACACCAATTGCGTGTCACCGTCTGTACTAATCCGACTTTGAACTCATCGAGAGTAAAGCCATATAAAAGACAGCTGGTTCTTCACGCTTGAAGCTATTCCTTAGACAATAGTTCTAGATCTCTCTTCTATCTAAAAACTTGGAAACGATATACATGCATTTATTTGTGTAAGTTTTTCTACTACATCGATAAGGTATTAATGATATTAAGAATACATGCTGGATAAAGCGATAAAGCACGCTGCGAAGAGATTATGTGAGGACTGTGTATGCAACTGTGTAGCGAAGGCTGAAGAAATAAAATTCGTTTATACAATACCGAAGGGTTCGTCAAGAGGGTCACCGCGGCTCTTAGGTGCTTCAGGTTAAGTGTCTGCGTATCTTCGAGATCATCACCGTCTTCTCCTAGAAGCGATGACGTTATTTGAACCGACGATTGTCGCGACGGTTTGTCCCACTCGTCCTGCCTGATCCTCAGGATCCTACGATGATCCCCGTCCTTATTTTCATCCTTGCGATCTAATTTGAAACGGCTGCTGGAGAACGGGCATGCCATTTTGCAGATGTACTGCAAACTCTACTGTAGTCCAATGAGAAGATCTTCCAGATTATCAACGAAAGACGAGCGAGCGCGCGGTATTAATTAACGATAAACATGTCGCGCGTTGTTATTTATCAGCGATCAGCTGGTACAGTCTAAAACTCTGTGAACGCGCTCCTTAGTAATATATCTCTTTACCCCACTTCTTAGCAAATCTCATATGAATGTGTTGCTATCATTTGCAATCTTCTCATGTCGTTATCCTAAGCTGCGCGCGAACACGTGAGACCGATCTGAAAACCTGCCGCTATCAACGCCCTTGCGATCGTTCCCTCGATCGTCGTCGTCGTGACGTAGCTGATACCGGTATGACTAATGACCGCCGAGGGTACCGTCATTCTCGATCGCCCGTTATCGCTTATTGCACGTAGTGGAGGAAAGCTTTTCGTCGCACCGCAACGCGCTATTCGCGCGCACGCTATCCGGCGTCATCTATGACTTCCGTCGGGCCGGACGCGGCGCACGCGGTTGCATGTTAACGTGGAGAACTCGTTAGGAGAACCCTCTGAAGAAATTTGTTTACCTAAAATTTCGATTCTTTTCCCTTCACCACGTTTCGCGGAATCGTAATTTTTCGTCCGTTCCACTCACAATTCTCGGGACGTCGAACAATCCAGCTCGACAATAATTATCGTAATTCGCGCGCGGATTCACCCCGCTAAAAACGCGGTGGATGTCACGATAAATCACAACGTGACGACGCGCTATGTACGTTGCCGTGCTGGAGCGCGTAGCGCCATACTGCTCGCGGATTGACCGAGGCGCAACGAGCAACGCTCCGAGGCGACGGGGAGGAAAGAGCGACGAGGAAGGCACCCAAGCGAGGGTGAGTCGACGGCGTAAGGGGGTGCACGGAGGGTGAAAGCGCCACGATGGAGGGCAACGGAGACGCCTGCGCGTGTTTTCCAGCCTCCCTCTCGAACACCGCTCACGCTTTCTGTCTTCTCCTCTCGCAGGTTATAGAAAAGGAGATCTATCTACCTACCTGCCTGCCTGTCTCGCTTGTTTGCTCACCTGGTTGACCTGCCTTGCAGTTAGCTACTAGCATTTCCGTACGGTTTACTAACTCTTGGAATTTTCAGGAATTTAGCATATATCTCATTATTTATTATTAACTTTCGTAATTTTGCCGCAACGGTGTATTTAGCTGACATATGGAAATTTCGTGCAGCATGCATCCTCATTTATTTTAAAAATTTATCAAACACTTAATAATATTAATGAAATGTATTTTAGAAATTTAACATGAACATTTAATATTAGTGGAATTGCGCGCGATGTTATCATTAAAATTGAAAAGAACAACAGATAGGCGAATTTAACGATGATCTAATTGAATACATAGTGAAAAAAATATCTGTCATACAACAAATATTATTATTAATGCAAACATATTTTCTGCTGCAATTAATAGATGCATATCGTTTTAGCTTCATCGTTTATATGTAATTTTCTATCTAAATTATTTTTTTATCCACTTTATCATAAAACTTTATAATTTCCGTTTTTCCCATAATCAAGATCTTAGTTTCATTATCTTGCATCTCTTGAAATAAAGTGGTAGGTTAATATTGTGTTGGTTAATATCGTGCCAGACTATGTTTATCGCGAAAATTGGGATATCGTGTGTAGCATATATTCGCAATATTACAATTCCTGAAAGTTCCGGAAAAAAATGATAATATTAGATATTTTTAATTAAAAACAGTTTTCATAAAGATAGAAAAAAAAAGAGGAGAGAGAGAGACGTTTTCTACAATCATAAACAAATTTTAAATTTTATTAATACTTTTTTGAACAAATTTGTATTGATACTAACAATGACTGATGCTAGCATTCTGTCAAAGAAACTGACAATTAACTTTGATATAACAAATAGTTAAAAATTAAATGTACCATTTTGACATGAAAAAATGAATATACTACTAACAATTAGTTAAATTATCTTTTAATATAACATCTTTCTTTTGGGAATAGCAAGTTATTTGCAGTAGAATGCAGACTTTTATTTTTTATGACTATTTGTTATGACTATTTTTATGACTATTTTTTATGACTATTTGTTGTTCTACTCTTATTTTACATTATTGTGGCATCCTCGTTTGTGAAACTATAGCATAATTTAATTTAAATATTATATATGTAGCAATACGATATATTTTATTGTCTGTCCATATAAATTGATAACATTAAGATAATTTTAATATAATTACTTAATATATGTGTGTTTGTGTGTGTTATATTGTTATAAATATCGATTGAACACACTTTGACGTTAAATGTTGATGCTAATGGTATTGATAATTAGTAATTATTAATGCAAATATATTTTACTCTATCTTTTTTCTGAAATGTCTTTTCAATTGTAATCTTTTCAATTATAAGATGTGCTAAGGACGAATTGCATCAGATTATTGACAAAACGAACAGAGAGCATAAAGAGTAGTAGAATGGAGTTCGGTAACGAAGTTTGTCCAGCACTTTTCTGCCTTGTCTTCAAGCGGGGTCGGATATCCATCTCGATGTTCGACAATTTGGAGCGATCGATCTGTACCATTATCATGAGGAACATTGCTTCGTGCCGCAGCTGAATGTCAGCGGTCCATTCAAGAGGAAGTCGGTTGGCCGAGTCATTACTCAGGAGATTCCCGACGGAAATGCGCTGTAAATTACAATCACTGTAGAAATCTACGAAAAGGAATTGGCAGAAATAGAGATATATTTTACGAATATATTTATAATATCGAAGTATTTTCTGCTAATTAAAAAAATATATTTAATACGTAAATGTCCAGCAACGTATATGTCCTGTGAACGTGTTACCTTTGAGATATGCAAGTATCGATACGCTGCGAAGATGTCGAGAAAATAATCACTAGATTGTGTGATAGAATGAGGGCAATAAAGATATAAATATCTCTTGGAAATGGTGCATATCGGACATTACAGAATTAGCACATTTAAATCAGTGATTCGTAATTCGTTCAAATTTCTCGGACTACCAAGGCGCATAAAATTATCTACATTCTTTGTAGATTTATATATAAAATTTTTTTATTTATTAAATTTAAAATATAGAGAGAATTATTTTGTAATTATAAATTTAAATAACTCAAAACTAACGTATATTTTTGCATTATTTTACAACATAAATACATAAAAATATATACATAAAACCAACTGTAGATATTACTCAGAGATTGTAACTTTGTTAATAAATAGGCAAAAAATTATAATGTCATTGCGAACATATATATTATATTGACTATATATTATATATACAGTTGCATTCTCGTATAAGTGTCGGGATGACACTTTTAAAAAGAAAGGGCAATATTGTATCATCGTCGTCGAAATTTCGTCACCGGATATTGCGCTCGATGTCAGCTGATAAGCCGATCGATAATATCGATCGACCGCTTTGAAAGAAGAAGGTGTTGTCACCCAGAAGAATAATAAATAGAGAGATAGAAGAAAAGATTTGGATTTCAATCTGAAAAGACATGTTTATACAATTTTGATTGCTTTATGTGTACATTGTATTCTTTGTAATTGTTCTGTGCATAAAGTTATTTGCATTCTTAAGAAAGATCTGTTTATTGTGTGTTTACTCGAGTATATATAAGAAAGAGATTAGAAAGAGATTATCGATATCGACATTGTGAAGACGCAAAATTTTGCATAATAAAACAATCAAAATCGTAAACTCATCTTTTCAAATTTAAATCTAAAAATCTCTTATTCTATCTCTCTGTATTATTCTCTCGAGCGACAATATTTTCTTCTGTCAAAACGGTCGATCGACATTATCGATCGTCCCATCAGCTGACATCGAGAGCAATACCGGGCAACGAAATTTCGACGGCGAGGATAACAATATTATTAGATTAGACATACATATAATGCATTCCATTAACAGCCACAGATAACTGATTTGCTCGTGGTCAAAGAAACATACCACGCGTAATACTCTAATATTTAAAAATCGCATTACATCATAATCATTAGTAACTGGGCTACTGTTTTGGCTGTTTCGGCTATCGAAACATTGTCGATGCGAAAATGCGATTTATAGAAAATATTTTCCATTTATCAGATTAACTCCATTTATCAGATGTGAAATTTGATCACATCTCATGGGTTCTCTCTCGTGATATGGAATTTTTCATTTTTCCTTTTACTAACTTTATTCACTGTGAAGTCTACATTTTTACTTGCTGAGTGTGTGCGCTTACGATATTTTGCCAACATTATTCTTTCCTTGTACAATTTCACAATTTTAGAACAAGTTTTCTTATACAACTACGAGAAAAATCTTCATTCGTTTATACAGATAAAACGTGCACTGTTTCGAAAGCAAACCTATAAAACTATATACAAAAATAACATAATATCATTTAAAGATAAAACAAAAGATTTTTTAAAACTTTTAAAGATCTTTCTTAAAAGCTTATATTTAGTGCATAAAAATAAACTTAAACTTATAATTTTTATTAAAAAAGTTTATTTATTTAACGTTCAAATAATGAATTGTAACAGAATTCTTTTAAATTTACAAATATAATTTAAAATGTAATTTACATATATACAATGCTACTGAGATGTATTAAGTTTCTGTATTTTCTTTTATTCTTAGCGAATTTCAATTTATCCTGAGATGCATTTGCGATGCAACTGAGATGCACCATATAGCTACTAAGCTAGTAATATTTAATCAAGTGTTTGTTGTTTTATACCTTTCCTTTTAGACAGAAGGGAAACTTATCCCATTTTCTTAGCGAATTATATAAACTGTCATCGACATATACGTGTGGAGAAACATTACGATTCTAGATAGTAATGGATCAAACGTTCTTAGCGATCGAGTGCAGTTAAGTGTTTTCGGAGAAGCTTAAATATAGCTTCTGATAGCTTTTGGCGAATTGCCAAAGCTTCCAGGATCGCGATACAATGATGAGTTCTTTATCATATTATAGTTCTCGTGACTAAAATACATATTCGAAATGATAAAAAGAAAACTAACGAGGAAATTTACGAAAAAATTAATTAATTATTTGTGTTAAAAACATAAATTTTGTTTAAAGAAATGGGACGAGTGTATATCTCAATTAAAGTAGTCAATATAAACGCAGAAATTACTCTGAGCAAAAGTTCATAAAACTTAGTGATCAATAACTGCTTGGTGGATTAATAACTTACGAGCGTTGACGGCAGATTATCGAGTAGCATCGATACTGCGAAAAAGTGTAACTTTTTTATTAGCAATGGATTTATTTTTTGTTAAGTTTAGATGTCCTTCGTGAAAATAAAATTATTTTTTTTACTTTTAAATTTATATGTAAACTATAAAATAATTTATTTGTTTAATGTTGTAATAACCACTATATATTGTTATAAATAATGCAATACCGATATGTACAATATAATATGTAAAAAATTATGAAATTATTTACTAAAAAACTAGTCTTCGTCAATTTCAATTATCAATTATAGCCAACTACAAATTGCTACAATTTCGCTGACAAATAAGCTCGCTAAAGAAACGCACAGTGTAAAATACTTCGTGATATATTTTCTACACTTTCAGAGTTTCATGAAACATTTTTACAGAAAATAGCAGCAAAATATTTTATATTCTCATCATGTATTGGAACTGGTTATTGTTACAATATATCAAAGAAAGGCATTTGATACACGTTGCACGAGCATAATTCTGTGAAAGTGCGAGTGATATTTTCACGATAGCATAAATGGATTAATCTTTCTATTTATTCATATATTGGTTTTTTTGTATAATTGCAATAATTACGACATGATAATATCGTATAGCATATTCTAGAAATAAAAAATATGATGCATTTTAGAAAATTATGTAGATATAATTTTTTATATTATAAAATTTCCATATATATGGTAGTATCTGTACCCATAACTTTATAAGAATATACATAATCACATATTTCATACATTAAAGCTACTACAAGCTCTTTATTGTATTCTCAGAGATTTTGTAGTTCGATAGGAACAAAACAAAGCAATTTTCACTCTCTTGTATTCCTTTTTTTTCCAACTTGCTCTACACACGTGCATCTGATAGCTTTATTCAAGATATGATATACTATTTTCTGAGATTGTTTTCATATTCATTTTAACATTAGCGATATGAATCAGCATGTAGAACACACTTTCGTATTATTGCTTTGAATTATGGTTACAGATTTTATATCTCAGAAAAGAGAGAGATTTCGTCATTTTACATTAATTAACTATAAAAGTTTTCACTTTATTTTCCCGTTAGAAATTATGATAGTTATATGTTTTTATCTGCACGTATGTATAATATTTTCTTAATAAATAATATAATATTTTCAGAATTACACCGATTTATTTACTATATTTGTTATATAATTTTATTTTCTTCTTTAAAGAGAGATATATATTTTTCTTCATATAATTTGGAGTTTAGAGTATTTCTTCGAACCGATGTTTCAGTTTGATTAAAGTGTTAATTAATTTAATGTATATAAATGCATTGGCAAATATCCAGAGAACTTTAATTCTCGATGTTTTATTTACATGTATTAGGTGCTGTATGAAAGTTTTATGTCCATGATGTATATGATAGATATGCAAAGCATACGGATGAATGGATTTATGGGTTTCTCATAAAATATTTTACCTTATAGGATAGAAGTGGGATTAGTTTTAAAATTTCACTAGATCGCCTTTGATCGACTTACTTGTACTTTTGACTTTCGCCTTTCGCACGCCGAGCGATTCCAGTTTGATTGGACTAATCTTAAAAGTCAAATCAAGCAATTCGCGAGCACAAAAACTGTATAAGGCAACATTAATCTTCGCCCTCTGGCAAGATCATGAAAAAGAGGAAAATTGATGGTCGCGCGGGGATGCTGTTTGATGAGCATCACCACGCTCCTCGCCCAAAGTACCGTTTCATTATAAAAATCGACAAGGGAGAGGGCGAAATCTGCCGACCTCTACAATGATGTCGGCGATATAAAATCGATAATGTCATCTGAAGGCATCCGATGGCGTTAGTTATTTCTATATTATGGCCACCATTACGACGTGCTCCAGCTGGTACACGCATTTCTCGATCTCCTTCAGCAGAGGGAGGGCCCACTCATCGATATTCGATGCGTGACGGTATTTTTAATTAAGACCGGAGAGCTATTTATCATCGCCGAGGTCGGTCGAAGGATCTACGTAAAAGTCATTGATTAACTACTTTCAAATATGAGATCACGGCTGAAAATGATAACAATAGATTAATTGATTGCTGTGTATATGGAAAATATGCACAAGTTTGCTGGATTAAAATATTTTGATATCAAAGCTTTTAGATAAAAACCTCTCAATATATGTTTGCGAAGTTAAACGCGCATAATCTAAATTGAGTTTTATATTTATAAAAATACACTCATGTCATATTTAGGGAATTTATATATTTCCCATATGTGAGAAAGAGAGAGAGAGAAATAATTAAACATTTTTGTTATAGAGAGATGTAATAAACAAAATATTATTCTCGAAGTCTTCTTTTCCCTATTTCATCATTAATTCTCCAGTAAATTCATTCTTCAAGTCTTCTGACTAAACAAACTAATAAATTTTTATTTTAAAAAATTATCACAAAAGATATATAAATCTGTATATTAGAAGTCATATTTATTTATACAACGTATACTTAAGGGGGGGTGGTAGATAAATTTACGAGAAGCATGAATGAGTGGTCGGCGGCAAAGTATCAGGGATTTTACGTGTCATGAAAGAGCTTATTTCAACACGATTTATATCACAAGCGTAGGCGATCCAATAATTATTCAGAAACTGAGTTATTTCTTTATTATTTGTATGTTTCGTAAAATTTAGAATTAAATATTTAAAAATTATATCATAATTTCCAAATTTCTGTTTATCATTTTAATTTAAAATTGAACATGCATTTATAATTTTTAAAAATGATTATTGATTTACTTGTTTGAGCTCTCTTGTTTCAAACTGTTGATGCTATAAATACCATTTGATATGTCAAGGTTGTTATATATTTTTTATAGATTTAAAAACGTAATATTAATGAAAAAAATGATTTTACAATGAAGGAAGGAATTAATTAATTTATAAGGAATTTATAACTAGTCCGTTAATTTAAATGTTGTGAATCACAAAAGGAATCAAAAAGACAAATTAAAATCGATAATTTACGATAGATTAAACTATTAGAGCACGGTTCATAACTCTGCATATATTTTTAAAATATAATACATTTTTTATTCTTATTACTCTAATAACTGGCTCCCGCTCAATTTTTCGGCACCCGCAGAAAATTTTTTCCCATCACTCGTGAATCACTCTGAACCATTTAATCTTGATGGTCGATAGCCATGCGTTTCATCTGATGGTCGACACGATTGGCTCCCTTGAACACGACGCAATTCATGAAATTGGAAGCCGTGCATCTTCGTTCATTTATAGGCCGCACGTTGCTCTTACATTCTTTAAGCCGAGCATCATCGATAATTTCAGCACAGACTTAAATCGGCGCATCGATCATGAGTCTTTTTATAACATTTATGTGTTCTTCCTTTATTTATATCGATTACGTTTCTCTCTCTCCCCCCCCTCTCTCTCCTTTTATTTTTCTTATCGCAATATATTTATCAATACAATTTTTACCACTATTATTTGTTGTGCTTCTACAATATATTACACGCGCCAAAATGATACGATTGGCAGAAGATCAATAGAAGGAAGACGAACGATCTTTTCATCGTATTTCTGGAAAATTGAGTCTAAGAAGAGAGAGGTGAAACCATTTTCGTTTTATACAATGGGAACGAGGTCGCTGCAACTCCCTTAGGAATGCCACGTACGCCGGTAGCGATAAAAGCATTCCGCCAAGTGCGGCGATAGATACGGAAATAGGTATAACATAGCCCATTCCCTTGCTAGTAGCGATAATGAAATAATAGATAGTCGCAATTTTCGGATAACTGAGCTCTCGCGCCGCTTACGCCCGCAATATTTTCATCTGGCGTCTCGTTTTTTCCCTACCTGTCAACAGCCAATATCGATTACGGCTTACGACTGGCCAGTAAATATGTTCTAGTATTCATATCCCAGCAGGAATATATTGCCAATATTACCTTTACGATTATAATTGACCTGTCTACACTTTTCTTCATTCTTTCCAGTAAAAATATACCATTGGCAATATTATATTTAAAATTATAATTGAATCTGTCTACACTTTTCTTCATTTTTTTCTTCTCTCTGTGAATAACGTTATACGTTATAGTGTGCTGACTAAGCGTTTTTAAATTGTCATTATACTCCCTTCTTCCATACATATTTTATAGCATTACTCAGCACAGCCCTTAGTATGAAATTGGGTCATTTCGAATAGTTAACATCAAAGATATTGAAAATATATGTATATATAGATGTATATTTTCATACATATTTGCTATAGAAAATTCCCAATTCGAGAATTTACTAAATTGAGACTTTTTAATGTGGAATTTATTCAATTTTTAAAATCTGCTCAGAAAAGGCTTTTTTTTCTCTCTTAAATGCACAGATTTTCAGTGTCTACAGATTGTCAATTTTTCTATCAATAAACATCGGATTTGAAGATTCAATGTGACATAAGTTATCTTTTATTCATGATAAAATTGCAACCTTAATATGGAAATTATATATAAAGATAGATATATCGTCGTTTTTAAAATAACAAAAAAAATTAAAACGGATAGGAAAAAAATTTGATATTAAACTTACTAATATATATTTTAATAATTTTTATAAGATCGCATCTTTAGATAATTGCATTGTAGATTTACTATTTTGCTGAACTAACAAAGTTATTATCCTGTTTATTATTTTAATTAGCTCAACGATATACACTACATATTCTCGTTAATAAACGCTTTCTATCAAATTTTTTTTTTCAATATTATTAATGATATAAATTAATGGCATCAAAGTGAAATTGTATACAATTCGCATATCTCATTTAAAACGGATTTAATTGAGAAGATACATGTTGTTGCAATTAAATTTATTATCTGCATTAAATAGATTTTCTAAAGATAGAATATTTATGTTATATACAACACATGTGATATGAAACAGTGCAACAAAGATCTATTTAACAATTCTACTTAACTATAATTTAAATCAAATACTGTCTCTAGTATGTATGACTTTATTTTAAAGTCAGATACTTGATTATATGCAATGTAGTTAAGCATAAACTAAATTTTAATATATAGATATGTATTTTTTTTAATATTAAAGGAAAAAAATCATCACATATCGTAAAATGATATCTAAATTAATCATTTTAATATCATTAGAGGAAGAAATCTTGACTTAAAGAAATCGCTTTGACAAAGACCGAACATGTGTAAGAACTTTATACTGCAGTTTGAAACTTTCTAAACGACATTCTTCGAGATTCATGACACTGAAAGATTGCATTTCATCGTCATCAGTTTGTCGACATAAGAAAGCACCTATTTTTTCTTTGAAATTCCCGAGCTATAGAAATAAACCTTCGATTCTCTTTCGCGTGAAAATTATGACGTGCATTGAAACGAGGCGCGCTCGTATCGCAAACGACCGAGCTAGGCAGGAGTCGTTGCCATGCGCTAATCTCACGAAAGTCTTATAAGTATTCATTCGCGAAGTTATATAGCACCGTCGGCTCCGTCGTGTCGGAGCAAAGCGGATTGGGAGGACCCTAAAGGGTGGTATGCGGCTCGATCGAGGGCGGCTCGTATATAAGAGGAGCGCAACGAGGTGATATCTAGGTGGCGCAGTCGCAACGACGGCCGAAAAATCGATACTTATCGTGTACCGGCGAACGACGGGGTTGCCTTCCAGTACGCAGCTCGTGTGCACGAGGTAAACACGGCTCCAATCGGCAATCAGAATGGAATGACGCGTGAGAAGTGAGATCAACTCCGAGCCACCCCCGCAATCCGATTGTCAAGTGCAGCAGCATGGTACGTTAGCGCGAAAGAGTAGAAACGATGCGTGGATGCTGACGAGAATGCGATTTCGAATATTTGGAGCAGGTGGCGATGACCTGAGAATTCGAGAACCGCGCATCGGTTACATTGGATATTGCACGTTATGATATATCAGGCAAACTCGTCAACATCTGCAACATTGATAACGAGCTCATCCGCGTTTCATTATTTCGTAATAAATTTGCTTCTCTGGTGAATTATATTACGATACTTTTTTATCTTTATATGTGCAGTACGGTTTTGTGAATTACGCTCTCGAACTCTTAGTTGTGAAGACCTTTGACAACGAGACGTGGGAGACGATAAAGTAGGTAAAAACAATAGATGACTCATCTTCCTGTTATTTTTCTTTTATTCTTTTGTCTTGCACGTTTTTTCTTCCATATCTACGTGAACTTTCGCATGATCCATAGCATTTCACTCGGATATTATCAGACGAGCAATCAAGTGTTGACATGGATTAATTGTAGAAGATATATTGTAGATTGAATGATAAATAAAGTTTTATTATATATATATATATATATATATATATATATATATATATATATATGAGCCATGCAATACTAAATTATTTTTACGAATTTATTTTTACGATTTTAATTTATATCCAAATTTGTACGTGAAGATTAATATAATAAATTATGATTCTTCCTCATCCATTAATATTGGAAACTGATACAGATAAGAAGTTACACTTACATCTCTTTTTTCATCACTCGTATATATTATTGTTATCATCATGTTATAATCATATATGGTATTGTGTATGAGTCATGCTTAAAAATATTTAGAATAGATAATTTTATTTAAATTGTATTCTATTTTCTCGTTTTATTTTATAAAATTGAAAAATTAAAAAATTGTAAATAATTTTTTAAAAACAAAGAAATTTATTAAACAAATAAATGAGTTAACTATTCGATTAATCATCGCGCAAGTTTACTCCAATTTAAATAATGTGTTAATATCATTAATAATGTGTTAATATCAATTCTTGCAATTTTAAACTTGTTCTACTAATTATGTTTTTCCTTAAGTATTATAATAATATATATGAAACTAAAAATGTTCTAAAGTAATGTATTATTTATTTATCTTGAAATCCTACGAGAAGAACTAGAATATCATTTGAAAATATCTCTAAGAGAGTCAATCAATTTTCCTGCCCTAAATGAAGTTGAGCAATATAGTCGACAAAATTGGATTGAGAATAATATTAAGTAATATCGGAAGTATATCATCTGACTTTATAACAACATCATAATACAATTAGGAAGTCACTTATGACATTTAACTAAAAAGTAATTTAAAATATTATATTTAATAATATTACTTATAAAAAGAGATTGAACTTTTAATCTTGATGAAAATGAAACCTCGCGAATATAAATAATGTTAAAATTAGTAACTATTTTTATATTATTAATCCATGTATATATTATTAATATTATTTTAATTATCACTTGTTTGGCTCTCTGATCTTAATTGTTATTAACATTCCTCTATAAAAGTACTCTCTCTTTTGAATACCTAAAGAATATATAAGTTGCTTTGCGATATAAGTATTGCTGTAGCTATGAAAAGAGTAAGCCTTGAAAAGACGTTGAAGGAAGCTTTAAGTGATACTTGATATCCATATCAAAGAATAGCTGTGAATTTCCGATATGTAAATTAAATAGTAGCAAGCCCACACAAAAGTACTTACCAAATCGTTACGTTTAAGACTTTTTTCAAAAAGATTAAAAAAGTATGTAAATAAATTTCAGAATGTTACAAAATAATTAAAATAATTAAAAATTATAATAGAATGATAATCTATGTTAATATAAAATAATATCGAATATTTTTATAAAAATATTGGAAAAATCTTAAAATAATTAATTGAGTTTTATATTAATTGAGAATTATATTGTTTTATGGAATAGATTTCTTTTATCGAGATATTTGTCTTTTATCGAGATATTTTTATAATTGTATTGATGATTTAGAAAAGATGCGGCGGTTAATATGGAAGGACAGTTTCTGGTGCGACAAATTTATGATGACGAAATTACGTATAATCTGATATCTGCTGCTGTCAATAAACTTAGTACGTATGTTTTCATAGTCGCAACAATATGTGATATTATTGAATATTATTTATAACAGAGAAATTTATTTTATATATCTTATATTCTCTAGATATTCCTGCCAATGAAATACTTGAATTATTTGGCCGAATGTTTTTCGAGTTTTGCCAAGATTCCGGTTATGATAAGATTCTTCAAGTTCTTGGAGCAACACCTAGAGATTTTCTGCAGGTAAAAAGTTTGAAAATTATATTTATTATAGATCTCTCTTACAATTAGATTAGGTACGATTCGATGCGCTTAATCACTTACTAATTTATGCTATTACAGAAAGTAGACCTGATAATTCGTATCTTATCTTTATCTTGATCGCTAACTGATTTCACTTATATTTTAAATTCGCATTAGGTACAATCTTAATAATTGAATAGCTTGTTAAGTCGTACGTATTCCGCATCTGGTGTATATGTCATTATTTATCATGGAATCATTCGTTAAATTAGCCATAGATAGAGCCGGATATATTCTCTTTTTATATTCTGTATAAACACATTAGAAAATATCTTGTTATGAAAATTATCCGTATATTATTTTATATCCTTCTTATTTCAATATTCTGAAAATATTGTAGATAGATTTATAATTAAATGTAGGAAATTGAATATTAAAATTCAATAGAAATATTCTATTTTAATTCGTATTATTTTCCAGCGATTATGCTGAAAAAATAATTTAATTTTTCTTGATTATTTATCATATATAGAAGAGAATTATACAATTAAATTTAATATAAAAATAAAGAGAAATATATAGAAAGTAACTTTTAGTTCGCTATTTCAAAATTAATATTTAAGCAAGCGAGAAAGCTAATACAAATCTTTAGACACTGATGTACGTTATAAATTTACAGTACACTTCTTACATATAGAATTCGTATCTCTCGCTCTCCGTAGAGGGCTTGAGCGTCGTAAGTAGCATTTAATATTAATTTCGACTTTTATTCAAATCTTTTTGAGTCTAAAGTAGTCAAGTTCGGTACTTACGGAAAGCGAGAAGTATACTACAAGAAATGTACTGTAAGCATTTTATAGCACACGTGCATCAGTGAAAGTTTATATTGACCTTGCCTCATTGTTAGATAAAATGCAATATTAAATTCAATATTTCTTGGTTTTATAAATCATTATTATTATTTTGTTTTACACTTTGCAATATAATGAAAATTATCACAAATATACACACGTTATAAAAATGTTTCAAACATTAATATTAATTTTAATGCAATTATCTTTATTACTGCAAATATCTTTATTACTTTCTCTTTGATGTTTCGTTTACTTTAATATATTATTGTGCGATTTTAAAATTATTGCTAGAAATTTGCGCAATAAAAGATAACAATCTATTTAAATATATTTATATCAATTATATTGCTATGGTAGCGAGATTAATATTAATTGATGAAATGTACATTCCATGGCCATATTCAATATTGGAAACATGTATGTACATATTGGGTACATATGATGTCGGCATCATGTTGCAGAATTTGGATGCGCTTCATGATCATTTGGGTACGTTATATCCAGGCATGAGAGCACCTTCTTTTAGGTGTACAGAGAGACCCGAGGATGGCGCGCTTATTTTGCATTATTATTCAGACCGACCTGGTTTGGAACACATCGTTATTGGAATTGTTAAGGTATTCGATTTTTTATGGACTTTTTATATGATATAAATATGATTCGTTATACAAAATTTGAGAATTTTACAAAGTTTAATAATCTTTGAATATTTTTGAACAGTAATAAAACTATATGTATATTTAACACTCTGTAAAAAATTCTAAAGGATTTTATGTGAGAAAACGTAGCGATGATTTAATGAGAATTTCTTAGTCAATTAAATGGAAATATGAAAAAAAAATTTCTATTCTTTTTAGACAGTCGCGAAAAAATTGCATGGCACTGACGTTGACATGCAGATAGTGAAGACGAAAAGTGAATGCGATCACGTGCAGTTCCTCATAACTGATGCGTCAGGACCGGGAGTCGTAACAAACCCTATGATTGCTGAATTGGAAACATTATCCGTCGGTGAGTCATTACTTCAACGTAGAGAATCGATATAAATTATTTAACAATAAAATTATGATTTTAATAGATTGATATGCTTAAACGTAGCATATCTAATTATTTAAAAAAAGCATAGTTTTTACGAAAGAAAAGCAATAAAACAAAATTTAATAAATTGTCGTAGAACCAAGGGTCAGCCCGACAACGTTTTGTCGACTTTTTCCGTTCCATCTAATGTTCAATCGAGATCTTACAATAATTCAAACCGGATGTACCATAACACGTGTTATACCGCGCGTCTGCAGTGGTCATTGCAAACTAAGCGACATTCTCTTAACTGTGAGTTGACGCGCATAACACCGCAATATTTTTATTATAATGTGTGTATTGTGTCTATCTGTTGTTTTATTCGTCAATAATTTATCGTAATAAAACGTTGCAAAACGCGTACTTCGCGCGTGCCATTATTTTCTCCTGTTATGAACAATTATTTTAACTTTAATTAGTTTAACTTTTCTTTAACTTTCCCTAATTTCATTTTTTTTCACAAGCTGTCAAAATTTGCATGATTTGACAGCCGTAAATAACACGAGTGAAGCAAATCACAGCGCACAAGCGAGACTGCAAATCAGTATCGCGAAAAAGAGGCAACAATATACTTCGAGAGAATACTTTTCAAGCTAGAGAGGAAATCTACACTTTAATACATTGTTTATCTGCACTTGCGTCTTGAAATCATTGCAATCAGTCTCAGAAAACGAACTATATTTATCGTGCTATTTCTTCTTTCGCTTTTATAGTATGTCTGATTTGTGAAACAGACATTTTTTAGCAATTTGCAGAATTTGGTCGATGCACATTCGTATTCGTATCATGAAAAGTATCGATTAATTTTGAATATGTGTTACTAATTGTTTTCTGCGTCAAAGGAATTAGTGCGCAATGCATTGCGCTGGTCATTATTACATTGCACATGTCTATAAGCACATGAATGTATATCAAATGTAGGTTATTGTGACTGACACGGAACGCGGTGTTCGAACCAAGCAATTTAACACAATTTACGTTATTGTTCATACGTATCAATTGCGATGT